>NC_143012.1:19650457-19985020 GCF_055824585.1 Amblyomma mixtum
TTGCGACATTGCAATGTCGGTGACGTGGCTTCTCTGGTCCATGCTAAATTAGGCAGGGGGAATCTCAGGAACATACCGTATTTTCTCTCCTATACCGGGCTCGAGCTGGTTCAGGCTCTGGCGGTCGCGAAAAGCCGAGATAAATCATCTCCTGTGCTTTTCATTATTTCGGCGGACAGAGTCCAATGATGTATGGAAATGCCTCAAGATAAAGTATATAATTACTCCAGTAGCGATAAGGTAAAGTACTCTGTTAAATTCCGAGGCACACTAGGTTCACTATCGCTGGGTGCAACTGTAGCGCATATACAGCTTTCCAAAAGCCCCTGCATTCTGTCGACGCCACCCTCTGTTCTCTCCTTGCGGCAGCTTTTTATTCTGTTAAGCTCACCAACTCCGCATTAGGGGTGTGGCAGATATCTTTTGTGGGTTAGTGCCTATGTATGCTGAATTGGTAATTCCTACTTAAGATTCATAGATGCCGGCGAGTCCTCATATACCACTACCAGCGCAGTGGCGCAGCGGTTGAGCGATGCTCCACTGCACTGTCAGGTGGCTGTTTCTATCCCAGCCACCCGTCGGGATTTTGCGACCCATATTGCTCTTCCCGAGCAACCTCTCGCGCAGATAGCACGACGCTCGTTCAAACTTACGCCAGCTTACTCGAGTTACTACCCCAGGTTACCGGAGTAACTCGTATAAGCTCGGGTAGTAACTCGGGATGCTAGGCAACGGCACAAGATCGTACGTGCGTGCCGTGTTTGCCAATACGCTTGTGGTGTTAACTCCTGGTTAAGCATTTGGTTTAGCTCGTGCCGGCTCCCTGGCTGGCATTACGCTGTCATGAGCTGTGAAACCAAGCGCCTGTTTGAGGGTGGTGCCCTCTGGGTGTGTAGGCGACAGGCGGCACCGGCGCGGCGCCATCTGTTGGAGCGCAGCTGAAGCGGTTGCTAGGCAACTGCGACTCAAGGTCGTTTGGTAGCCGCACCGCCACGAGCATACGTCACGAGTCCAGCTGGGCTCCGGTAGTGTTGCTTTCGCAACAAAAATATTCGTAGACAAGCACACTTAACACTAGCAGAAAACTCCGAATCAACGTCCCAAGGCCACACATTGGCTTTGAGAGACGCCGTAGTGGAGGGATACGGATTAATTTGTGCCACTCGGGGTTCTTTATCGTGCGCTGACTTCGCGCAACACAGGGGCGTTTTTGCATTAATCGAAATGCAGTCCACACAACTCGGATTTGATCCGCGACCTTGGCACCATCAGCGAAACACCACAGCCATGGAGCCACCACGGAAGGCGCGAGCACATTTTCCACATCTCGGAAAGAAGGCACTGAGGAGGTCACACTTTCTTTATATAACGTGGTTGCACTCTACACTGCGACCTCCCTAAGTGTTATACATGATACACATACCCGCAGAGTAAAACTCCTTGAAGGAATCGATGCAAGAACATGATATCCTGGCAATCATCACTACACTTGTTGTCAAGAACGACTTGAAATGGTTTCTTTTTTTTTTACCTTTTTCCCCATATTCCGCGGGAAGTTGTATTCAGCACCGATTTCCATAGAGATCGCGTTCATTCTTCTTATTTCTCATATTTTAGCCCCGCCGAGGTGGCTCAGCGGTTACGGCGCTCGGCTGCTGGCCCGAAAGACGCGGGTTCGACCCCGGCCGCGGTGGTTGAATTTCGATGAAGGCGAAATTCTAGAGGCGCGTGCACTGTGCGATGTCAGTGCACGTTAAAGAACCCCAGGTGGTCTAATTTCCGGAGCCCTTCACTACGGCGTCCCTCATAGCCTGAGTCGCTTTGGGACGTTAAACTCCAACAAACCAATAAACCAATCATTCCTTATATTTCGTGACCACTTTCTTGAGGCGTGTGACTACGTCCATAAATTTTAAATCGGGATGGAATAATGCACCAATAATCAGGAAGCCTCGCAGCTAAGCAGGCAATGTGAACGCTTCATGTCCACGGTGGCGGTGATGATTCTAAACGACAAGCAAACAGCACACCGTGAGTTTGGCTTAGCTTGCATGTGTCATTCTCAGTTGCTCTCTAATGCATGACGGCGTTTATTTCTCCATTTTGTTCTCATGGTTCCCTCTCAGCGGGATACATTGGAGGAGGGCAATTCGAAAGAGGGCGCGGGGCTGATCGCGAAAGCAATTTCGGCTTTGGGCGTTTTTCTATCGTTGTATTCATTCTTCCTAGTGAAAATCCTCCCATCCTGCCCTTTATTTTTTTTTATTTTGCCTTTAAAGAGGAGTCATTTTCGGTACAACTGGGCTCTAGCTATGGGAAATTTTTTTCTTGTTTCAGCAGTGAACCTTTCATGCATATTTTATACCAATAACTAAGAGCCGAGCAATTCACATGCATTTCTTTTCCACCGAGCGTCATAAGCTAGTGTTCGTAATGGCCCACTCTCTTCATGTTAAAAGGAAGGATTCAATCAACTATAAGCTCCGTTTAAATACCCTTTTTTACGTCACTAGGTCTATAGCAGTAAATAGAAACATCTTCGAGACGTATGTAAATTTTTCGCAAAACTCTAGTCATCAGTTCCATGCCGGCCTTACATGTGCTTTGGAGAAGTTTTCAGGCAAAGTAACCTGTCGAAGTTGGCAAAATTTGTTTGGCCACAGGGCCGAGGGTAACTGCGTTTCGAAATTATAAAAACTGATATGGATATTACTTACGGTTGGGTACATCGCTCTAAATAAATAAAGAGATATTGGTAATAATTAAAAAGTAACTGTTCAGTTTTTGTCAACTAACCTAACAGTTGCACGTCTTGGCTGCATTCTGATGCGCTACGCCACTGGCAGTGCTATACTGTAAAAGCGCTCCTCTAACTCAAAAAGCACATTTTGAAAAATTGCAGAACATCTTAGATGAGTTTTGTGAAGAAGTTAGCGCAAAAAACGGACGAGGGACAGAAGAAAGGACACAGAAGACATTCACGAGCGCTTGTCCTTTCTTCTGTCCCTCATCCGTTTTTTTGCGCTAACTTCTTCACAAAATGCATCACCAACTAGCCCGGCAGCTTGCTCTCCTGATCTTAGCTGAAACACGTGGTATAGGATCTAGAAAACATTCACTGCCCGTAATTAATGCAGCGGAATTCGTTAACATGGAAGCCCCCTCGTTAGCCTTATAGCACATTAGCCACCAATATAATTTCGTTGAAGATGCTTTCATACCGGGTAGTCCGTAGCAGGCAGTTTTCGTTCCCCAAGCATGAAAGCAGGCATGGCCCGCTTATCGATTTTTCTCGGTGATGCCCCACATATGGACAAGCAAATCGCGTGCCTAAAGATCAACATAGTTTCTACCCGCTGGCCGATTGGCGCAGGTTGCGGGACATGCATAACGCACATCTCATCTCGCATGCGCGGCCATTTCTGCCTCGCCGCTCTGCTGGCCCACAGCATATAGCCTGCACAGGGGAGGGAAGTCCGACGGTAGTGCGGTCACGCGTATATGCGGGACGCGACGCGAGGTGCTGTCAACACGCCCTCTCAGCCCGTTCTCGCGATCCTCCGTAATGAATAGATGGACGTGTCCTTCCCTTTCCCGGATGTGGAGTTAGGAGCAGCCCAGTTTGCTCGTTTTCTTCGCTGTCTGTGTGCAAATGGTGGTCACGTGACGGCATGTTGCGTTGAAACACTCCCTGTTCGAGCCGTTGCGCCCTAAAGGATGTTCGCAGCGTTCTGCAGGATATTTTATAGTAAATCCAGGAAGGAAGAAGGTAAATAGGACTGGCAGAGCAATACGTAATAATAGCAAGGAAGGAAAGGACCACTGAGAGGTAGAAAGAAGGACTGGCAAGTATAACCGAAGAAAAAGCAACAAAACAGCGGTAGATGCCAAGGGTTCCCAAAGCCCCTAATTGGGCAAGATTGTTACTGATTTCAAGCCACTTAACTAGCGTGAAGAGTCACGGACTAGAAATTAAGCAGAGTACCCGTGCTAGTCCTTCTCCTGTACCTACTGTCTTGTGTGATTTTCTTGCGCCAGTTAAGACGACTGAAAACGCAGTTAGAGACGTGCTACTGTACGGAAATTTTTGAATAGCGAGTCGAATATTTCCCTATTCGATTCGCTTAACGAATCACTAGCGTGTCTTTCGATAGGTACATTTAACTGCATGACTTAAAGCGCCGCCGCTGAAGATTCCTTGTTTCATAATATATATATTTTTTCTAATTATGGAGTAATTACTCAATTAAATCCACCCAAGAGCAGCCGTACGACTAATATGGAAAGCTGTACACATTCCACAGAAAGTTAGTTGTTAAGGAAAAATTAGTAATTCGCAAATCAGTAATTACTCCCTGATTACAAAATCAACTCCACCTTTGGGGATTCCTCTAAACATTTTCCCAGCATGTTCGGTTTGGTTTGGTTTATTGGGGTTTAATGTCCCAAAGCGACTAAGGCTATGAGAGACGCCGTAGTGAAGGGCTCCGGAAATTTCGACCATATGGGGTTCTTTAACGTGCACTGACATTGCACAGTACATGGACCTCTAGAATTTCGCCTCCATCGAAATTCAGCCGCCGCGGCCGGGATCGAACACGCGTCTTTCGGGTCAGCAGCCGAGCGCCGTAACCACTGAGCCACCGCGCCGGGGCGCATGTTCGTTTGGTACGAATATTCACCGAAGTAGCGGATAATCGGACAAATATACTATTCGTTTTTTATTTGGTTTATTTCATCGTTTCATTCGTGTTCGATTCAGTTTTTAATTGCACTAGTAGAAAGGCTAGCCTATTACTGTTCTGTTTTCTTTTGAAAAAGTATCACTCGCATAACTGCGAATAGCGTCGACCATTCTTCTCACCGTGCGAAGAACTTTTTCTTGAAGAACCTCACTAACCCACCTTTGCCGAAAATTTCCGAGTAAAGTAATTGCCTTTTTTATTTTAAAGTACAGAAAGTTTCTATGTAGCTTGCGGCAGGAACCGCAATGACAGCGACTGAACAGGTAGCATTTGCAGTTTGTGATTGCTACGCATGGTACCGAACCTGCACTTCGCATCACGACCAGCGTCTTACCTTTGAAACCAATACAAAAGCTGCATTAGAGAAAACAGTATGTTGTAGAGCCTTTGCCAGATGGAGTCAAATTCATCGTGTGTGCATCTGTTATGCATGCTTCCAACGAAAAATAAACAGGCCAGAAAAACTTAGTCCCTCGACCCTCTTTAGGAACCGGACGAAACCACGAGGACACAAGGAGCCCCTCGTTACCATATTCATGAAACAACTCTCAGAACTCTCGTTACAAAGAGAACCGCCAGCTGTAATAACGGAGGAAATTTCCTAGGCTTCACCTTCGAAGGCTTCGAGCCGAAAGGAGCGAGCGAGAGAAGGATGAGCGAACGACAGCTGCGGGAAAGAGTGAACAAGCCGAGTTTTTTTTTTTTCGGTTCTTTTTCTTTCAGGAAGAAAGTCTGTCCTGCTTTTAGACGCTATGCAGTGGACGGGAAGCTCATCACGCTTTTATGTTTGTCGGCTCTGCTCTTGCTGTGCAGTTATAAAACACTTTGTGCTTGGTATTTCTTTTACGAATTCAAACTGTGTCGTGCACTTGACGGCATCACGGTGTAAGGCGATTTTTTTTTTGCGCGTTGTTTGTTTGCAAAGCCTCAATGACATCCTTTCATGAAGGACGGTTTACAAAAGCCGATAAGTTCGGGTTTGAGAATTTCTTTGTCGAGGAAGTGCCTGACGATATAGAAGGGCGTGCGTGGTGCCACAATGACTGCCACAGCTCTGTGCATTCATGAAAAGGTGGATTAGAAACAGAGAAACGGGAACATATGAAAATAGCGGAAACGTGGGAAGAGCAAAAGCAATTGAATTAAAGATTAAAAAAAAAATCAGTGACTGCCTGTGTTCTCTTTTGAGCGCTGTGACCTCTCCCGTTGCCCGAAACGTAGCTAAGCATGAAACTAAATTAATAGCTTGGGCACACTGTGGCGGACAAAACCAGCCTTTGTGATTCACAGAGTGCAAACTTCCTTTCATGCTCATCTTCTAAGTGATTCAAAATGTGCCGTGTGCTCTGCCTCCAGCATACTTCCCTGCAGCCTCTAATCCATCTTATGCGGAAGGTCCTCTACAAAAATCCACTCATTATAATACAAGGAAACCTACACCCAGCTCACCTAAATGACTGCCTCGCTCCCCAAACCTAGCGTAAGATGCTTTTTTCTTCAGGGTTTGGTGCAACGTGTCCTCAGCAAAGCGTTGGAGAGCACCTAGTAGAGATCGCCAGGTCCTATCAACCTCGGACTGGGCCTGACACTGAAATAATTATGCTCCATGCTTTGAAAATACTATGCGTTTGTAAGTATTGCTGACTTGAGAATCATAAGCTGGTTACTATCAAAACAGGCTCCTTACATGCTCTGTCCTTCTCAATTCCGAACGTACAGGGTTTATTCAGGGCAATAGCAGCCATAAAGAAAAAGCTGTGAGTCAGTCAGTGTAGTGAGTGCGTTTTGGATTGAAATGACGAAGGTTGGCATAATTTCGCAGCAGTGCATCGTGTATTTTGCTACCATGTCTAAAATAACATTAGCCCAATGTATGCGTCTTAAACGAATAGAAAAACATCATTATTTTAAGTGTACACGTTCGCGACACTTCACGCATTAAAAACGTGTCGTCAAAAAGTGCCAAGAAACTGTGGCTATTCGAAATCTTTTGCAACAGGACCATACTGAAAAAAAAGGAAACACCACTAGTCTAGCTACATCTCTCATCCCCTGCTAGCTGTGCGCAGACATGGATCATGTAGAGCTGTTTAAAGGGTCCCACCAGTAAGGGATGGTCTTCATGCTCCCACAAATCACAACCGCACACGTCTGCTTGGCAAGACTTGTTTATTTCATTTTTCTTTCCTTCTATTGAACCCGGTAGCCACTCGGAACAGCCGATTTGCATTTGAATGACGCAGCGCCAAATCATATTTTGTTTTCCTTTCCGAGCGGGAATATATTATGGTCCTTTATTCCACCCAGCTTTTGTGAGGCCGCCGATGTGACCCGTCAACCCCACCACTCTCGACTGCTGTTCCTGGCGTCGATGGTTGGCGAAGCGCTGTCATTTCTCTACGGGGGCCACATCTTTCTCGTGTCTTTTCTTCTTTACATCCTGCCTGCACTTTCCTTTTCACATGCGGACTATGTGTTTGTTGTCTCTTCGTGGAACTCAAAACCACCGCTAAGTCTATTCAGAGACCCCAGCACGAATAAGATAGGAGACGACGGTATGTTCCAGCGCTGTCAAGTGCAGTTTCAAAGGATTTCTGGCGTTTTCTTTTTTAAACGCGTAAGCGCGTCCACAGCTTAGGCCTATATTTCTTTTGGAACTCTTGTCATGCGCGGTGACTTAGCGCTGTGTTGTTCATGGCACTGATGTGGTTAAGATGACCATCATCATCGTTATCATCATCATCAGCCTGACTACGCTAACTGCAGCGCAAAGGCCTTTCCCATGTCTCTCCTATGAACTTTGTCCTTTGCCAGTTGCGGCCCCCGTATCCCCGCAAACTTGTTAATCTCATCCGCCCACCTAACTTTCTGCCGCCCCCTGCCACGCTTGCCTTCTATGACCTGCAAGGAATGAAACAGTCGGCTCGACGAAGGATCACTTGACTAACAGTCGGTTGTGTTCGGTATTCCTGTCACTCGATTTCCAAGTAATGTATAATAGGCTCTGGAGCCGGTAGCAAATTAACCCATTGTTTAAACCCTGGCGCCACATTGGTTTACAGCCTTCTGTGTTTCCGCTGTATGCCGCACATGACGACACAGCTTGCTTCCGTCCGCACTGGACTTGTAACGCGCAAATAAACACGTTGGCAGCACTGCTCTTGAGCCTGTATTGTGCAGTTGGCTCAGCCATGGAACTCTCCACTGCTGTGTACTTCTGGCATTCAGTGTTTGCAGAAAAGTGCGCGAGTTTTTCATTCGCGAGAGAAGAATAATATGATCGCCGCTTGTAACATTATGGCATGCAATCATATCGTTTAGTGACATTGTTGAGCACGTGTGGACTGCCATGTTGATGGAGCGATTTATGGGTTGCACTCAAGGGGTCTATTTGCACTGGTAACTTCTTTGTTGTGGATTCTTGATGTTTCCTTTTCCTCTGCTGATCGGCTTTCTTCCGTCTGTTATTCCACGCAGCTGATTCCAAATTGTGACGGAAGGACACAAATTATAGCTTAAGAGCACAATTTATGAAGAAGGATGCGAAGGTATACGTCTTCTGGATGTCGCTTCTGGAGCCCGTACTCTCAAGGGACGAAAAATATTAGAGCGGAAACTTTGAACCCGCAATGAGAGCCGCATTCTTGATCTTGAAAATAAGTGCCGAGCACTTGTAAGATACACACCGCCAATTTTCTTTCCATGGTGCAGTCTTTACGCTGCCTCACTGTAGGCCACGGGTTTTCCGGTTAGTCCTTTCGCAGCGGAATACAGTGTCATTTCGAAATCGAGGAAGTTGAATCTAAGACGCATGCATTCCACGTTGCGCTTTTTTTCCCCTCGCTATTACGAAATGGCACCTGCTGTCGAGTTCCGGACTATCACTCCGAATGCGTGTGCTGGGCTTTACTTCCAGATGTGTAATCTTCTTTGCTGTTGCGCTTGTTATGCATGATAATGATGTGCGATGTTTTTGCTGTTGCCTTATAATTCCATGCATGCCGTTTTCACTACTAGATAGTCTACTCACACACTGATCAGTAAAGTCTCGGAATTCTGCAGATATGAAATAATGTAAATACATAAACATGGTTGCACCTATGTCAAAGAATGTGAGTGGATTCCACTTTGACGCCATCTTTATTTAGCACTACATTTATTTTCGAATTTTTTTTCTTAGAATAATGGACAAACCGTTTAACAGCACAAACCGCGCTTTAAGTTTCACACCTCAATTTCAGCATTATCGGTGCAGAGCATACGACGAGGACGAGATAAGACAGACACAGCGCTGAATCGCACGCGCTGAAAGTCACACAAAGTCTATTTGTGTGACTTTATATTAAGAAATTTATTCTGTCTCTCTTCTATTTGTGGCACAGACGCCACTGAATGACGCTGACTTTATGAAGAGTGTGAATGGGACAGCTTTCGCTTGGGGCCTACTGCACCGACTGCCATGTCGGGCATCATGGGTCACGGGGCTGATGATGACGTCGCTGGTGGAAGTCAAGCAACGGTGACGTAATTTCGTGTGAACGACGCTGTCTTCACGCAACAAGATTCGAAGAGCTGACCCTGTGAAAGCGAGCTGACTTACTCTGTCGACCGAAACCTCTTCACCACTGTCTGGCGCTTCCCCTCGTCGTCCTTTCGAAGCGTACATTGCCCTCATTCTGCATCTCTAGCCCCTGTGCAATCTGCAGTACCGAGCAAATCAAATCAGTGCTTGGTAAGCCGCACGAAAAATCTAGTTTCACTCAGTAGCGCGCCACTGGCTCGCAGCGACGGCTGCCGAATTCGAAATCAAGAGCCTCGCCTTTTGCCCCCTCCGTATCCCCAGTGTGTCGCGGAGGGGGCAGGCATTGTAATGAGCGAGCCATGTGGAGGCCCATGCTCTTCCGATCACACGAGCGGAGAAAACGACGAGAAGCAGGAATGAGTGACGTCACCTGCTCAGGGAGTAAAGGAACTGTCCCATCTTCCAAACTGGCTAAACAGGGGTAGTGATACAGTGAACAGCAGCCTGGTATAAGTGTACCCTACCAACATTCCGCTATGAGGCGCGCGACGCAACGTGTTACCGAAATTGAATTGGCACAAGCAACCTCAACATAAAGGTAGAGAGCTGTGTGCGTAAGAGAACAAATGCGAGTTCATAAGCGCAGCTTAAAATCAAGAAGAAACCGACATGGAGAACACATGTAATGCTGAGGACAGGTCACAAAAGGCCCCTTACGTGGCGAAGGGAATCCCAAGAATAGATACACACAGGAAAAGGCAGCCAAAATTGGACAAATTAGAAGGTCGGTACATGAGACTGGAAAGTTTGCGGCTTTAGGGTGGTTAAAAGTAAAGCAGGACAGGGCATTTGGTGGTCAGTGGTTAGGACGCTAGTGTAATTGAAGGCCATTTGACACAGGACAGCTTACAGTTGACCCATAAGGAATGGTGGTTGGCAGAGCTTTTGCGCTGCACGTTTAAAGAAGTCCGGGTCTCGTGGATATTAATGAACTTCTCAACTACAGGCACATTTGTCGATCGCCAGTAGAAAATACTGCGCACCTCAACGGGACATTTGCGCTAGTATATGTAAAAAACAAATAGCATGCGGTGATATGCTGCGGGAACATATGGAGAGCGGTGGCCTGCTCTAATTGCGCACAGAAAGACTCTCTCGTAGATAGATATCTGCGCTCGCATGTGCTCGTTATGTTCCCCAAAAACAGTCGATGAAGCGTAGCAAAGGCTCAAAATTCTAGAGGTCAATGTGATTTGTGAGCGCCATGCGGCACGTGGTGACAACTGTACCAGTAGAAACCAGTTTTCCAGGATTTCTGGCCTTGAAGAGGGGTATCACAACATGGTAGGTGCGGAAAATAGAATCGTTTTGCCAACGTGAAGAACAGTTTAAAGACTAACTGCCCGAATTTTTTATCTTTATTTGAAGAAACAAAGGGGAGACAGAACAGAGAAACGCACGAAAAGGGACTTGCAAAAAATAGTTTACTTTCAAAAGGCGTGCAATGAAATGGGAAGATAGGAAAGAGGAGGGAGAGACGGGAATTCCAGGAAGCGTGGCGCTGAACAGAGGCTCCCTCGGGCCATTTGAAACGTGGAAAAGTGGCCGGGTTGCTCCCTACTAAGGAACAGAAAGGTTACTAGCTTGAAAACTTTGGAGAGTAGGGACAGCTCTGGGGAAATGGGGAGGTCTGGATTTCTGGGAAATGCAGCGATAAGCGAAAAGCCCAGCTTTGGTTGAAAGCACAGTTCTATGGAAAGGACGGCGACCTCTTGTTGTAGCCCTTGGCACCGTTTAATTCTTCATTTCCTTTGAAGTTTGTTTCCCTCTTTCTTTGCAACAGGAAACCTGGTTACAATGACTGGAATTATAGAGTGGTGTGGGTCGCGGTGGATGCATTCAGTTTAGAATGTGATACTTGTGAAAAAAATTATCCTTCGAAACAGAGAATAGGAACTGTAAAAAAAGCACACATTCCTAATCTTCCGAATTAACTGGAGCCATTTTTCTTGCATTTACAATTTTTTTTAGCAGATCTCTTTCTTAGCCCCCTAAATGAATGGCAAGCCTGTTGTTGAAACGTAAGGCGTCAGATGGTGATTTCGACCGGGGCCAGACACAGAGAACAGTCTGCAGAATTTTTTGGCGTTAATAAGGGGGGGCATCATTCCTCTCAGTACACATATTAAAACTCTGCCAATGAGTATCCATATTCCCATGTTGCCTCCTTCCAATACACGCATGAGCACATGACGAGCATCACATACATGGTAGGGTGTCGATTACTAGCGGCACCTAAGTCAGTTAAATGAGTGCCTATGTCATCTTAGCAGAATTATGGCTGCTACACTTCGATTGCATGGTAAATTAATATGTAAACTTTTTTCTGACTTCGCACTGAGCACAACTTAAATTGAACGCGTCTTGTGCTTTTTCCTGCAGGCAGGTATGTATAAATAGACGTGGTGTAGCAAGGAATACCATAGCAGGATGCGAGAACGCTGCCATGTCAAAGTATGCCATGCGTACTGCCGGCTACACTTTCTTGAAGAAAAGGATATCATCAAGATACGATTTTGTTGAAGAGAGGTTATTCTCTCCCCCCCCCCCCCCCTCCTTCCGGCTTTTCTGGGCCGAGTATACTGTGGCCGCATTTCGGTAAAGGCTGGATCCAGAAATAAACTTTATATGTAGCAAACGTTCAGTGGAGAGGTGATAGAACACCAGGCAGTAAAAATTTGTTTTGGAGCTCACCACTACACTCTGCTTCACTGTTCCAATTTCTTTTGTGCATGGGCATTTATTATTTAATAAATTTAATATAAGCGTAGCTGGATTCATGTGGAGGCTTTGAAACGACTTATATTCTTTGAAGACGAAGGAGAAAATTTATCTCGTTTTCCAGCTTGAACTTAACGTTAGCGGATGTGAAGTGTACAGCTCGGCGTCATGCAGGCGTACTCCAAGCCACCAGTCGAAACTGAGACGTAGTTTAAACATTCGCTTCATTTCAAGTCATCGCACCCGTCCTACAAGCCTAGGATTACAATTCTGATTCGCCGTGAAAATATATCACAGTGCTTTAGTTTCCGCGGCGCTTATAGTTTCTGCAGCTGCCGTGCTTTAGATTTTGTAAATAGACAGAACTTACCTGAGCAAAACAAGTTCATTTCTGCGCAATTGTAAACTTAACTCGTTTTAAATACTTATCAGAGTTCGTATGACGTTTGGAAGCTCAGAGGTTTTATTCCTGGAAAGGGTCGTGGTACGCTCGAATTGACGGGACAGCATCATAACAGAGGCTTAACTCGATGTGTGCACGGGAGCTTTGCTTCTCCTTCAGTAACAAGGTTCTTCTCTCGTTCGTTTCATTGCACGCGTAAGGCTTAGTACCTACCTTATCTCCTTCTTCCTCTTTAAACAGGACTGTAAATGGCGGCACAAACAAGCTTATGGGCTCGAACTCAGGCCTGATGACGATGGGTCCCAGCTTGCAGTGTATTCCTGGTCGTGGCCTCTAGTGCGCAATCCTGACCCGATAAGTCTCTTTGATTTTTTCTGCTGCATGATGCTGCAAGTCAGCGGTTCTGAAGCACATGTGGAGAGAACGCCCCACAGGAATAATATTCGAGGAAGGCGAGGAGCATGAAACGGGGCTCAGACTGGGACCGGAGCGCGAAGTATTGGGACCTCGGCAAATCACCTTGTGCAAACCTAATAACTGCTCACGTGGAAACGGAATATTCTCGTCCCAAGTTGGTGGTGCATTCCTCTTTTCTTTATGCTTTGGAAGGGACTGCAGAGTTCCAAACAAGGGTCTCTTCGAATGCAACCGCTAGACGGAGCAAGTGGCGCGAGATAACAAGCTCACTCTCGTTACCAGAGGAGGTGGGGTTGTTCTAGGCAGCTTTTATCTAGCGATTGTGCTCACAGCGCTCGCGGAGTGTGGTCTAATGTTACAAACGCTCCTTGTAAACGCGTTTTCAAATCAGTTGGTTCTGCTCAGAAACGCAGCTTCTGATTGTTTTGAGGTAGTATGGTGAAGGATTACATTTTTATTGCCATCTCACGAACGCGTGAAATAAAAGGACACTCTTATAGAAGCTTCAGCAACTTTTAGAAGAATTCCTGCATCCGGCTGAAATGCCCCTAGTGCTGTGCACAGCTCTCCAGGGAGGCGACACGGCTAAACGCCCGCTAAAAAGGCAAATTCGGCCGCTGTTAGGCTCGACTCAATTCTTCGGCGTGATTTTTCTCTGTCTGCTTTTGTACGGTTTCCAGGCTATTCGAGATCGAAATTCGAAAAGGAAATTATCGAAAAGGAATTAACGTACCCCGCAGGTAATACTGAACATTTCATTAGAGTATGCGGTTAAAAAAGCTGCAAAAATAAAAGAAAGTTTGTAAACCATTAAGCCGTTTCCGCGAGCTATAGCTATAACACGCACCGTTTCTGTCCCAGTTCTTCCGAATAGTAAAGCATGCATTATGTAGTTGAAAAGAACAACGTCCTAAGGACAAGGAGGGCTAAAGGATTGACCACACAGGCGTCGAATCTGGAGCCTGTCTTGTTTTCCTCGTTTTGTGTTTAATCAACTTGACACCGTACAAACTGCTCATATCAAGGACGACGTGATCCCACGTGGATCACAGAGCATGTGGCGATGACGATACCGCTGCTACTTCTTCACTCAGACAGAAAGGGAAAAAAATTCTTGGAAGGTTATTTGCTTTTGTTATTTCTAACCCCCAATTGTGTGTAAAGAGTGTAGCACATGCCCCCCACAAGAAAAGTTCCGACCACGTGTAAAACACAAACAACCAGAGGCAAACAGAGCAAACGCCGTTCCTGAGGGTAAGAGGACGATGCGGGTAGAATGCAAATCTGATCACGTTTGTTTCAGATTCCTCTCGAACTCCGCAGGTTCCTCTTTACTTCTTACACCGCTTCTTACTCACAGTGTCTTGCCACCTGTTTCTTGGTTAGTTTGTTTGTTTGTTTGTTTGTTTGTTTGTTTGTTTGTTTGTTTGTTTATATCCGCACCGTTCGTTGCCTCATCGTTTGTTTGTACTTGTACGATGTGCTCGTTTTTTGTGGAAATAACGCCATTCAGGGGGATAAATGTAATCAAAAATAAAAAAAACAAGCCTTTGTTTACGACGCCGCAGAGTTGTTTGCGTTGCAGAAGCACACTGCATCGTCCGGGCTACTGTGTGTGTGTGCACTTAGCACGCACATGCCCCTTATGCACTTTCTCCATTTCTTTCGCTGTACTCCTCCTACCTCCTACGCCTGGGAGTGCTTCCGGCGAGAAAAGAAAACAACATAAAAAGGAACAGAGTGCGAGTTGCAGTTTACTTTTTCGTCTTCGTCGAGAGCGAAACAGCGGTAAACGGTAAGAAATGCACTCTCCTCTATAGTGGAGCAGTTAATAAGAATCTAAGGCGTACAAAAGGAAACAGGAAGTCGGTTCCTTGCACGCAGGAATGCTGAACTCTTTATTCCCATATGTTCTCGAAGTGTTCCGAGCGGCCCTGTGAAGTGCCACCGATTACAGCAGTTGGTTGCCATTACTGAGGAACATTTCCAACCCACACCTTTCGCTTAATGTGCCGAATCTCCACTCAGCGATTAGCAAGTGATAATGACGATTGCCCGGCCATGATTTTTACTTCACTCGGTACATAAATACTCTTAAAGTAAAACTCGGAGCACGATCAGTGATAACTGTAGATATTAGTAACAGCACTCAGTTTCGGGTACATTTAAAGAAAATCGCTAATTTATAGTAAATTCTGCCCGAAAATCTCCAAATAGTAACAATAAAAAGGTGTAAAGCCAAAGGATAAATAACGAATCTTTCAAATTTTTTTTTTAAATTTAAACAGGAATACATGCCAGCATGCATGACGTGCGTGCGTGTGCTTGATATGCGGATCTGGATACATAATTCTACGAGACACTGCATCCCTCGTGCACTTGGTACGCGTTTGATTTAGTGAATGTTTTCGTGAGTGACAGTCTTTCCTGCATCTTTGCGCCAATAAGGGTTTCAAACGTGTAAGGTTAGGTCATTCACCCGCTGTCGTTGCGCTGGGACCTTCTTCGGCTTTGTAATCGTATGGGCTACTTTGATACTACCTTAATTAACCTAGTGGCCTCAGTGTTAGCTTTGTTAGTTAGATCCTTCGCCACTCGAATTCTTTAGTATGCACGCGCCGCATCTATTCTCCAGCCACCTTTTAGATGCTCATTTATTTGTGAGGGTCATTGCAAGCAAAAATAAATAAGTATAAATAATAAAACCACTAATAAATAAGCAAGCTTGTGCAAGCAGTGAAAGAAAGGAATGAAAATTGTAAAGAGTGAACAATTACTGAAAGAGACAAACAGAGCAACAAATAATGAAAGTTTTGACAAAGTTTTGAAAGTTCCTCTGCCGTCTGGACGCGGCGTTACCTGTACCAACTGCTACGTGACAATATAAACAAATAACTTTTTAAATATGTAAAAAAATATATTTTTAAAACTTGCAGAGGCGCTAACCCACCTGGAAACAGAAGATGGGGTGATTTGTGACAAGCATCGTAAAGCGCGAGTTGCAAGTTTTTATTTTTTTATGTTGTCGTTCGCAGTCAATCACTAGGCGACCATCCTGCTCGCTTAAAAACGGCAGTATTCGAAAGCAAATCGGGAACAAATGGGCATAATCTGTAATTAGTCATGTCCTCTCCGACAACGCAATGCACACAAGCTTTCATCCTCTCGTGCCAGTCGCGTATATTTGCTTTGTGTTTACTGTTTCGGTCACTCAGCGTTTCCGCCTGCGCTGTTCACAAATGGATGGGCCTGCCGGCGTTTTCATTTCGAACGGGATCGCTGCCTATATATTATTATCTATTGATATCACAAACGCCCCTGTTCGCGTATTACATGGGATATCACATATCAAAGATGCTTGCCTGTTGCTACGTTAAAAAGCTTTAATATAAAATGTAAGTATTTGAAGCACCAGTTTTGTATAATTGAACTTCACACTAGAGTCATTCATGAAATGGTAAATTTTGCCGTGATGACTGAACTGGTAGGCCTGGTCACACAGCTGTGATTTATGTCAATTGCATACCTGATTGAGCTGAAGTTCATGCCATTTAATGATGTGTCTATGCGGCCATGTTACAATTGGTGAGGTGGTGAAATCATCTCATGAGAAATAAATTAACAACATTGCGCAGGCAGTCGGCGGATCCTCGCATAGGACTTCCTGTAAAACCACCGCAGCGCACTATTCTGACTACGGTTGCCAGTCGTCCGGGGTTTCGCGGTGCCGTCTCGACTTTGCGTAAGGAGTTCCCGCTTCTAAATTACGGAGGTGGAGGGAGGTATATGTCCGGTATTATGTCTGTTGAGGTGTTATCGCGCTACGCAGTACGATCATAAAGTAATAATGTCCCCGTGGAAGTGGTTTTGTATTTGATCATGAAAAACCTTGTGGTGGAACGAGAAGAAAGTAATGCACATAGAAGTAGTGATGGCGCAGCTGCTTGCCGAGCTTAACTTCTGGCTTAAATTGGAGGGTATTTACGGGAACATCAGGAAGAGCGACCTTTGCAAGCATCCAGCATAGTCAAACGAAATTCCCAATTTAAGAGCGCAAAATAATCAAACGCGCATACGCCATAAAGTCTGTCTCAAGGAAGAGATAAATAAATAATAAGCTATGGTGGGTCTTATCTTTATCTCTATTTTTATGATTTTTTGTCAACTTCCCATCGCTGCTCTCTACCTCTCTCCCCTTTACCCTCTCTCATTCCCGTCTGACTTCCTTCATGGTTGGTAAGCCTACTTCCTACAGTGTTGCGATTCATGCACTGATACTGAACGTTAAGGTAGAAGAAAAAAAGATGGAATGCTCTTGTGAACCATGCTTTTAGCCGGGTTTTTTCGCCTGCCTTCTTTTTATTCACCTATGTTTTCTCTCACTCCCTACCGACAGATCCACTCTTAGTACACCGCCACCTGTCTCAGCTTGCAGGTTTGAAAAGAAAAAAGAAGAAAGAAAAAATGCGTAACTCGTCCATTCATGCCACCGGGAAATGTTTTGTTGTAAATCACTCGGCTTCCGGCGCTCTCTTCCTCCACTGGGAGTCACTGCACTCGACGAAGCCTTTTCCTGACTCGAAATGAAGAAAAACGGAACCGAATTCCAAAGAGATTCCTTGACGGCTTCAGGTTTCTGCGCTACTTCTTCTTGTGTAATTTTGCAGAGCCCATTTTCTTTTTTTTGTACACATCTCACTTGCTGCTGTTCATGTTTCCAATTCTTAGTTCAACCTCCGTCGCGTCGCTTCACAATTTACGTATAATGTTTTTCAAAATTTGACGCGTTACTGCAACAGTTAGGACTCACCTCATGGCAAAAGCCGGGCTCGTATATACAGGAAGAGGGTTTGTTTTTGTTGTGATGTGATGTATTACAAGACAGAATGCCCGTTCATTTTTGTGGGTTTTTGCTGTCGTTCTGTGCTTTGCAAGAGTGCAACGTTCTATCCCTTGGCTTTCCCAGAAAAGAGCAAATGAAAAGCATTTGTAGTAAGTCGTCGGTTGAAAGTTTGGCAGTTCTTTTCATCGTCATCTATTCCTTTGGCTCTATTTTGATACGTTTGTACACCTAGGTCGAGACGCGCGAGATAGAACGGCCTTCCCATGAGATTTGCATTGAAGGTGCTCTGGTGCAACCTCCCTTCAACCCTGCCTTAAGGCGGAGGCAGCTCAGCTTTGATGTCCTTAAGGTTTTCATCAAAACTCGACAAAAGAAGCCGTTGGTTTATCAACAGCACAGACAACTCTGACATCATTTAGGTGCTGGTGTGAATTACCTGGGAAGTGTCAGAAAATGTTGGAGGCTCGTTTAAAAATCAGTTCTGTATGTTTTATTTTATGTGAATGGGCACACATTGAAAAGGAAATATCGCGCGGAACCGGAAGCAGCTCTGGTCACTTCCGGCTCTGTCCCTTGAGAATACGTATTTAAGCAAGCGCTGATTTTGAAGAAATAATCTTCCTTCCAGGTATAATGACGTAGTAAGAAAAAAAAATAACGTTGGGACTTGTTGAATACGCCGCACGCAGTATAAAAAAAAAATCGAGTCAAGCTTACGCCTCTCGGCGGATCTTGCCATATCCATCCCGACACTTTGTAACAATTTGCGGACGCATTCGATAGGAAGCTGACAGTCTTAAATGCAGGAAGAATACCTATGAGCACGTTGTAGGTTGGGGATGGTGTAGGTTGGCGCTTTGTATTGATATCGATTGGATGCTAAGACACGACAACTCCGGCAGAGACGCAGATGTGAGTCAGGTCTAACATTCTTACCTAATTTCTCAGATGGCTCTAATTTTTGTCCTTTTTTTTCTTACAGCAGTAAATGTTATTGCCAGCGCTTTAGAATTATCTTTACACTGCTAAACTGGCTATTCCTTGACAATGGGGATTTATCGCATTTGATAACAAGATTTTGAGGGCATGAAAGATAATGGTGATAAAAAAATAACGTTTAAACAGGACCGAGTCTCCGCTTTCAGATCTTTCTCCTGGCTTCTTTTGCTCATACCCAGCTATTACTTGTCACTTCAGCCATCTTCGAACGCGCTTACGGAAAAAAAAAAAAAAATTCAGGAGATATTTTTACTAGCTCGAATTTTGAGTGATCGTGAAACAAACAGTCGCCTGCCTACCTCAATTTATCGTTTTCACTCAAGTTTTGCGCACATCGTGCACAAAAGCCCGGAACCGCGTTTCGATGGAGGCGAAACGCAAAAGGCGCCCGTGTGCTATGCGATGTCAGTGCACGTTATAGATCCCCAGGTGGTCGAAATTATACCGGAGACCTCCACTACGGCACCTCTTTCTCTCTTTCTTCTTTCACTCCTACCTTCATCCCTTCCCTTACGGCGCGGTTCAGGTGTCCGCCGAGATATGTGAGACAGATACTGCGCCATTTCCTTTCCTCAATAACCAATTTATATTACAAATTGCACCCGTCTGACTATATTATTTGAGTTTTGCTTGCATACGCCTTGTTCAATCAAGATCATTCATTGTACAGGCTATTTACAGGCTCATATAAAGGACGACTGGCGAAGTATGTTCTTTTTAAATGAGTGAGGCATGATCTGAGTTGGGAAGTACTGTAGTTTGCGCTCTACCGAGGGCGTTTCGATAAGGGAAGTAATGATTTCTTTTCAACATTTTCTCTTACCTCACTGCTTCTCAAAATTCGAGCTAGTAAAAATAGCTCCTGAATTCTTTTTCCGTAAGAGCGTTCGAAGATGGCTGAAGTGACAATAGCTGGGTAAGAGCAAAAGAAGCCAGAAGAAAGATCTGACAGCGGAGACTCGCTCCTGTTTAAACGTCATTTTTTTATCATTATGATCTTTAATGCCCTAAAAACCTTGTTATCAAAAACGATACACCCCCATTGTCTAGAAACAGCAATTTTAGCAGTGTAAAGATAATTGGAAAGTGCTGGCAATAACATTTACTGCTGTAAGAAAAAAAAAGGACAAAAATTAGAGCCATCTGGAAATTTATTTTCTGCCAAGTACTGTCTGGTACTGAGCAGTGAACAACGCGGCGATTCATAATCGTTCTCCCTTGTAGGGTACCTATATGTTTCGATGATAGCAGTGGCTGAAGTTTGAGTGACATAAATGTGGCCTCTCAAGAAAACTATGCAGGCTACTTACCAGCCCAGTCAGGTCAATTTCCTCTGTTCTATTTACCGTTTAGTCAGTCGGTCCTCCTCTTGCCGAGAAACTCGTGCCAGATTGAGACTGGGGACGTACTCATACTTCATTCTATTCTAAGCAAGTTTTAATATATTTCTCTATCGAAAAAAGCAAAAGCCAACTTTCCGCTATCCTACTAGCTGAATCAATAAAACGAAACGTGTACAGCGCCTTCCTCCCCTACATTTTTTTTTTCGAGAAAGTTCCCACCCAAATTTCACAAGCAAAACGTGACCTGAAAGTGTACAGTGAAGGACCAAGATCACCTGGATAAGAAACTACGCCCAAAGGTCTCCTGCATAAAATTATAAACCCCCAATGCCTCTAGAAACACACACAAGATGCAAGACCGCGTAGATGGCAAGACAGGTTAACCTTGTCATCCAAATGACCTTGGGAGAAAAAAGAACTCGATGACGAAGGAGAAGACGGGAACCTCGCACGACCTTCTGAGGACATCATGATCATCATCATCTTCTTGGAAGCTTTTCAGGAAGAAGAAGATAATGAATGTCTGGCGGATTTTTCTCCGAGCGCATTGGAAGAAAGACTACAAGTCTTATACAAAGATTTTTCGAGGAAAATGATAAAAATCAAGAAGAAAAATCTTCTAGAGTACGCATCACTTTGCCCAACTAGTCATCACTTTAGAGCATTAAATGCATTGCTCCATCATTGTAACCTGGATTTAGCTCGGACACATCTGCAAGTTTATTTTCTTGCGTGTCGTTGGGCCTCTTGAAATCCTTGTCCAGCACAGGCGGCACTTTAAAAGTCATGCCCTGCCTATACACCTTACTTTCTTTGCATCGTGAAGTACTGAATTTTTTCGCCAATGTGCAGATAACACCTCGATGCGAAGTTCGTTCTTCGAAAGCCGTAGCTACTCTGGAACGGAACAAAAATTCAAACATTGCTCACCTACAGAGGCACACAACAACAGATCAAACCCGTAGATGACGCCAATGAACCCTGGAGTTGCCCAGCTACACAATAACGACGTGTGGATAGACGAATGGGAGCAAGAGAACCTTTATATCGAAGCACTGAGCTGCGACCCGAGGGCAATATGGTGGTACCGAGGGGCAGGGTGCGGAATGTAAGGTGCTGCCCTCTGCCGCTGGAAATCAAGAATAGCAGCTAGGATCACGCGAGAAATCCTAGAAGAGGTGTCCCATGTCGCTTTCTTTTGGAGGCAGAGGGGAGGCCATCCCGATGCTGCCTCTTTTTCCTCGTGTTCATGCGACAACAGATCCTGGATCCCTTAGTGATCGCCGGCGTAATCGGAAACGACAAAGGGATATACTTTGCGGAAAGGAACAAAGGAAACGGAGTATTGGGATGACTTTAAGGGAGCTTGAAGGAATAAAGAAGAGAGGAATGTATCAGTTCGGTATTAGAAGCAAATATTGCCGAGGACTCAGGATGAAACACTGAAATTGGAAAGAGAACGCACTCTACGTACGCACAAACAAACGAGCAGCGCTAGATGCGGCATGAAACGGGTAGGGGCTCGGGCAAGAACAAAGCGACGATATGAGTGTGCCATGGAAAAGTAGAGAAGTACGAAGAGCTAGGAATTTAATTTATTTATTACGATATTGCTCCTTATTTCTTTTAAAATCCTCTTTCTTCCGCGTCGGAAATAAGTATTGCTCTTTTTGTTTTCAGTGGAAAGTTGTTCTCGAAAGAACAAGAGTTATCTGCCCGTATCTGAACCTCACTCTTCACCTGCCGATACGGTGTGGTGAGCGAGCTTTTCCTTTAATTTCGCCCCTGATACGACTCAGTCACAGAGGAGAAGGTGAAGGCGAACGCCTTGAAATTTGGTTTAGCTATTATTTTGTTCAATCACATCTTTTTGTTTTGCTTTTCCTTTACCTCGGTTTCCATGGCTCTACACAGTTTCTTTAGACAGTCATACAATTAACAATTCCGTGCGTTAACAGCCTTGCCCAAAAGTTATCTGTCGTTTGTGGGGTGTGAGTGTCCCTTGTTTTTAGACTGCTAAGCCAATTTGATAACCCCGCACGCACCAAATTATCTGTAAAGAGATCGTTCAAACTTTGGGCGGGTACCACGATCCGAACAAGGATAACTTCTTAAACCGCTCACAACTGACCGGCGAAACCGTTAGCACGTTTTTTTTTTTTTGTCGAAATTCGTCGAATAGTAGACAGGTGCAATTTCTGCTCGTCGCTTGACCGCATGCTCGGAGTTCCAATTGTCTGCGACGTACGCTCAGTCGGCTTGTGGAAGCGACTGTCAGCGAAAAAAGATTTAACGCTAAAAGTGGCCGGAGCGTTGGCACTTTCTTCTGGGACAGCTGAAAACGACGCTGAAAGAATAACACCATAACCGACGACGTTCCTTAAGCTACACGCTTCCGGCCGCAAGTCTGTTCAATCTTCCCGTGCTCGTTTTGAGCTGCAGGTACGTGGAAGATGCGGGAGCGAAAAACATGATGAAAGCAGCTTCACTTTGATAAGAGCAAGGTGTTATCGCTGCGGTGGACGTGGTCGTCTTGCAGGTATGTGCCGCGTCACCTCCAGTAAGCACCGCGTCACCGCACCAGTAATGCGGGCAAAGGGCTTGGCTCTCGAAGAAGCCGCGTCTGAAGACGATGATAGGGAAAGGGCACATATCTGCACCTTACTATCTGGAAGAAAAATCGCCTCTAGCCGTCGATCTGGCGCACTTTTTCGTGGGGTGGCGAGTGCCACGGACGTTGATACTGGCCTCCCTGTCTGCGTCGGTTGTCGGGACGTTTTTGAGAGGCATCACGAACAGTGGCCGGCCGGCACTACAAACCTCGCTTGTGCAGTTACGTTACGTTGGACGATTGCATGTTCTGGAAGAATTGCAGCTTTGTTCGCTGTGCAAGGCTTCCTCTGCAAGCTGCCTGCTTATTGTGCTGAACTGGTCGGGAGGAAACCTTTGTGGCTGAGACTCAACGCAAGACTCCACAGACGCAACGCAAGAACCCACAAGGGCGATAAACAGCATTGCCGGCGACTGCCACGATGTATTTCCCACGGATCTCGGCCTGGTCAAGGTGCCTCTGGCCAGCCGGCAGCTGAGGGACGGAGCCGTGCCGACATTCCGTAAGGTAATGTCCATTTCGTACGCGCTGAGGCATAAGGTGTTGTAGGAGCGGGTCGGCTGGTCTCGGTCGGCGTACTCTCGCACTTCTAACATTTCTATGTACTGAATAAGCATGCATATACTAATTAAGCATGTATTCTTACTCAATATTCTGAGTAAGCGTGCGTGATAATCGAGTTGTGACAATTTTTTTCGCTGTCAACTTCCATACCAGGGCTGCGATGTGAGCTTCGTTGCAAAATTTCACTGTTTTTGCAGCGCTGAGTGGATAGGCAAAGATAATTAGCGAAAGAAGGTGCTGGGAATGCTTTTTTGTCTACTGCTTTCCATTTATTAAAAAAAGAACGAAATAGTTCCGTGCACAAAGTGTATTCTAGATGCTATGAACCCAGGACACGAGTTTATGGTTTTGGGGGGTTTAACGTCTCAAAGTAACTAAGGCTATGAGAGACGCCGATGAGAAGGGCTCCGGAAATTTCGACCCCTTGGGGTTCTTTAATCTGGACAGACATCGCACAGCACACGTTGCGCTAGAATTTCGCCTCCATCGACATTCGGACCGCCGCCGTCGGTATCGAACCCGCGTCTTTCGGGTGAGGAGCCGAGCGCCCGAACCACTGAGCCACCGCGGCGGCTCCAGACTCGAGCTGTATCGCGTTGTGTCTGGACTCGGTTTGATCGTTCTTAGTTTTATAACGGCAGAATTATTCAGCAACATTATCATGCGTGCGCACTGAGAAATTCACACAAATGATTCAATCGTAGGATTGATCGACTGATTGATGAATTGTGATTGATGAATTGTGATTGATTGATTGATTGATTGATTGATTGATTGATTGATTGATTCATTGATTGATTGATTGATTGATTGATTGATTGATTGATTGATTGATTGATTGATTGATTGATTGATTGATTGATTGATTGATTGATTGATTAAAAAACTTTATTGGAGTCCATGGTTTGAGTCGTTAGTCTTGAGCTAGAGCAGCCATGGCCGTCCGCTGCATTGTACTGAAAAAATTGAATATTGCAATTTTCAATTCTTTTATGGTGTGTGGTTTATGGGGGCTTAACGTCCCAGAGCAACTCAGCCTAGGATAGGCCGTAGTTTTTAAAAATTACAATTCTCTATTTTTTGAGGAAAGAAAATGGCACAGTAACTGTCTTACATATCTCGGTGGACACACTAATGGCGTCGTAAGGGAAGAGGTAAAGAAGGGAGTGAAAGAAGAAAGGAGGACAGAGGTGCCGCAGTGGAGGGCTCCGAAAAAAATTGGACCACCTGGGGATCTTTAACGTGCGCTGGCATCGCACAGTACGCGGGTGCCTTTTGCGTTCAGCCTCCATCGAAACGCGGCCGCCGTGGTAGGTTTCGAACCCGGGTACTCCGGCTGAGTAGCCAAGCGGCCTAACCACTGAGTTACCACGGTGGGTATTCTACTGATCAGCTGTTGACGGCTTTCGAGGATAGTCCTGTACAGCGCAGGTTGCCACTGCTCCGGCGCTATGGCTTTCAGTTCGTGCGCTGACATTGTTTTCTGACAGGCCCATGTCGTGTAGTGTAGCGTCGATCAATGCCTGAAGTGGGGCCGTGTGAATTGGTATGCTGATGGGTGTACCTTGAGCAGTAAGTTCAGATTTTGGTATGTGTTCGATTAGGGTTGTCGCCAGGCAACCCATTGCTCTATATTGAGTAGGAATTTTTTTTCCTTGCTAACTGCGAACGCTTTTGTCCTATTCATTAGTCTATAATGTAAAGCAATGCAACAATACTAGTTGCTAATACTGAGGCATATCCAAGACACCTCTACCTGTTTTTTTTTTCTGTTCGTAGTAAAATTATATCCGTCGGTTGTGTGTCACATTGTTGACACCTCGTTGTCGTTTAAAATGAACAGACTTTGCTCACTGAGAAATTCGTCCTTGAAAACGCAATGGTCGCCGACTTTAAGTTTGGAATGTTGATAATGAGCCGAGCTAATTATAAACTCCGAGATCTCTGGCAGGGAAATGGATTACTACGTAGTCTGGCCTCAGAGATTGGCGTTGTAAAAAAGCATTGTTGGTTCGAAAACCTACGCTGACGGCGATACTCGTGCTTCCTTGTTTCGCTTTTCTTGCGCATCAGAGCTCCAATTTCACGTAAAGTAGCCTCTGTTTCATTAAAACGTGGCAATTTTGACGATATAGGCCAACTGGACTTCGTCCTCAGTGTCCCAATAAGAGGCTTCTAAGTGAGTTTATCCCTGACATTCAGCGCAGTATCTCCCTGTCTCTCTTATCTCCGTACATGTTTCTGCTTCCAAACAAAAACCACGTCGCTAGTTTCACCGCCCTCATTAGCTTTTGAGTCTCTTTATTTATGATAGCGAGCTAGCGACGATGTCGCTCGGGGCAAAAGCGGTGTTCGCGGTGTCTGCTCAATATTTATGAACGAACGGGGGTCGTCCCAGTAGCGTATGCATAAGAGGATCCCACGTGTCGACGAGCCAGAAACAAATAGCAAAACTATCCCTAGGTTGCAGGGAACGGTGCGGAGTTTAGAGAGACCGCTTTTTGCGCGGCTGTTTCTCCCAAAACTGTGCAAACGTGATTCGACCATTTACGACAATTTCGAAACGTAACCTGTTATGATGGCAGCCTGTCTTCTCGATCGTCAACTTCCGATCATCGTACGCGATCTGAAAGTGTAGGTTTAAATTTATTGAAAAAAAAGGAAGCAGATTCATCTTTCGTATTTCGCAAAAGAGTTCGAAATGCTGAAAGGGTTTTCGGTAATTGCATCTACAAGGGAAACAGGTGGGAGCTCTAGCAGCTCCTGCCGTTTTTTGGGTGAGGGAAAATAGCAAGAAAGATTCAGTATTTCGTTAAGTTGAAGCAATGCGCAAAATATACTGGTGTACACCTATTTTATTTTTTTCCTCTGCCTCTAGTTCCTGGTTTGCATACTGGCATAATCTTTCTTTGTACAATACATAATTCGTTCTCTCCTCACATTAAGGAACATGTGCCAGCGGGTCACCCGGGTTCGAACACTGCTTCTAAAGGCCTTTCACCGACCGAGTACTTGCATTGTCTGAAAGAAAAATAATGCAAACAACGATGAAAGAAATCAACGCGCTCACTCGCTTGCCTATCTCCATTACGCACTTTGAACACATCACGTGCTCATGCATTTCAATCATGCACGCTTCTACAGTGCCGCCGATCGTCAGTGCGGGAGCCTAACTTGAACCGTTTATTTGTCTGCTTGAAAATTTCTACAATTAACTAAAACTTCGAACAAAGCTCTGACAAAGAGCCATGTCGCCCCCGTCATTTCAGGGCGGTCATGGCTTCAGTGAAGAAAATATAAGTTTCCAATCGCTTTCTGCGTATCTAATCCGGACCTTTATTTTACTGCGACGTCGAATTAAAGTAAGTAAACCAAGCTTGGTCTTGATCTTCGAAGTAAATATATGCGTTAACGCCTAGCATCGGGGCTTGGTCACGTAGCCATGCTTGCCCCCGACCTAAGTCTAACCCTTTTCCACGAGTCTCCAGATTACAGCGGCTCCAGATTACAGCGGCTCCAGATTACAGCGGCTCCAGGTTACACTGGATAGGCTTGGCTTGACTTTGCTTGATGCGGCTTCGTGGTTGAGGAAGAGAAAACGACAACGGCTATCTCGAAAAGAACGCGACGACTATGGAAGGTCCTGCTACGTGGAGGGAATTTCGGTGGGTCCGCATTCAGACGCGCAGCTCAGGACGAGATTGCATCCGCGTCGGTGGCTTTACGCTCAGTGCGTTATAAGCCAAAGGATCCGTTTATACTGACCCCAATCTTTGCCCGGTGGGCCTAGCTCTGCAAAGATCAGAGATAGTGAGAAACAAACTTTGAGGCATATAAGGAATGCAAGCACTCGCAAAAACCTTCTGCTTCCAGCGGAAATCGAGCATGCGTTCTTGCCGTTCCATGAATTCTCAGCGATGTTTACTTTGACGCCATTCACAGCGCTACGGACGGCAGCCATGTTGTCGTCTGTTTGCCGACAACTGCGGACGTGCTTGGATTTGTCGAGCAGACGACACAATCGCTAGCGCGTTTCGTTGCCAGTTTTGCTGGAAAACGGGAAGTAAACCGGCGGAAGTGCCGACTTGTGACTGGAAGGGTTAGTTCCTGCTTCGTTTTGCTATAAATAGGAAAAGTAGTTCTTGAAGCATGTGTCGTCCGAACGCGAACGTTCTCGAAACTTTTCTCAAGTGATGGTTTGCGTGATCGGGGTAGGTAATGCGCCTTTGGTCGACATCAAGTTTGGTTGCGTGTGGGTAACACGACCCTGTTCAGTAATAGTTGTGAGTGGCGCAGATAAGAGTTAGTGCAGTCTGTTTCTTCATTGGCATTCTTTGTTATCTGAAGGACGAATGGTTGACTCAGTACAAAGGCGCAGAACAGTGCGACTGCGCCGTAACTGCTCTGTTTTTCTGTTGATTAGAAACATCAATCGACCAGTGCACAGCGCAGCTGCAGTTTGGTAAAGTTGTGTTTTTTTGCGTCTCTTTCTTCAGCTACCCATTCGTGGCGAAAAGATAGCGAAACCCACTTGAGAAGAGCATGGTCGGGACACACAGGGATGTTGTCTTTCTGAACCAAAAAGATGAATCGGAGCAGAGCATGCTGGTAAATCGGTGCTGCAGAGAAATAAGGTTCTGGGATAATTTTTGTTGTTCTTGCAGGCAGATTTCAGAGTGGTAGCAAGCGGGCTGCGTTTGATGACACTTCTAAGCACTTCCAAGTGTAATTTGATATGCATTCCTCCGAAAAGTGCATTCTTTGTTATGCTGCAACAAAAGGATACTAATATGCCGCATTGAAAAAAACTTGTGCGTATTGCGGTCTAACCTTTCTTTAAGAGGTAGAACTTTCATAAAATGCAGGTATTTGGCAGTTATGGTGCAATTTTTGTTTCTGCAGGCCACCAGCTTTTGGGAGAGCCTCCTTCCGAGCCAGTTTACTTCTGATATGGTATTTACTACTGACAAGCTTAAATTCATCATTAAAGTCATACGCCTAAGTGTAGCAGTCTAAACTTAATTATCACATTTACGTAATCAGCTTGTTGTTGTCGCGTCTCATCTATTTTCGAACGTCGGCCACCGGTGACAATACTATTCAGGCGCAAACAACTTTTAAAACTAATTTTAAGTATTGATTGTATTATTAATACTTAAAGTTAAGTGGAACGCCCAGTATAAAGCTTTAGCTTTATACATGTTTACTGTGATGGATTTAGCAAATAAGTTCCATGATAGCACACTTATCGAACACACACTCTTGCTGTAGTGATGTCAAATCCTAAAGCAGAAAATGCTGGCAGGTACACCGTAATCAATAAAATGAGCACGTTACGCGAAATATTTCAAGGTTTGTGTTTATGTATTGAGCATTCGAAAGACTAGCTGATGGCAGCTGAGCGTGAGGCGGGTAGGGTTCGTCTCTCAAAATAATAAGAAACACGAAGAATGAAATGATCAAAGTGAAATTTGTGCACTGAGTAAAAAACGTGCTCCGGTCTGCGAATGTGTACTTGCCTATATTGCGCTAGATGGTGTAATAAGTGCGGTAATCAGCAAATTAGCCGCTCTGCTTCCCTTCTAAGTCGTCAAAAAGAGAAAAGTAAAACGGATTCTTTACATTCAGAGCACGTGTCTTCTGGAATGCAGCAACACTTTCCGCTTCCTGTAAAACTGCCGTTGTGTTTCAAACAAGGACGTAACTATCCGGGAGTTAGCAATGCCCTGGGCGCACCAAGGGCTAAGCGGCGAAACAAGGATGTGTTATGTGCATAATTGGCGGAGCATCACTGCATACTGTTGTGCACTTAACTTTCTGCATGTGTTTCGGCTTTGCTTGCGCTTTTCTTAACGCATGTTTGCTGGGAGCTTGTACAATCCAAGCGCCAGAGAAAACTTCAAAGGCGAAAGGAACGCAAAGGCACGGGAACCGGCCCGGACGCCAATCCTCAAGACGGAAAATTACCGGGTGATGCGACCGGCTGCAACAAGTATGGATCAAGGGAGCAGAGCAGGCCTAGGCGAAGAATGCCGCCACTCCCCAGAAGCGACTACAAGATCATTATTCGACCCAAGAAAGGACTCATGGTGAAGTCCCTCACCACCCACCAAGTAGCGCGCGCAATTGTCATGGCGTGCGGCCAGCAATGTAAGGACGAGGACCTACTTGTAAGGCTTCGCACCGGATCCAATATCATTATCGTTAGCACTCCGCACGAGCAAACGGCTCAGCTAGTGCGGCACATTACCCGTCTCAAATTCGACGGAAAGCCTTATGATGTAAACGCTTACGTGGCAGCACCGGAAGACGTCCTGCGCGGCGTGATCCACGGTGTAGAGCCAGGTACCCCTCCCGAAGAACTTAAAGCACACCTACGGGTCAGAACTCAAGGAGTGACCATACTTCAGGCAAGGATGCTCGGAAAATCCAAGACGGCAGTGCTCACGTTCGACGGCCCAGTCTTGCCGAAATTCGTCATTTATTACGGAGGTGAAGTACCATGCTACCAGTACCGCCCCACTAGGCAAGTGTGTTACGTCTGCTTCCAGCAAGGACACCGTTCCGACGTGTGCCCCACACCGAACATTATTGTGTGCGGACTGTGTGGAGTTTCAAACCCGCCCGCCGACCACGAGTGCACGCCCAAGTGCATAATCTGTGGCGAGGCACACCGGACCGGATCCAAGGAGTGCCGAGAGAGATTGAAAAAAGCCAGGCCAAAACCCACAGGAGAAAGAGGACGGAGCGACCAACGCGGGCGACCACCCAAGCGGTGGCTCAGCTCAGAGGGAGAGACATCGAGGAGCCGATCGAGGTCCAACTCCTTCCCGCCTCTACCACCAGCCGGCCCACAGGAGGGGGAGAAGCAAGAGAAAAAGAAAAAGAAGAAGGTTTCCCAGACAAGCGGCAGCAAGGTGAGCTGGGCTTCTACCACTGCTTCGCACTCGGTAGGAAAGGGTAGTAACATAGACAACACAAACAACAAAGACAGTCGCGTCACAGAACCGAAGGACGCGAACAGCGATGCGCTCAGACGCGAGCTAGAACTCGCTCGAATCAAACAAAACGAGCTCGAACGCAAAGTTGAGGAACTCACAAAAACACTAAAGGACCAACAGCGGGAACTCGACACGACTAGAGCACTTCCAAAACAACAACCACAGGCATCGAATGAAGGAGACCTTGAAACACGAATGCAACAGATGATGCAGCAGATGATGCAGGATATCATGCAGCAAATCCAATCGCAAATGCAACAGATGCAAGTACAATTCCAAGGGCAGATCGCAGAGATCAGAAGCGCTTTTCGAAAACAAAAACATACCGAAAACATTAGGGAAAAAGCGTACAACCGTCCAGCGCTAACAGCTTTCGCAAGCGAACAAGGCAACAGCAGTGACGCGTAAACATGATCAATACGTATCGGCAAGAACAAGAACACTTAGATATTTGGCAATGGAACTGCAGAGGCTACCGCAAAAAGCAGGCCCTTTTAAAACAATATATAAACACACAACTGACACCTCCTGATGTAATTGCGCTCCAAGAGACTGGAATCAAGCCGACCTTACAAGGGTACGAGGTTTACGAGAGTCAAAGCGAAGGTAAAGCGGCCGTCCTAGTCAGCAAAACCATTACCGCCATCAGGCACGATACCATCGCCGACACCGACATCGAGCACGCGCTTGTTGAAATTATTCCGAAAAAGCGACAGGGAAGCAGCACGTTCTTACTTAACGTGTACAGCCCGCCGAGACAAAGAAAAGCCAAACTCTTCGAACTGTTCTATGGAGCGCACAAGCTGGCCAAAAAAAATGCACTCATCATCGTAGGAGATTTCAACGCCATGGACAGGAGTTGGGGATACCAGAAACAAGACATCAAGGGAAGAACATTAGTGGAAGTAGCGGAGTACTTTGGCTGCAGTCTAATCACAGATCCTGCGACCCCCACGAGAATCGGAAATAGCGTGAGCACGGACACATGCCCGGACCTCACCTTCGTAAGGAAGAGCAGGGAGTCACAGTGGGAAAACATGATGGAAAATCTAGGCAGCGATCACTTTATCCTCCGGACACGAATAGCATCCGACACCATAAGACGCCAGATTGGACAGGCGAAAATCACTGACTGGAACGCGTTTCGCGGGGCTTGCAACAAATCTGAAGGCGGTATCCAATCACTGGAGGAATGGAGCGGCATGCTGAGAGAAACGCGACAACGATGCACAAAAAGCCTAAGGAGAACGACAGCAACGCCTGAAGTAGACGCCCACCTCCTCAGACTATGGGAAGCGAGACGCAGTCTCACCAAAAGATGGCGGAAGCAAAAACACAACAGGAAACTAAAACTAAAGATAGCAGAAATTACGGCAAAGGCGGAAGAATATGCGATGCAACTCGCGAAACAAAATTGGGACCAACTCAGCGACTCGCTTAGGGGAACTCTAGGCACGGCCAGAACCTGGAATCTCTTAAGAGCACTAATCGATCCGACCAAAATAAAATCAGAAAACAATAAAGCCATCCACAGGTTCATCCACTCCTTCGAGGGATCAGACATCACCCTACTGGAGAAGGCACGAGAAAAATGTTTCGGCGATCACAACCCCCCGCGATACCAAGGAACATATCGAGGAGCCGAAAACGAGAAACTCGACCGCCCCATAACTGTGGAAGAGGTTTACGCGGCCATAAGAAACACCACCAGAAACACGGCAGCCGGAGCGGACAGAATCGACAACGCCCTAATCCGCAACCTGAGCGACGACCTCATACAAGAGCTCGTCAGCTTTCTTAACAAACATTGGGAGGCGGAGACGGTTCCCGAAGATTGGAAACACGCCGAAGTAATAATGATACCTAAACCTGGTAAAAAGCTACAAATTGAAAACCTCAGGCCCATATCACTCACGTCGTGCCTTGGCAAACTTTACGAACGGGTGGTAACTTTAAGACTGCAAAATTACATGGAAGACAACGACTGTGTACCACATACCATGTTCGGCTTCAGAGCGAAGCTCTCGACGCAGGACGTTCTCCTCCAAATACAAGAAGATGTCCTGCGAAACGTACCTCGGACGGGAGAAAATGTCATAATGGCCCTGGACATCAAAGGGGCATTCGATAACGTCAGCCACGAAGCGATCCTTACGGGCCTAGACAAGCTGGATTGCGGGCGCAGAATCCACGGCTTCGTCAAAGCCTTCCTGTCCGACAGAACTGCCACCATCGGCATAGGAGACCTTCGATCGGACAAAATTCGCACTCCAAATAAGGGAACACCCCAAGGGTCAGTTATCTCCCCCTTACTTTTCAACATAGCTATGATAGGCCTAGCTCGAAAACTAGAGAACATCGAAGGCATCAGGCATGCAATGTATGCTGACGATATAACAGTCTGGACAAACACGGGTTGTCTCGGAGAGAAGGAAGAAAGGCTACAGCAAGCGGCCTCTTGTGTAGAGCAATACCTCGCAGAAAGAGGACTCGCATGCTCGACCGAGAAATCGGAACTGCTGAGAGTCTGGAGAGGCAAGCAAAACCGGACCGTCCCAACCAACGAGGACCTAAAACTCAACGTCTACCTTGACGGGACACCTATCCCCGAAAAGACAACAATAAGAATTTTAGGCATGTGGGTTCAATCCAACCAGCGCAGTACTCACACTTTTACCCTGCTCAAAGCAACAACACTACAAGTCTCACGCATGATCACCCGCATCACCAACAGGCGACATGGCATGCGTGAAGAGGACACACTCAAACTAGTCAGAAGCCTTGTAGTTAGTAGAATCACGTACAGCCTACCCTACCAGTGCCTCAACAAAAACGAAATACAACAAGCGGATGCCCTGCTACGCAAAGCGTATAAGACAGCGCTCCGACTTCCGCGCAACACGTCAACCGAAAAACTCATGGCCCTGGGATTACATAACACCTTTGAGGAGCTACGAGAGGCGCAGCTTGAGTCGCAAAAACTCAGGCTGTTGCAGACAACGACTGGAAGAGCGCTCCTGCAGAGGCTCGGATACCGCGAGCAGATGCGAGAAGTGACGAGGACGGCAACGATCCCCGACGAGCTTCGCAAGACCCTCAAGGTAGCGCCAATACCAAAAAACATGGATCCCAACCTCCATCGAGGCAGAAGAGAAGCGAGGGCCGACTTCATCGAAAGAACATACGCTCCTCAAGCCACGACCGTGTATGCAGACGCGTCTTGGAGAGGAGGAGACACCAAAATCGCTGTGGCGGCGGTGGTCGATTCGTCTTTACGCGAAATGACCAGCGCGTCTCTCCGAGGCTGCACAGCTGCAGAGTCCGAGGAAGTAGCCGTTGCTCTAGCGGTGGCGGAGGGCTATAGAACCGGGCGGTCGCTAACAATACTCACCGACTCTCAAACAGCCTGCCGAAATTACATGAATGGCAGGATAGGTCGTCACGCGCTCCGTATACTCCTCGCAGCGAGCGACAGAATTAAAAACCAGGAAGAACAAAGCGACAAGATCCCACACAAAATTGTGTGGGTACCGGGGCACACGGGGGTGGCAGGGAACCAAGAGGCCGACAGGATAGCTCGAGGATACATTACTTTCCGAGCATCCGATGAGCCCGCGGAACTCGCGCCAGCACCCAGGGATTACTCGGCCATACTACAAAACTACAGAGGCAGAAGATTGCGGTATCCCCCACCGCACAAATCTCTCAGCAGAGAGGAAGCTGTCACTTGGAGACAATTACAAACAGGCTCTTTCCCAAACCTACATATACTAAACAAAATGCACCCTACCATATACGCGGACAAATGTCCCTGGTGCGACGGAAAACCTACTCTCTATCACATCACATGGGCCTGCCAAAAGATAGACGTGGTCCCCAAAATACAAAACCCGAGTGCGGAGCAGTGGGAGACTCTGCTGTCCAGCGACCGCTGTGAAGACCAAGAAGGTCTGGTACAGCGAGCTCAACGGGCGGCAGTGGCCAGCGGAGCCCTGGACTGAGGGCAACCGACCACTGATTAGAGGCGGACGACTTCGACAGAGAAGACTCCTGGGGGTAAAATCAAGGAGAAAACGTCTCTGAAGATGCTCCCAAACCGCAGGAAAAAGGACTAGAGTAAAATAAAGTTTTTCCTTCCTTCCTTCCTTGCATTACAGTCTTGCTTCACGAGATATGCACGTGCTTGAACACAGCGAGTCTTATTTTCCCCGCGGCTTTCTCTGCACCGCCGTCTGCACACGCCAGCTTGCAGAGTTTGTTTCACTATTCGCATCGAGTTCTTCACTGTATTGCTGCGTTTTTTAATCTGGCACTTCTGTTTTTATTTAACGCTACCGGCATTGCTTGAATGCGAACAGAAATTTTGAAAACGAACCGCAGGTTGTTGTGATGTGCCTGACTGCTGAACCGTGAGTTTTCTCGGTGTTCACTGAGGCATGTACTGCGCAGAATTTGCCGAGCTGGGCGCGTCGGCCGGCTCTCGGCATCGGAGGGAGCGTCTCAAATTGTGGAAAATTTTTGTTTGTGTTCGCGCTCGTTGCATTACGATCATTTGAGAAACTGTGAAAACGGCATCTCGTGAGATGAATTTTAAAGAGTTTATCATCAAAATAAACTTACATAGGCAAAAAAGAAGTATAGCAAAAAAGAAAGGAAGGAAAGAACGATCAAAGACTGGGGAATGGCAGAAGGCGACGAATACAGCGCTAATTCCTCACTGAAAATCTAGTGCACATCAGGGGATTCTCGTAAAATGTTGGCCCATATATAGCTCTTTTGAGTTTGTAGTTTTGTCGTCTTCTAGAGAAACTAGCCTTCAAATTATAGACAGCTGCTGCGCCGTAGTCGCCAGCAACCATCCAAAGCGCAGCTATACAGCTAGAAAGAAAAGCTGTACAGCTTTCACAGAAACTTCATACCTGAAGAAAAATTTGCAGTGGTTTAGATCCGGTTAAACCTGGAGAATTGCGAAAGCAACGAGGAGAGAGCGAGAGAGGCGATGGAGAGCGCGCGGCAGAGGCGGCGGCCCCGGCACGCTAGCTATGCGCCGCTACTGCCCATGCGCAACTGGCGAGCGCGGCGGCGGCACCTCTGAGTCACCCGCGCAGCGACGGCGGCGGCGCGCCAGCTGTGCGCCGTGTGACGTCACTGCTCCTCGCGCATGCGCAATATGGCCTTTCCTCAGCTCCGCGAAATGGCTCGGCGACTCGCGTAGTGTTGCTTTCGGAACAAAATGGGACAGATGATCACTGCGATTATGCCGAGGAGTATGGGTTAAAATTAGGAGCTCCGATTGAGCGTCCGTTTGGTTTCGATAAACTGAAATCCTTCTGACCGCTGCGCTGCATCGCCTCGGTGTCTGTTTTCCGAGCTAGGGAGCCTCCCGGCGTTTGCGTCTCGAATTCAGCGGCAGCTGCTACTCGATGTGTTGCCGCAAACAGGCGTGACACGCGGTTTTTGCTCCCTGAGAACACCATTACGTCAAATATAGAATTGATTGCATCAGACAAGCATATGTCTGTTTTTTTAGTCCTTGCATCAATCACACCGTGAAACGTTTCTTTTCTTTACGCTTTCCTTACTCCCCAATTTTTTTTTTTTTACGAAACACTCTTGTGGGAATGTCTTACCCGCCTTCCATCCTGGCACCAAAGCCGCGTGGTTTCCTACAAAGAAATTTATCCCCTACCACCTCACCGTTTGCTTCAACTGAGCATACGTCACCACTCAGTAGACTTTTGGGTGATAATCGCTGACAATCTATTTCTTTAAAATAGGGAACGACTGCTTGCCCTGAAAAATAATTTTCAGCGAGAGAGGATTTTCAACACCGCCTTTTACTCTCCAGGGAAGTTGAAAATCCAATTGAAGAGAATGTCCCCACTTTGTAGCTCCGTTCCCTCCCTGTTCTGCAAGAATAGAAGTAACCTTTAACGAAATCGTTGCAGGATATAAAAGAAATTGACACGGTTTTTGCCCGATTAAGGCAATAATTCTGATTTACGCTCAGTCGACCGAAGAACTGCCTTGGGTGTCATTTATTTTGGACTACAAGCGTGAGATTAAAGTGGGCTTGATAGAGGTGTCCCTATTTCACGAGTCAAGTAGGAAAATGCGTCGAGGAAATTAATGCACACTGGCCTACTAAGTGCTTAGAATCGGTTCCGCTAATGAGGATTCGAACTGCTCATCATTTACAGGCTCACTTCCGCTGGGGTTCGTTTTCTCAGAGGAATTTAAAGTAGGACTAGGTAAAAGTTATGTTTGTAGTGAGCGTACTTGAGGTACCCTGTAGAGCTTCCGTCGCGCCTAAATTCGAATTTACTGGCCCGTTGGCAGATCGGTTTGCCCCTTACCAGGGTAGTCCGCTTGGCCGCACGCAAATGTGATAAGTGTGGTAGTTACGCAGTGTTTTCACCTTTGAACATCATCTGACACCGATTGCCGGCCTTGCAATAGCGTTGTTATTCGTTCCTTTATTACTTCGAGGTGCGCGTGCCGATATGGCTGTGAGGAGAGAACTGTCTAAAGAGCTATTAGGGGTAATGCGGAAACACATATAAAAGTCGCTTAATTTTTCGGCCTAAATTGTGCTTTCTCCATTTTTGCAAATTAGAAAGCGTGTTAGAATCGGCTAATTGCACCTCTTGTGGTACCGATCAAGCTGTAAATCTTCGTTATCTTTTGCGAGCCCTAGTTTTCACCTGTAAAAGTATTTAGGTTTTAGGATTTCTGTAAGTGACTATGCGATTCGAAAGAAAACTATGTGGTCTGAAGACTTTTTTTACAAAGGCTTTACATGGTTTCTCCTGTAAAAAGCATCCATGTTTCTTTTTTTCGCAGTCTGCAGTGACTGGAAGCTGTCTAATTGATCCGGTGGGCGGTAATGATTCTGTTCTGGAAAGCCAGGACTTTAAGAATTATTCAAGCATGATTGTGGAAGCTGTATAGAGAGTGTCATCTGTGGTCGGGCAGTGAAAGTGGACATAGAGATGAGCTAAACTTATCCTTATGGCTGACACCTGTTCATGTCAAGGAGACAACAAAAAGTACGAAGGTTTTTGCTAAAACAACTTACGAACTTTTATTTAGGTACTAATAATGGCGTCCGGTTTGTACATATTAAAAAAAAATTCCGTATCGGCTCGAAGCGCTGACTATGGATAAATGTTTCTAAAAGCAGTGTATATAAAATTTATTCCCCCGAAGATAAATGCTTGCAGCGTCTTCAGACCAACGCTTGAACAACTATCGCAAGGCTTTACTGACGCTTTGACAGGGAACGTTGACTGTGTTGAATGATCGGAACATTAGTAAAGCCTTACTATTTTTCTTCAGGTTTAGTTAGCCCACTCTATAAACACTGAAGAGCACGAAGCTACCCGCACACACACATAGTACTTAAAGTTGGGGAGAAGAATACAAATACAAATTTTCCGGCACACCTGATTGCATTGTGTGTTACAATATCATTTGCAGATGTTGAGCTTCCGGTCCGGTGACGTCACTTCTTTCTAGCCAATGGTAATATTCCGGTCTTGCGACGTTACTTCTCTCAACCAATAAGAATGATTCAGTCTCGTGATGCCGCTTCCCTGCAGCCAATGGCCGTATTTTATAACCGACGATGCATTTGGTGTTTATGAGGCTTTAGATGCTATCCCATTGTAGTACTGTCGCCACATTCATCAACGAAAGGCACATTTTTTTCTTATGCATGCAAGCTGTTGGGATTCCCGCGTATCGATGCGTCAAACCTTTCGGCTAGCACATGTGCCGGCTAAGACCCAATTTTATACAGCTCTTACAATCCATTTTTAAAGAATAATATCTCATCTCGTGTCGTGCTGGATACCCCAGTTTCACTGAATGACCTTCACTCTATAGATGGGCGAATTCCACAAAGACAACGCGACAGAGGAAGTATATTTTCGTTCTCATGTCTCCCTGTCCTGCTCTCCTCTTTACGTGCACTAACTCGTGTCAGCGCCGGATGAAACACCGCGGCACACTTTCGCTTTTCTTTTCTTGTGTGCCGGCGTCTCGCCGTGGCCGACGTGTTCTTAAATGGTGACGAAGTGCCGCACCTCGGCCCCTCTACTTTTATCTCTGCTACAAAAAGAAAAGCATGCACTCAGCGAATCGGAAAGCAGACGGTGCCGCTAATGAATACAGATGCGCCAGTCTGATTTATGCCAAGTCGAAGCCAGCTGTCTCGTTACGAGTCCGCGGAAGGAACCGTCGCTTGGGGCGCTGCTATCGCTAAGGATGTCCTCGCTGTCAACATAAACGTTCGCAAGGAGGAGGTTTTCTTGTTTTTTTACTTTTTTGCCATTTAGGAGGTCTCATGTTCCAGTCAGAGCTAACTTATTATGAACGCAGAAGGTAGTCTACGATACTCAAATGTGCCTGAACCACAGCGAGGAAAAATATCATGAACCACAAGGATGGCCTCGATTTCTGAACAAAAATACCATATGTGGGAGCTGCGGGTTTCGATCGCCAGTGTCGCCGGTGCGCAGCGGTTCTTCAATACGTTCCAGCTTTCTCCTGGCCATGTGCGTAGCTCACCTGGGGTGAAATTCTTTTGAAAACGAGTCTTCGACTCCATGCAGGCCAAACATGTTAACCATGGTACGCTTTGGCCAAGCCGCCTCGGCGCCATGAAAAGAAAATCGTCATGATTATCAAAACCATCGCGGAAGGTCAGCTAACCTATACTGATCCTGGACAATTATTCGTGCGAAAGCTTACAGATGTTGGAATGTTGAATATCTACTGATTGGGAAACTTTCCTGCTTAGGAACCTCCTCTGCTGAAAAATAATGGGCGTGGAGATGTTTAGAAGCGCTTCTGTGTTCGGTCTGAAACATTTTGGAATCGAGATGTACATGAAGGTCGCGAAAATTGCAGCGATTTATATTGGGAAATATATTAAGAGACAAATTGTAAATATTAGCTTCAGTGTCAGCAGTATGAGCAAAAGTATCTAGTGAAATTCTGTAGACCCCACAGATCGCTGACTGAGGTGGCACACATCCCAGTCACCTATTTCTTTCTGTCTGGATACGGTGTGCATATTTTTAGTGCGCATGGTGTATATATTTTACAAGCACAAGAACGGTTAGCGTGCGTGAGTTGCTGCCATTTGTAAGCGTCTTTTACCCACCGATTAATTCTATCAACGCTTTTTGTATATTTCGTAAAAAAGAAAACATGGAGGAGTCATATCTCAGTGTCAGACGATGCTGTGATCCGCTTGCGCACGGAGCTGACTGCGTGTGCGCTGTGGAAAGTTGCCGCCCGACATATACGGAGCAGTTTTAGTCGATTTGGGGCTCCCGCCCGCAAAAAGAATTTTGAAGAAAACGCAAATCATTTAAAGCGAACAGTGTCATCAGAGAAAGGTTGTTTCGTCGAAAAACAAAGACGGGTTCAAGAACTTCATTAACAAACTTAGGTGCTACTTCTAAGAGAGCGTGTAGTCACCGGTGCAAGACACTGCATTCCATATTCATAAATGACGTCAGTGTGCATGCAAAGCAGTGTGTAGGTGTTGACGCCTAACGCAAGAAGTCAACTGTTGTCTAAGGCGGCAACGCCTGACCACTGCTTTTTCGTTTCAAGCAGGAGAGCAGTGAGCCTCCCTCACTCAACGCATGTGTCACGAATCCAAGTTGGCGCGCCGCCAACTGCCGTAAGTTTGAGAGCAAACGTGAGGGTAGAACTTGTCACTGCTTTCAGGAATGTCATCTTTTCTCTCTATTCAACAGTTGCCACCCGCGTTTTTTGCTTCGAGGCTTGTTTAAGTCTGCAAACTTTGGGGCTAAAATAGTCCCTCCAGAGTAGGCTGTTATGTCTCGCTGCTCTTGTATTAGCAGCGCTGAGGGTATCTTTTCTCTAGTATTTCCTGGAAGGGGTGAGATGGTGGGCGTGAACTTTTCGTGGGGGAAATTCGGCTTGGTATGGTACACTTGGACACTTTAAAAGCTTCTTGGTGGCATGTTAAGAAATTCTTCGTGACACTTGGGACGGTGGTATTCAAACTTTTCTTCTAACCCGGCTCTGAAGGCTCGTCCTGAAACGCAGATCTCTGGGAGATAGTTTGTAGGAAAATAAGGAAAGGCTTTGGGTTCATATAGCGGCATTCGTTATGCTTTTTAGAACCTACAGCACTAGCAAGAGTGACATAAAAATATTCTTTTTTTTAATCATGGCGCTACAGTGCAAATTTCTGTTGTACTCGCGGAAATCCATCAATCTTCTACGTATTCACTGTCCACCGATGACAAATTGCAATACCGCTTTTTCAATACAAGCACAACCTTGCAAAATCAATAAGCTTCTGAACTCAAACCCATTTTTACTTCAGTGGTGTTATTTTCATGTCCTGGAAGGTAGAGATAGGACAGTTAAAATTCAACTTAATTTCATCCTCAAGCTAGACTTCGTGCCATTTCGACTATATTTACTTCCTCTTGTAATTAAGTCTGGTACCCTGAAAGAAAACAGGTTATCTGTTCTCCACACTTGATGTCCCGATAAAGGCTACTTCCTCGTCTCATTGCAGAACACAAGATTGCACGCTCAAAGAATATGTTTCGAGGTTCTCCTTATCACCCCTATAATGTATTAGGGATCGTAAAACTTGCCGCATTCTCTTGTCCAAATACCGCGGGGATTAATAACTTAGCCAGTGTGCAAGGAACGCATCGTTACGCCCCATGGGGTTTCCCTACCGAAGGCAGTGGCCTGGCTGCTTCCAAGCGAAGTAATTTATCGCCTGAGACGCTGGTTCGGTCCGCTCTGGCTCTGAGACACCCGTGCTCGGCGTTGTGGCAGAGCTTAGCCCTGAACCCTATTACATCGTCTCGTTCTGCGTTAGAAACTCTGTTTTTTTTTTCTTGTTTCATTCAGCCCTGTGTTGCAGCCTGCGTCGAGCGTTGTTCAATGTAACGTTTGAGATAGAAGTTTGGGTTAACTATACTTCAAATATTATTCTAAAATGAGCGATCATGCCTTAGAGTTAATATGAACAAGGTTTCTAGATCAAATCCTGACCACAGTAGATTGCAAAGAGACGCCAGTGTGCTGCGCAATGTCAGTGCACAGTAATTAACCCCAGGTGCTGCAGATTTATTCATAACCGTACTTGCCAAGAGGGTTCATTTCATTTCATTTCTTTATTCCAGTTTTTCGCGCAATACAAACTTACTCCTTCAAAGACATTGTTTTATTCTACTAATCTTGCCAGTGGCTTAGGTGTGTGGCTGCTAATCCAAAGGCCGTGGGTTCGATCCCGTATTTTAATGGAGGCAAAATGTAAAAACGCTGGCGTGCTGTGTGAAGTAACCGAATGCTGAAGAACCTCGGGTGGTCTATAATAACCCGGAACCCTCCACTACGACTTCCTTCAAAACCCGTGTGTCACTTCGGTAGAATGAACTTCGCAAATTCCAATTTAAAATATTTCTCGCTCATTTATAGCACTCCTTTCTTCATTCCCGGCATCACGGCGGAGTTGAAGCGTTCATTGAGTGGGAGGCAGCGGCTACGCCTTCCCCTTAACCTCGTGAAACAGTTTGTGTTTTCATTAAAGCATCATGAAAAGTATTTGACCAATACACACGTCTCTCGAAGACATCGTCGGGTCCCCGCCTCCTTGCCCGACTACACATCTAACACACCACTCTCATGGAAGAGCGCGTACGTATTCCATCCCAATGGAGATGCGCCCTCCGCGTGCGCCCTCCACGTGCGCCCTCTTCCCGCGAACATGAACCTTGAGGACCATAATGGCCGGCGCCTGGCGCGGGCGGAAGCCCTGGCTCACCACTATCAGGAACTCGAATTCACTCCGGCTTACTCCTTCAAAGATTGTTTTATTCCACCAGTCTGGCCACGGCCTTTATTCAATGCATTTTGCAAATTGAATGCAAATTCAATGCAAATTCAATGAATTTGATGTGAGGTGCGCAGTAGGAGAAAGCATGGTATTATTTCGTCTACCTTCAGTTTCTCAAAGTGAAAGAGGCTGGGATCAAGCCTCCCGGGGATGGTGTACAAAAGCCGACTAACCTGAGTTCTGATGAGGCGGTTCAGGCATATTCCTTTCTCTACTCAAGAGTTGTTTCCGGTCAATATATGCTCTTGCATATGAAACTAGAGTTGTACCATATGTGTCAGGCAGAAGCCATTAGTAGGAGGCATGAGAAACCTGAGCGGACCGCGCGTCTCATTTACATTTACATTTTTCGATTTGCGAAAAGGAATCAGACAAGGACGAAGTTGTTTAGGTGTAACCGACTCAAGAAGACAGAGTAACAAGCTGTCACTCAACTATACAACGATAGATGTACTGACTTGAATCCTTAGTAGAGTGTGATCTTGACGCCGTGAAAGGTGGAGAGATCAGTCGTAGAATACCACTCGGAAATTTGGTACCTAGTTGAAGGACTTATTGGTTGCTCAGTGTTTGAGGGAGAAAGGAATTTTTGAATGAGGAAAAGGTGGAGGGGTCGGTCGCTGATGACATAGCCCTGGCCTGCTACTCCACACAGGGGAAAGGGAAGAGGAGGAAAAGGAAAGTGCGAATGAAGGTTGATGATGGCATAATACAATGAGTTTCACGGGTGATGTCCACACACACACACGCGCACGCACGCACGCACGCACGCACGCACACACGCACACACGCACACTGGCTGGCTGGCTGGCACTCGCATCGCGGTTAGTAGACGCACATAAAACTGGTGTCTGTAACACAAACACCAACAAATGTCATTAACCATGTAGGTAGTGCACAGGCGGTCACAGACGAGTATCCAAGCCTTCACTTTGAGAGACTAGGACGACAGAAATTCAAGCCAGAACAAACGGATTCTACGTTATTAAGTTAAAATGATCCTCCACTGCAAAATGTTCATCAGCCTGTGTCTCAGAATAATCTATAACTGACCGAGATAGTGCGTTCTTCGACACAGTAAAATGTGCAAGGGTCGGGTCACACCCAGCACTCCGTTCATGTCTTCTGTCAGCGGCGAACAGCGCCGCTGTTTTTCAGCACCAGCGCTTCCTCTCGACATTTCCGTGGCGACAGCTACAACGCCGCCGGCGTGGTTTTGATGATGGTGCGCCTTGGGTGTGCTCGCGGTGCGGAACTCCGAGAGAGGGCGACACATTCCTCTCGCGGTACGGCTTCGACGAGGCGACGGCTGTAGAAGGCGCGCTGCTTGTGTCATCGTATATCGTATGCGTTGTGTCGCCGGACCGACTATGCATGCCGTTTTTGATGTGGGCCGCTCCTGTAACATCACCGCGGGCGCCGGACTCCACTGTTCCCTCAAGCACAAGACATAAGACAACAGTCTATTCGCAATTCGTAGTACCTTTCGATTCGAGTCACGCTACCACATGTCCTAGGAGGTGGGCCAGTGGTAGTGCTCCTTGTGCGTGTTGTGTACTATGCGTCGTCGTCGTGCATATTTGTGATGTCCGGCATAACTGTCTGCTGTCGATTGCCCTTCAACGTTCGCCACTGTGTGGCTCCTCCAAAGCTTGGATAACAGAATATGACGTCCTCTGAGAAAGGGAACCACTCGTATGCTCCGAAAACTAATGTACGAAGGACTTTAAAAAATCACCTCAGGACCTCTGGGGCGATTAGTGAGCAACGGAAGGAGTCTTTCTGAGCAATATTCGATTTTGCTCTGTCTATATGCACTGGGCAAGCTTAAGGTTAATCAAATAATGCTGCGTTGTCGTCAGAAGTGCTGCAGCGTCTTTAAGGGATTCATTATGTCCACTTGATACAAATGTTACTTTTCATGAATGTTCGCTCAATGAACCATAAACGTTTCACCAAAAGCTCTCATGCGCACTATGTGGCATCCTTCAGAAGTGTCCTCGAAAGAGAAACTTTACAAATGAGAATTATTTCCCCTTAACTTTGCTATGCTACGGTGATGCAGCAACGCATACCCACGTCCTCATCCTCATGTTTCAATTGACCCTGTGGCCTACTTTAGTGTTGTAGCACGGACTCATCCTCATGTTTCAGTTGACCCTGTGGCCTACTTTAGTGTTGTAGCACGGACTCATCCTCATGTTTCAATTGACCCTGTGGCCTACTTTAGTGTTGTAGCACGGATCCTAGACCGCAGCTTAGACACGAAAGGGTTTGAAACACACCTAAAAGCTCATTATCGTAATCCTTAAGGACAAGCACTGGAAGACTATTTAATACGCCTCGCCATTGCTCGCCTGCCGAAGCCATTCTAATCAGTCACTATCTTGGAGAGCAAGGTCATTTGGATAAAGTTATCGTCATATTGGTGTGTTTTTCTTCATTGTACTGAAATCTCACGTCGGGCGATAAAGGTTATTGCTTGTTTGCCAATACGTAATGCCAAACCACTTTCCATATCCTCAGCCGAGATGAATATTTTATTGGAGTAACGGCATTTAACTAAAGAAACTGAAAAAAATTAACATGGACACCTAATTATATTATGTGTTGGCAGTGGTATAGCATCAGAAGCTGTTGATGCCTTTACCGTAAGTGGTGTCACTTCTGGTATGCTCATGTCCCGTCTGTTCTGATGACGTCACTTCAATATATTCATTGGGAATGCTTGGTCTGGTGACGTCCTTTCTCTCCAGCCAATGAACGCATTTTGAGAACGAGGACGCATTTTGTACCCATGCGGCTTCCAATGCTATCGCATTATAAAGTTATGAATTCTACAAGTTTCACAATATTGGCTAAGCTTTGCGGCAGAACAAATAATCATTTATAGTTAGCCTGTCTGCAGAAAAGCAGCTCTATTCAATAGATCCTAAACGTTCTTCTTTCATCTTACTGTTGTGTTTCTCTTTTAATCGCAGCGCTAACCATCGGTCAAAGCAGCCTGCAGCTATGGGAAGAAACCAAGCAGAGATCTGCAGTACTGGGACCGGAAGTCAAACTGCAAACAGTTAACAGTCGTGGTTAGTGTTCCCACTGAGTCTGTGTCGCCGCTCCTCGTGCAGTGCGTATTGTTGTCAGTGCAGTGATTATTCCCCGTGGATACTTCTGCAGATTCACTTCTCCTTTCATCTCGGCGGCAAGGAAGGTAAGCTGGCCCGACGTTTGAATGTTTATTTCGAATTACGGTTTTAAATGCACATAGCATAGCGCGTTGTGTGTGTGTGTGTGTGTGTGTGTGTGTGTGTGTGTGTGTGTGTGTGTGTGTGTGTGTGTGTGTGTGTGTGTGTGTGTGTGTGTGTGTGTGTGTGTGTGTGTGTGTGTGTGTGTGTGTGTGTGTGTGTGTGTGTGTGTGTGTGTGTGTGTGTGTGTGTGTGTGTGTGTGTGTGTGTGTGTGTGTGTGTGTGTGTGTGTGTGTGTGTGTGTGTGTGTGTGTGTGTGTGTGTGTGTGTGTGTGTGTGTGTGTGTGTGTGTGTGTGTGTGTGTGTGTGTGTGTGTGTGTGTGTGTGTGTGTGTGTGTGTGTGTGTGTGTGTGTGTGTGTGTGTGTGTGTGTGTGTGTGTGTGTGTGTGTGTGTGTGTGTGTGTGTGTGAAACCCAGCCCATATGTATGACATTTGGGAATGCTCGTTACATAAAGACAGATTTTGTAATGCAACACTTTTCGCAGATAATCTCTTTATAAACGCACAGCCTAACAGGCTTTGAGACGCTAATATCGGCCGTAAATTTGAAATAGTTTTGTACATACTAAAGATGGCTGAAAGACGCCGGCTGTGTTTTTGTTACCAGAACGAATTGAAATTAAAACTACAGTTAGGTCGGTGTGTGCTTGCGTTTTTCTTTTGTGTAGACGCTTTTAGTTTAAGTATTGGCTGAACGTGATTATGTTTTTAAGGATCAATCTACTGTACGTTAGATAGGAGAGGCGTTCATCTGCTCGTGGAACGGAAAAGCTAGACAAAGGTGCAGCTGATCTATTAATGCAAATGCCAAGATATCATGTGCGAGCTTTATTCAGAATGACTACTGTGCGCCATTGCTAGGCGTCTGTGCACATTTTAGCACCTAAATTGCGATCAAAAAAGTAATGGCTGAGTAGAGACCTTCGCCCGCTTTTCTGGATGCATATGATCTTCCGATTAATCGTTATTATCATTTAGTCTGTGTTTTCATAATGATTTAAAAATGATACTTGTTGTTTTTGTTGAATAAGGTTTTGTTGGAGAACGGAGCAAAAATGAATTAATCATTAAAGGCAAAGGCCTACAACGAAGGCTCAATGTGACTGGGGACAGCACGTGTTTATTTGGTGCGATCAGGAGTGCGGTGCCTAATCGCAGTGTTGAACAGCAGAGGTGTTGACGGGTAAATGTTTAAAGGTTTTCACTACAATGCTTTCTCTACATCTCTCATTTCCAACCACGCCCACAGCGCTGATGACAAACATGTGACGTGAACACAGGTCCGGTTTCCGGGACGGCTCATGACCTTAATTGTTGGTATGGCGATTATGCAAATCATACTTGCGACTACGATGACCCAATTATTCCATAGTGAATACAAAATTAAAAAATATGTATGGTACCGCTATGTGACAAACCTGCACAAGTCCTCCGCATTAAATGAACCACTAAGACACAGAACCATATTGGTCATTGCGTAAGAAAAAGCATTCTCTCTAAAAAGCAAGGCGAAGAAATTCAATACTGCAGTGACGTACTTTCTGATGCGTTCGGGGCAGACAACGTAACAAAAAAAAAACATTGTCGACGTATTCTATGAGGCAATTTTTATATTGGTGTTTAGTGCTTTCCTTTCATTTTTTCTCGTTTTTTAGCGAGCGTAAAACATTTCCGAATAAGACTAAAGCTTACTCCCGGAAACTATTTCATACGAATGAAAAGTATCATCCTGTAACAAGTATCTAAACTGTGTAAATGCTTTTCTTTTATCGTAATGAATGTTGGTTCCACACAAACACTGTGCCCTTATTGTCCTCGTATTTCCTCTTTTCCTGCAAAACCCGCATATAACGGAATTGGTCTTGAGCTGGATGTTAGTTGGCAACGCCTTTAATGTTTTCATCATTTAACCCTCATTCATGCCTGCATTCTTTCCGCTTCGTCTCGGTTTCACCTTTATCATGAGTGAAGGCTTCCAAGATGTGGACCAAATTCAACCCTGCCACACGTCCATAACGTTCCTATCATCGACAGAGCTGTCTCTGCCGCATCAAGGGTACTACCGCGGTGAAGCACGCATTACAGTAAATGTGAAAGCCTGTCGGTTGCAGCCTGTACAATTTGTGGTGTGTGCACAGTGATTAAAGTGGCTTGATGTGTTGAACCAATGAAGTGGGCGTGGATGCGCGCCTTGCGTTCCATTCTACTGCGATGGCTGCTCACCGTCTCAGCCGCGCGGTCGTGCTCAGCAGCCGAGCTTAATCGCCACTGATCCAGCGCAGTGTGTATTGCTTTACTGGGGGAGTAGAGTTCAAGGTTAACAACTTGCGTTCCCCTTTGGATCTTAGGGTGACTGTAAGCAGCCACAGTCTCACTTCCTGACGTGAAAACTGTGGCTGCGTTGAGTTTCCGTTCAGTACAGCGCATGCGGATTTCGGCCTACACACCCGTGCGCTCCCGCTCACCGCGGCATGAGCCACGGCAGACTCTAGGAAGCGCTTGTAACTGAACTCTTCAAGATATATACGCTTTACTACCATGGCTGCCACTTAAACGTTGGCGCGTTTTGCCGTAAGCGTGGTGCAACCCACCAGCAGAGCCCAGCAACTTCGGGGGCAGAATCACTATCCTTGCGTCGCTGGCTTTCGCTGCAAAAATATCCGGTAGTGACAGTTTACTTTTATTTTAAGCTGAACAACTACAAGGGGTTCTAGTAGAGGAGCAGCGTACACCAGGAGTGACGGACAGGACGCATGCATTGCGGCTGCATTGGCTCTTCCTGAAGCAAGGGGATATTTTATGGTAACTGCCTGAAACGACCCTGGAGCTTTGGCTGTGCGCCGGGTGTTTCGCGCATGCTAGGTGGCCGATGAGACGCAGTTGAGTTCCAGAGGCCCAAAAAATTCGAAACACGTGGGCCCTTCTTTGAGATAGAAACGCGCGTATACCTGTCTCGGACGAAGTGGCTTAATGTCAGCGTTGCCAGCGTAGGCGCTAAGCGTAGAGGGCAGCTATCTGCACACCCCGAAATGACCGCTCGCTGCAAGAGGGCGCGACCATCCGATCAGCAATCGACGTCGCTGAACTGTATGGCAAGTGGAGCAATGGGAGGCCCCATTATCGGGGGCGTCCACATGCGCGTAGCGATTGTGCACTTTCGCCGGGGTCGGCTTGTTGGCGTTGACACGCAGTTTTTTGCCACGCAGCAAGCTCCGTTTACTTTTGTCCGCATTCATACACAGTGTTTCACTCCACACACACAATAAAAACAGCTGGATTTTCACAGGTGTCTTTATTTTTATAGACGGCACTGTTACAGCATGCAGTCTCGCTTGGATATTTAGGCCTAATGTTTTATCCAGACCTGAACTGTCAATAATATATCATTAAGACATGTTCGAAGCTAGCTCATGGTTGCCAAATGCTACTAATACCCATGTACGCTTTCGTGCGACTGTTTCCCGTTTTCTATACTTCGCGATTGTAAACAGTTATATAAGCTACTACACAACGTCATGGGGGTATTTAAAACCTGTTACTCGCCTAAAAATGAGAGTATTTTCAAACAGTACGGGTACTACAAGCCAATGTTTCAACTGATTCGTTTATTATCACTGGACTGTGTACTATGGTCATGTATAAAGTGTAGCTGAAATGATACATGAAATAAGAATGTATGATCCCTCTCTGCCACTCAGCTCTTTTACGTCACCAGCGCGTTGAAGAAGAGCTCAGCGAACAACAGCGTCGGAACAGCGAACAGCTGCCTTCAGAAGACCAAGTATATGGATGTTAGAATGTCTGTATTTCTATTTGTCACCGTGTTGTTACTGCTTGCCAGATTACTCTGGTACATCGATGAACTGACGCTCTACTAGCCAGTCAGGCTATGCGACCAAGCAGGTACGAAGAAGTTTTGTGTGGCATGAAGATGAAAAGCGTCAATGAAAAAATAAATAAATAGAAGACGAGGAGGAGGATTGTTCAGTCTTTATAAACAGTCCCTAGTCCTTCTGGTGTCCCTCCTAATATTCAGGAGAAACAACCATACTTGTCTAGTGTGTGGTTTTAGAAATGCGCTTTGCAGAGAGCCACAGTCGTGGCTACGGTTGTGCAACTTACCTGGGCCCCACTCAGCCGCATTGGAAGTTTGTCCTAACTCCTCCATGCGACCCCTTACAGCTGGTTCATTCTCACTGCCGCTTTGGTCAGGGGCCCTAATCGCTGCACACCGCCATTACGTGGTCGAGCGCAGTTCCGCTCATTACGTCTTCCGGGAAGCGCCTAACGATGTCGACCGGACACCACCCAGCCCTCAAAAGCATGAGAAATTGTCTCTCTGGCTTGTATGGCACGTTAAATTCAGTGCGGCTTAAGTTTTACCACGCAGCTGCCGGTTTCGGTGGTGCTGCTCAGGGGATTAGTTCCGCGCGAGAAGCTTCTGCCAGAAGCTGCAACATGAATCGTGGACACAGCGATCCTCAAACTTTTCTTGCTCTTTTTTTTGCTGCGAACGAGGGCTAATGACGTGGCAGTTTGTTTTCTTTTTATTGTGATGACTACAAAAGCAAACAACGAGCAGTTCAGTGGTGCCCTTCGGTTATCAGAGATATGTTCATGGGTCCTCATAAGTTGGAATAAATCGCTCACCCGACAGTCAATGCGGGGTCACAGCATATTTGTTGCCTTATTTGCTGCGTGCAATCTGTAACTTCGGTGTTCCTCAATCTCTACGACGTGACGCGCTGTGCTTATTTTATTTTCACATTGCCTTCCACTCGTTCTTTAGGTTTTCTAGGAAAGAAATCAAAAATAAACATCAGATTAACACTTCCAGAATTCTGCGCTCCCGCTGCTCTTCGCCGAATGTACCTCTGTGCACAGTTGCAGACGCGCAGCAATTTTCAAGCAGGATGTTCGCGAGATACGTGCTGTGCTAGCTTACCCTAAACATTTGCCGGCGTAAGCTCTCATTTCGTTCAATATAACTCCTCTATTTTCCCGTGATTTTGCTTTTATTCGAACTCGCCCTCGTTTCACACTGCTTGATTAACCTATTCAACGCTTTCTGGCCCCGTGCCCCGTAAATGGCAGTGCTCTGAGAGAGAGTCGTTCCTCTTTCCAAGTGGTTAAACTTGTACGGCATGTCTTCAGCCCCAATGGTTTCCCTTCATTCCCAACGACTGCACTGAGCGAAAAGCGAGCATGGCACCAACGACCAATGTAGAATCCTGTAAATGGCCCGACTCGCCATGCAGCGATTCCTCTACTTCTTACCCTTCGCAGCCATTTTCGTTTTGTGAATTCGCGGTCCCATCTTGTTTCGTTCTGTGTTTTCTCGCGACATCTAAGGGCTGCTTCTACTTTTTTTCTTTTGAAGAAAGGCGAAAAAAAGTTAATGGTTATTTTTTCAAAGAAAGAGCAGAAATGAAGCAAAATTAGCGCTATAACCGTACAACGGAACTTCACGGGAGAGTTGTTAACCTTGCAAAATCAGCAAAGCTTTCGCTCCTTGAATGAGTCATGTGAGAGAACAGTGTGTGTTCTCTAAATGCGGGACAGCGACGCGGAAAAATGCGTGTCGTATTTTCTGCTGCGTGACTTTTTTCTTTTTTTCATCTAAGTACAAGAGTCGAAAACGTATCGCACACCTTTTTAAGCTCTTCAGCGTAGCACGGCGGTGGACACGTTTGACCTTTAGCGTGACCTTAGACGTGACGTAATACTACCTGCGAAAAACCAGGGCCCCAGCTCGGCTCGTCAGTGTAGAGCGGCGGTAGACACGGCGGGCGGTGAGCCTCTCGCGTCTCCCGCTAGGAGCGCTGCGGTCGGAGTGACGTCATACCAGTGGTATAAACAGAGCTCCAGCTCGTGCCGCCGGCGCAGAGCGGCGGTAGGCACGGCGGATGCGCGCTGAAGAAACGGATGAAGTTGCAATTCGCAATTTCCGGGCTTAACCAATCTGAGCCTCTGCCAATTTTTTTGTACAATCTATGATAGGAAAAGAATTTCGAACGTTCAACTAGTAGCTCGTTCTAAAGTTATAATTCCTATCTAATGAACGGCAAGCTGCCGCTTCAAGAAGAGCACTACGCAGCGTGTACAAACGAGACATCGGGTCATCCTTCAGGTTGACGCATTTGTAGCATATATGCGGACTTTTGCGTTAGAATAAAGAATAAGCAAGGCAACTTCAAACAGAATAGAAGCAATTTGGCTTTTAAGTTCGTCTACTGAACGAACGCCCAGCACTTCAGATGAAGACGATTGTGACATGATCGACTATTTTCTTTTACTTGTAAAGTGGATGTGTTTTCTCCGTGTCCTAGGCAGGCTTTTCTGCTCCCGGTAACGTTGCGACCGCCGTGTCTGTGTTTTGATATCTTCGCACAGTGATATCCTCATGTTTGCCGTCTACCCTCCTTTTTTATGGCCTTTGTACACATTTGTACATTTTGAAGCTTCATCTACTAGATCTAGCAGTTTTATTCAGCGCAATACAAAATTCTCCTTTGCATCATTTGCTTTTTCTTCTTGTCTTCAAAGCGGTTTAATTCGCTGCAGCAGATTCAGTTTTTTTTATCTGAATATCTTATTTCTCTCTCTCATATTAACTTTCTCGTAGATAAACTCTTCCTCACAACCACTTGACTCATGTGATTTTTCTGTGAACGTGTCCGCCATCCTGCAAAAAAACAGCACATGTTCCTATTATTTCTTCTTTTCTCACGCCACGTGGTTCTTTTTTGTTGTTTAAGATTTTCATGAGCCAGACGTCCCCTCTTTTTCCCTGTTCAACTTTCCCCATTCGTTTGTGCTTTCAAAATACTTAAAAACTTGTTTTGTTTGCCTAGAAAAGAAACTTCGTGAGCTTTATTCCTTGTTTCTCTTTGGTTTTCATTTGTTCAAACCTTTATTTTTTCTTTCGTTCCACAATTCTTCGACTTTATAAAAACAGGGCGTGCAGAGAGCGCAATGTTTTTCGTTTCCTGTTCCCTTTCCGGTTCCTTGCTCTCCTTGCAATGTTTCACACTTTTTTTGTCCTTAAATTCATTCTCCAGGCTTGCACTCCCGCTGTCTTACCTTAACCGTCTCCTTCCTTCCTTTTTCTCCTATTTGGACGCCTTATTTTCCCTTCTCGCCTTTTTTTCCTCTTTTTTCTTTTCCATTTGTTTTATAAGCGTTAATAGTTGTGGTTTCTCCTCCTCCGCTCTCAGCCCCCTCTGGTGACACCCGGCCGTTCCTTCTGGTTGCTCCACTCTGTCCAAGATTAGCGGAACACTGGTGGCGGACAGAGAACGAGGCCCGCGTCAGCAGCTGCCCACTGCCATTAATCTCCGCGACCCCTAGTCGTAGGCAGAACCCAACGCTCCGAACAGCCGTCACTCTGTGACGGATTGTCTGTCTGCCTGCCTGCCTGGCACCTTTCTCTTCCCCTCACTGTCTTGTCATTTACCTTTCCTATGTCCCGTGTTGATGACGTTGCGCAAGGCCTGTCTCCGTCGTCGAGAAACGCGGCTGCCGTCTACGAATTCTTCACAGGGTCTGCCCCTAATTACTCGCATGCGTTGTGCGGATCTCCATCTCCATCGTAATTGTTTAATCTTTGGAGCACAAGGGAATCGCAATTTCGATGTATTATAATACGGTTGGAATTGGAGTAGAATAGTGACCATTAATGCTTCTCTTTGATAGTGACAAAACTTATCACCAGTTAATCTGGCCGCCAGTAGTCACTCTTCTTATCATGCGATAAATTTTATCTTGCGGCCATGCCTACCCAAAAGCTCTTTCGCTGACGTACGGCATTGAAAATGTTTAGAGCATAGCAATTAAAACTCCCACTTTCTACTTTTTTTAATAAAAGGCATATCGGCCTTGAAATAGGCGGTATCCGTAATGTGTTATCCGTTACATTGCGGTCGAAGTGAAACTTCCTACAGGCGAATATACAAGGTGAATGCATGGGCACTTCATTAAGGTAATGGCTGAAGTGAGGTGGCACCTAATGCACTGCTTGAGTTTCTTCCATCGAAAAGATATGGAGCAGCGTTTTCTCTCATATTTTTTTTTGCTCTAGAAACGGTGGCTCGAGAGTGTTGTTGGGATACAAAAGGACGCAATTTCTGCAATTTGGAAATGTTAAAATTTGTTGGCATCATATGCTCAGAAGTAAGTCATTAGCTTTCTTTCTGTTTTGTTCGGAGAGCAATTAATTTTGCCTGACAGGTACCGGGTGGCCCAACCATGAAACATCACCAGCAACAATAACACTTGTTCTCAGCGCGCAGCCACCCGTTCTCGGTGAGAATCCATTAATCTTGATCGTGTCGGCAGAGAGGAAAGCAAAGGTACAGCCAGGAAACCACGTATGTAGAAACCGCAAACATTAAGGGAACAGGACGGGCTCTACTTTAGGGCAACTACAGTGCGAAGAGTCTTGATAATCTGGTCCTCTCTCGCTGAGGCCGATGCGTGGAACGTAAAGACAAGTTCAATCTACCCGCTGCGGCGGTGTTCAGAGTTTAAAGTGTTTGGCTGGTGAGCACGAGGTGGCAAGAAAGAATTTGTGCTCTGGTGGCCTTGTTTCAAAGAAGCTGAAATGTAAACGTTTGAGGGCTGTGGTTGTCAGTGTGTTTGAAGCACCTCAGGTGGTCGAAAATAATCGGACCTCTGCACTGCGGCGTCACTCATATCCTGACGTTAAACCCCATAAACTGTAAGCCAAACCAGTACAAGCGATTTCTATCTCTTACCCCCTCCTTCTTCCCATCCCCCTCACCGCAGTCACGGTGCACAACCGGAGAGAGGAATTTACTTCGTCTTTCCTTTACTCAATGCCTTGCATAATTATTATTCTCTCTACTTATTTAACCACAATGTAGAGTGCCTTTTGAGGGCAGCCAATGTAAATGCTTTTTTAGACATCACCGTTTCCTTTCCTCCTGCTGTACAGCGTAAATAATTGACTCTAGAACTTCGGCTCCATCGAAATTCGACTGCAGCGGCCGGGATCGAAACCGCATCTTTCGGGTCAGCAGCCGAGCGTCATAACCACTGAGCCACCGCGGCGGCCGATCTAATTTTCGTTGCAGGGAGCATAGTGCTACAAATAAGAGTGGTGCCATATTTCTTCTCCTTTTCACTCCATTGCTTCATCCGTTTCATTTGAGCGTGGTTCTGGACCCATTCATGACACACCTCTCCCTTTGCTTTCCTCATAGTATTCTTCTCGTTTGTACTCCTGTTGTAATTCTGCTTTCGTCACTACAAACTACACTGAAGCGAAAAAGGCGAACCTTTGTTTCTTACGCTGTCTAGAGACTATCAGCCAAAAGAACCACTATAATGAGGGCCATACAGTCGTTCCGGTGCTTCGCCATTTTTGTTTGTGCATAATGGTTAACGCATCGCCGGCGCTGCAGCTCTCAATCATTCATAAGAAGAAGAGACGGAAAGGTGAAGCAGTTATGAGAAGGCAATAGAAGGAAATATGTTCACGTGAGGCTAGCTGAGAGACAGAAGAGGTGAGAAAAGGGGCGCTGGGAGGGGAGACTCTAAAGTACTGTCTATATGCGCGCACTTGTTCGCTCTCTTTCAATCCGCGATTGATGGCAGACACTGCAGGAACGCGAGTGTTCAGAAACACTGTATGAGGAAGGCCTTCCTATTCGTAAATAGAATAGTGATCAAATGCCACTATATCGAAGTGGTCGGTGCAAACATGCATGCTAACTGCAATGAATAAACATAAATTATGGCATTTAGTTAATTACTGATATCACGATGACAATTATCCTCACAGCTTGCGTCCGCCTGACCGCAAATCCCACGTACAAAAAGAACCTTTGTGTAGTGCTCTACATTTTAAGTCTAGCTTTGAACACCCGCACAGTGTCTCAAGACCTCGTCAGGAATCATGAGATTCTGTTTGCTTTAGACTATATGGGAAGGCTGTTAATGCTGTTAAATTCACCTCTTGTTTTAAAAAAAAAATACAGATCATCGGGTTTGCTAACGGGCCACGCAATGGTGCTGTTGTAGCGCACGCGGAACCTAAAGGCTGTGACTAAATGCGGGAGACAGTTCCTTTCACACTGCAAACATACGCAGCGATGACGATGTCAGTTTAACCACTAAGAACTGCCTATACTAACGAACCTGGAGGGACTTCCGTAAGGCTGTTTTGTTGATCTAGTGAGCAGATATTTAATACACATCCATGGTAAAAGCTTTGACGCACTGTGTTCTTTGTACTGGACGTCTTTTTTGTGCCACAAAAACAGCTCATGCCCTGTTGTTTTTTGCGCATCAGTGGGAGAGAGGTTGGGCTTTTATATATCAATTGATCTTGGTAAAATAAATAATGACCCAATGCCTGAACGCGCTGAAAAAAGACGCTATAAGGAAGATCCGTTTGAACGACGTAGTCACTTCTTGCTCTATCCCCTTTTCCTCTGCGGTTCAGCGGTCGGTCTTTCAGCGAGCGGACGAGGCTGGCTATGAGCCTTTCAGGACACAACATAACCGAGCCCTTGCGGCGGAGCAAAGCCAGGCTTTCCGGATGCCACGAGTCAACAAAGAGACTCCGGCGGCTGCGCCAACGACCTTTAGCACTGGTGGAAAGAGATTTGTCTTCCAAGGAAAGTGGAGGGACCAGCAGTAAGAAGAACCATTGGGTGTAGGGTGCGCTCGGATATCTCGGTCAGCCTCATGTTTACAGAGCTGCCTTTTCACAGCGTCGTCGAACGCTTTTTGACGTTGCGCGGTTTACCAGGGAGTGCGTTGTGTACCGTGTTTTTTCAGGATTTAGTTTGTTTTCCTTCTTGCAAGTTTTGTTTTATCTCAGCCAGTTCCGTGTTCATCCTTCCACTTCCGTGAGTTTGTCTACGTCTCGATGTTGGCCTGGCGCTCTATCCCTGTTATGAGCGCTTCATCGTTCTCAACTTGGCTGTATTTTGTTTTTTCTTTACGACATGTTTCACTAGAGGTCATATCGCTGACATCTTCGGGTTTGAAATACTGACGGAAATAAGAGTAACGTAATGACTGGGCAGAGAATGAATCCCTTATTTATCTAGCTGGTTGTAAACCAACACAAACGAACTGTTCGTGATGTGTGACACAAAAAGAGAACTACGAAATAATGTAATCAGCGGCAACCAGGTGTCATTAACAGGGCTATTATCAAGGCTCTGAAAACGGGAAGTATTTTTCTTGCTGAGTGTTTTGCTGATTTGTGTCAGCCTGTACGACAATATCATTGTGCTTTCGTTGTGTTACTTAAATTAAAATTACCGCTTCTTCTTTCAAGCAGGTCTTGTTTCTTACTGTGAAATTTTCTTTTTTAATCTAACCACCACTCTTTTCTGGTTAGGCACAGAATCATTCTCTTCACCGCTGAACTAAATTAAAAACGAAACAATGCCCCACTCCAACTCGCAGCCCTTTGCCTCTCACCAGAAATTCTACAAAGGTTTTACGAAACTGCTTGAATCTTCTTTTCCACAGCTAGAAGAAGTTCGCACTCATAGGATGAAAAGTTTATTGAAGCCTCCTTTCATACTTCAGACAGTCGAATTGGATGGACGAGCTCGAGAGCAATTTGTTCATGTGCTTTATAGATAAGAACGGAGATTTCCGAGTCTCACTACCGCTATAAGTAGAAGCCATCTGTTTGGCTGGAAAGCATAATCCCTTCCAAAAACTCTTCAAGGCTAATATTACGGCTGAGCAACCTTAATCGTCGAAACGCTGCAAGTTATTCCTCTATACGGTAGGTATACTTTCTCGTAGGGATCCCCTCAACGTAGATTCTGCAGACGCCCACGTGAAGTTGTAGGCTGTCATATACGTTTGGTGTCCTCCTTTATGCTGGTGAGCTTAGACCTTTTTTTGAGAATGTGAGGTCCCACAAACGCTATATTCTTACAATGCACAAGAAAAAAAATTATCTACCGACCGCAAGCAAATACTATACAGGGTGTTTCACCTAAGACTTTCTGCAATTTTTAAAAATAAGCTTTTTGAATTATATGCGCGCTTTTTCTGGCATAGCATTGTCAGTGGTGTTGTACATCGTAATTAAACTGAGACGTGCTAACTAGCAGGCTTGTTAACCAATATTTAATAGTTAACTTTTAAACTATTCCCGTTGGGCTCCTTAATTATTGAGAGGCATGTAGCCCACCGTAAGTAATGTCCATATCTGTTTTTAGAATTTCGAGAACGCAAGTATCCTCGGCGCTGTGGCCCAACAAATTTCGCCTACATCGCGCCAAAATACATGCGGTTTGAGAAGCTCGCAGGCAAAGCAACCTCTCCAGTGAACCTAACTCGTCGAAATAGCCAAAATTTGTTGGGCCACAGCGCCGAGGATAATCGCGTTCTCGAAATTCTAAAAACGGACATGGACATTACTTACGGTGGGCTACATGCCTCTCAATAATTAAGGAGCCCAACGGTAATAGTTTAAAAGTTAACTATTAAATATTGGTTAACAAGCCTGCTAGTTAGCACGCCTTAGCTGCATTATGATGTACTACACCACTGAGAATGCTATGCCAGAAAAAGCGCGCATCTAATTCAAACAGCTTATTTTTAAAAATTGCAGAAAGTCTTAGGTGAAACACCCTGTATGGTCATACATGCGTGTGCATATGTTGCACATCGTTACAACAAAGAAAAGAACATAACCTAAAATTTGCTATCTGTATTCCCGTTAAGCAGATTGTATAAACGCAAAGGACGTGCTTCTACAGTTTTGCCAGATTATGGGTTTCAAGCTACATCGGCCGAATCCAGGTCATCGGGTCACTGGCTGGTGGGGTACTGATGCTAAACAACGAGAATCGTGAGCATTACGAAGATCAGAACAAACAGGTGTGAATGGACAGTTGCAGCAGTACCGCTTTCTTATTTTCTTGTGGACTTATGAACAGTATTATAAAGAGATAGAGGATAAGAGCCATGTCTCTCGCCGTACATTCTACCTATTCCTTTGTTTAGGACGTATTTATTTTTCTCTTTTTCAGCCCACGCACACCTGAAGCCCGTTTACGAAATCCCAACTCGCAGAAGGCTCTTTCCCCAGCTCTCACAGGCTCCCTTATTCTCTCGGGTATCTTATCCGGGAGCATAGACGCTGTGGCTTTCGGCACAAGGAATGAAGAAAGATGGCGCGGCTTCCTTCTGAGCTCCTTTTCGTGTTCGGCTTTTGTTGTCGCCTGCTAGCTTCATTCGATGGTGTTTCTTCGCTATCTGTATTGCCTCTCAATTTTTTTTTTGGTGCCAAAGCACTACTTCAATAGCAATCCTGAAAAAGACGAACAATCTCTCAAGCCTCGACTCTTGACCTTTGACCTTTAACTTTAAGATGAAATGACTTGGATACGGGTTGGCTAGGGAAGAGTCGCGTGGTACGAAAGCTTAAAAGAAATTGTCTTGGAGGACAATGCAAGCTTATATACAGGCAGTAGTCAAGCTAATTCGAAGCCAAGTTGTAGTAGTATTAGTAGTGCTTTATTTAAAAAATAATAATAATATAAGGAAGGAAAATATTCTTGTTAACCCCGGCATCTGCCATCATATCGAAACCAAATGCAATACTCGGATTAATGGAGCTAAAGCTCTGTCAGTTTTTTTAACGTCGTGAAATAAATTTTTCTACCAAGTTTTACAGGAAGATTTCATACCATGGTTATTGTCGAATCGCCTTTACTTGATGTTTGCCCGAATAACCTTTTTTTTTCACACCATAGCAGCTGCCTCTAGTTTTTGTCGTCACTTCAGAATGTTTCGTCACTTTAAAAAGTTTTCCCGAGTCTAATGTGACCCTTGACCTTTGTCTTTACGTTTAAGATGAAATGACTTGGATACGATGCGGCTAGGGGAGGGTCACATGGTACGAAAGCTTTAAAGAAATTGTCTTGGACGGCAATGCAAGCCAAGGTATAGGCAATAGTCAAGCTAATTCGTAGCCAAGTAGTATTAGTAGTAGCGACAGGCCTTGCACTTGCGTCGTATGACACGTACTCAAGATTTGTTTCAATTATTGAGAGTGTTATAAATGCACATTTAATGACATGGCCTGCGTATAGAATTCATATTAGAACTTTCTAAGGCAGAAACAAGCAGCTGAAACTAGCCTTTCTTTAAATTTGCTATGAGATTTTCAAGGCTGGCTGAGACGCCTGCGGCGTTTGACATTTATTCAGGAAAGGAACACGACCAGCCTAAGCCACGCCCGTTTGGGAGACACTTCAAATATACGGGCCGAGGAATGAGGCGCACATCTATCTCAGTTGAAATAAATTTTACACCCAGACCTCCGTCACAATATTTTGGTACTTCAGCTTGCTTGCTGTTCGCCAGACGATCTTCATTGCTTTTTCCCCACGTTCACCCGCAAGCGTTGCGAACAACTGCAGAGAAGGATTTGGGCACGTTCCCGAGGCCCAGCACTTGAGACATCTGGTGTGGGAGTTTCTCAAGCACATTTTATTTTCTCTAACTTCCTCTCTCGCAACCGTGACCTTTCCTCGTGTTTGAAGTGAATTGCAGCGAGAGTTCGACATAGTTTAGCAACACGTTCCTACCAGTCGGGAAAATCATAGCTTTTGCACGTTCTTTTTTTTTTTTAAGTATTTCCGTATTTCTTTCAGCCTGAGCCTTCCGCTACCGTCTTCCACCAACATAACGCGAACGGAGTGTTCGAAGGCATTGAAGTCAGGAGTGAAATTTTCAGAATTAAAACAAAATATACATAACTAAACCGAAGAGTAAGATATCAGAAGAGAGGGCGATAAACATCGGAATTCGGCGGTGAATTCCAGACATTGCAGGATACCGACTTGCGGGCCCTGCGTTTTGCAGTAGCTATGGCACGACATCGCGGTGCCAGTGGCGTTGCTTCTCCAGATGATTTCTCCAGGAATTTTTTTTTCTGAACCAGTTTCCTGCTCTCTATTTTTATAGTTAAACTGTATACAGATGATTATTGTTTTGTTGTGATCTCCAGGAATCAAGCAGTTTTAGGCAGGTGACAGAGTTTCAAAATATGGCAGGTCAGTTGTATTCAGTTTCGTTTTCCATTTGAATTTTTGATTCCCCAGGTGGCGCTTCTGTTCTTCGTCATGTATGAGGTGTAGGTAGAAGCGATGTAAATGTAACAATGGCGGCTGATCCCAACAAAATGGCCACTAGGAGGCCCAGAAAGAAAACTACGAAAAAGAAATTTAACGCCAGGATCAGTTACATAAACATGCAAGGGGGTAGAAAGAGAGCGAAATGGCTAGAAATAGAACAGCAGTTAAAGGACGAAGCAGTAGGTGTGTACGCTCTATGCGAGACACATCTGAGGGATCTAGAAGATCCACCTTTCATCGATGGCTATGTCTGGGAAGGGTGCAACAGAACAACAACGGAGAAGAAGGGAGGAGGAGTAGGTATGCTGATACATCAAGGAACAAATTGGCAAAGAATAAAATCAACTTGCAAAGAACATGTCTGGGTATCAGGTACAATTGCTGGCAAAAGGACATGGCTAGGGGTAGTTTATTTAGGGACCGGGGACAAATGCAGGCAAGAAAACAAGGATCTAGTTAAGTGCCTCAATGACGATATAAACCAGATTGGAGACGGTGTCGATATTATTTTGCTTGGAGACATGAACGGCCACATCGAGGATCTGGATGGATACACAGATTGTAACGGGAAGTTAATGCTAGACTTGTGTGAGCGGCACAACTTAGTTATTGTCAATAGAGAAACTAAATGTGAGGGACAAATCACGTGGGAATCCCGTAACAGGCAAACAACCATTGACTACTGTCTAATGTCGCAGGGCATCTATAGCAAGCTCGCAATAATGGAAATAGACGAAGAGGGGAAGGAAAGCCTAGGAAGTGATCATAAACGTATTAGTCTACAGTTGGGAGCCCTAGTCAAAAGAGAAATGCAACGAAGTCCAAAAGAGAACGCAAAATTAATTGATGAACAAATAGCGCTAATATCAGCCGATATAGAAGAAGTAATTGAGAAACGCCATATGGAAAATTGGGATTATAATCAGTTGGAACTGCTCATCGCTACAAAAATGAAACAAGTGAAAGGAGTTAACCGCTGGAGAGGAAAGAGGAAGCCACGAAGCTGGTGGAATATGGAAATTAAGGAGGCCATCGAACAACGACGGGTGGCTTCAAGGGAACACAGAGAAGCAAATAGGGCGCAGTTATCTGTAGAGGAAATAGGAAAAAATGGGAATCTTATCGACAAAAGAAACAGCAAGTTCAGGTCCTAGTCCAGGCTAAAATAAAGCAGTCCTCTGATAAATGGCTGGCTGAAGTTCGCGAGGCAAATAAAGGGGGGCCAAGAAAATTCTGGAACCATATAAGCTGGTTGGGAAAAACAAATCAAAGAAAGCAGGAACAGATTATAGATGCTGAGGGAAAATGTTTGGAGGGAGACGATGCTCTGGACTACATTACGTCATTTATAGCTGCGTCTTTTAGCGACGCCAATGGGGTAATCTCCCCAAGTGAGGCGGCAACACAGGACAGCACAAAAGAGAACAGCTTAGAACTGACTAGTCTTAACTGGGAAAAGGCGGAAGCGAATATTCCTAAAACCACATCCGCAGGGATAGACGAAATTCCAATTAAGCTGATTAATGAGCTTGGCCCAAGAAGCAAGGACGCGCTGATAAAAGCATTGGAGGCAGTCATAACAAATCAGCAAATTCCGCACAGCTGGAGACAGAGTAAAATGAATTTGATTTATAAAGGGAAAGGAGATAAGATGAACATAAAATCCTTCCGTCCGATTACGATAACATCTGTTATGTACAGGCTGGCAATGCAGGCGGTGAAATTAAAAATGCAGTCATGGGTAGAAGGGAATAGGATACTCGGAGAACTTCAGAATGGGTTCAGAAGGGGTAGGCGGTTAGATGATAGCCTGTTCGTGCTTACCCAATGCATAGAAATAGCTAAGGCGGAAAATAGACCTCTGTTTATAGCCTTTCTAGACATAAGCGGTGCATACGATAACGTGAACAGGGAACTCCTGTGGAGCATATTGAAAGATTTAGGTATTGGTGATGAGGTAATTGATTTTCTACAGGAAATATACCGAGATAATGAAGTTGAAATTACATGGGAAGGGAAAAAAAGTACCACAACTGTAGGGGTGCACAAAGGATTAAGGCAAGGTTGCCCTCTATCACCGCTGCTCTTCATGCTTTACGTGATAAATATGGAAAGAAGGCTAGAAGAAAGTAATCTGGGTTATAATCTATCGTACAGATTAGGCGGAAATGTAGTTGAGCAGCGACTCCCGGGTTTAATGTACGCGGACGATATTGTACTGTTAGCAGATAGCCAGGAAGATTTACAAACTTTGGTTAATTGCTGTGGAGACGAAGGAGACGCTCTAGGATTCAGTTTTAGCGCAACTAAATCAGGTGTGATGATTTTTAACGATACAACTGATCAGGTGCTTACAATACAAGGCCACGAAATACCCAAAGTGGCCGAATACAAATACCTCGGGATATGGCTAAACGAAGGGCAGATATACACGGAAAAGCATGAACAGGCTCTTAGGGCAAAAGGACGAAGAGACGCCGGGATAATGAAACATAGGGCATTATGGGGGTACAACAAATATGAAGTACTAAGAGGTATTTGGAAATGAATAATGGTGCCGGGACTTACTTTCAGCAATGCGGTTCTGTGCTTAAGGGCAGAAGTTCAGTCGAGATTAGACGTAAATCAGAGAGCTGTTGGAAGATTAGCACTAGGTGCCCACGGCAAAACCACAAACGAGGCAGTACAAGGGGATATGGGCTGGGCATCGTTCGAGGCGCGGGAAGCTAAGAGCAAAATACTATATGAAGAACGCCTGAGGAAATTGGACGATAACAGATGGGCAGCTAAGGTATTTAAATATTTATACAGAAAGAACGTTGACTCACAGTGGCGGAAAAGAACTAGAAAACTAACCAGTAAGTATGCCGGTCATGAGGACGGAGAAAGAAAGAGCATTAAACGACAGGTCAAAAACGCGGAAGTTAAAAATTGGATGAATTCAATGGAAAAGAAACATAGTGTAGAACTATATCGATTCTGGAAAAGGCAGATCAGGAAAGAATTTTTCTATGATAACTCAAGCGGCAGTGCCCTACTTTTTGAAGCTAGATCAGGGTGTCTTAGAACGCGCAGCTACAAAAAGAAATTTAACGAAGAAGATGACACATGTGCAGTGTGTGGTAGTTCTGTGGAAACAATTGAACACCTCATAATCAAATGTGATGGTATCCATCCGGATGTCGATGCAGGCACAGTCACTCTTTCTGAGGCCCTAGGGTTTAAAGATAACAATGGTCATGTAATTAAATCTGCAGTGGAAGTCAGCAAAAAGCGATTGGAGGATTGGTGGCTGAAAAGCAGAGATGTGGCATAAGGTTAGAATAGTAGGAAACCGTAGGCAAAGGTGATGGAGAATCTTAATGAGAATTGCCAACACAGTAAACAAAAAAAAAATAATAAATAAAGAAAAGCTGAGCATGGTGGCAATTGCCACCACCCCGTTTCAAAGGGGACGCTCCTATCCATCCATCCATTCATCCATGTATATATGATTGTCTGTGTGAATAAACGAGTCCTTTTTCATCGGGACAGCTGGATTCTCACTTCCACCTTCGAAAATATCAGAGCAGTGTTTGTCCGCTTTGTACATTTCTTTTTTGTTAATTTTCGTGTTTTTGTTCATGCTTGTTTTCCGGTATTACGTGTGGGCTCAATGAGTACAATGCAGAAAAAAATTCATCTGCAAGATGGAGCGCTACATGGCGGTTCAAGCAAGCGGACGCGCGTCGCATCGGTTTCGCACATTTTGACCGAATTCGACCGGACCGAATCATACTCGCGACCGGATTTTCTTCGGAACGGAAAGATATCAAGTGCTGGATCCCCAGGATAGAAATTTCAAGCGGTAGGACCAGTTTTCGGCTTCCTACCGGACTTGAAAGTTATACAGCGGGCGCCGGCCCGCTAACCCTAACGGGCCACCCAGCTCCACATCGTGAGAGCATGGGCCGCTAACCTTGTCGACGACGCCGACGCCTAGCATCGACGCCGTTTCAACGACAGACCGCATGGCGGGGCCCAGCCAAGACGATGTGCCACTACAATCACCAAACGTCCTTCTCAACGAATTCCAAGAGATGGATGAAGGCGACTTCGGAGACGCCGACTTCGGAAGTGAGGACGAGATCCCGTCCGACTCCTCGTCGAAGTCAGCCGGGTACAACAACGATGCCAGCTGGGAGCTTGCACAATCCAAGCGCCAGAGAAAACTTCAAAGGCGAAAAGAACGCAAAGGCACGGGAACGGGCCCGGCCGCCAAACCTCACGATGGAAAATTACCTGGTGATGCGACCGGCTGCAACAACAATGGATCAAGGGAGCAGAGCAGGCCTAGGCGAAGAATGCCGCCACTCCCCAGAAGCGACTACACGATCATTATTCGACCTAAGAAAGGACTCATGGTGAAGTCCCTCACCACCCACCGAGTAGCGCGCTCCATTGTCATGGCGTGCGGCCAGCAATGCAAGGACGATGACCTACTTGTAAGGCTTCGCACCGGATCCAATATCATTATCGTTAGCACCCCGCACGAGCAAACGGCCCAGCTAGTGCGGCACATTACCCGTCTCAAATTCGACGGAAAGACTTATGATGTAAACGCTTACGTGGCAGCACCGGAAGACGTCCTGCGCGGCGTGATCCACGGTGTAGACCCAGGTACCCCTCCTGAAGAACTCAAAGCACACTTACGAGTCAGAACTCAAGGAGTGACCATACTTCAGGCAAGGATGCTCGGAAAATCCAAGACGGCAGTGCTCACGTTCGACGGCCCGGTCTTGCCGAAATTCGTCATATATTACGGAGGAGAAGTACCATGCTACCAGTACCGCCCCACTAGGCAAGTGTGTTACGTCTGCTTCCAGCAAGGACACCGCTACGACGTCTGCCCCACACCGAACATTATTGTGTGCGGACTGCGCGGAGTTTCAAACCCGCCCGACGACCACGAGTGCGCGCCCAAGTGCATAATCTGTGGCGAGGCACACCGGACCGGATCCAAGGAGTGCCGAGAGAGATTGAAAAAAGCAAGGCCAAAACCCACAGGAGGAAGAGGACGGAGCGACCAACGCGGGCGACCACCCAAGCGATGGCTCAGCTCAGAGGGAGAGACATCGAGTAGCCGATCGAGGTCCAACTCCTTCCCGCCTCTACCACCAGCCGGCCCACAGGAGGGGGAGAAACAAGAGAAAAAGAAAAAGAAGCTTTCCCAGACAAGCGGCGGCAAGGTGAGCTGGGCTTCTACCACTGCTTCGCACTCGGTAGGAAAGGGTAGTGACATAAACAACACAAACAACAAAGACAGTCGTGTCACAGAACCGAAGGACGCGAACAGCGATGCGCTCAGACGCGAGCTAGAACTGGCTCGAATCAAACAAAACGAGCTCGAACGCAAAGTTGAGGAACTCACAAAAACACTAAAGGAACAACAGCGGGAACTCGACACGACTAGAGCCCTTCCAAAACGACAACCACAGGCATCGAACGAAGGAGACCTTGAAACACGAATGCAACAGATGATGCAGCAGATGATGCAGGATATGATGCAGCAAATCCAATCGCAAATGCAACAGATGCAAGTACAATTCCAAGGGCAAATCTCAGAGATGAGAAGCGCTTTTCGAAAACAAAAACATACCGAAAACATTAGGGAAAGGGCGTAAAACCGTCCAGCGCTAACAGCTTTCGCAAGCGAACAAGGCAACAGCAGTAACGCGTAAACATGATCAATACGTATCGGCAAGAACAAGAACACTTAGATATTTGGCAATGCAACTGCAGAGGCTACCGCAAAAAGCAGCGCCCTCTTAAAACAATATATAAACACACAACTCACACCTCCTGATGTAATTGCGCTCCAAGAGACTGGAATCAAGCCGACCTTACAAGGGTACGAGGTTTACGAGAGTCAAAACGAAGGTAAAGCGGCCGTCCTAGTCAGCAAAACCATTACCGCCATCAGGCACGATACCATCGCCGACACCGACATTGAACACGCGCTTGTTGAACTCATTCCGAAGAAGCGAAAGGGACGCAGCACGTTCTTACTGAATGTGTACAGCCCGCCGAGACAAAGAAAAGACAAACTCTTCGAACTGTTTTATGGAGCGCACAAGCTGGCCAAAGAAAATGCACTCATCATCGTAGGAGATTTCAACGCCATGGACAGGAGTTGGGGATACCAGAAACAAGACATCAAGGGAAGAACATTAGTGGAAGCAGCGGAATACTTTGGCTGGAGTCTAATCACAGATCCTGCGACCCCCACGAGAATCGGGAATAGCGTGAGCACGGACACATGCCCGGACCTCACCTTCGTAAGGAACAGCAGGGAGTCACAGTGGGAAAACATGATGGAAAATCTAGGCAGCGATCACTTTATCCTCCGGACACGAATAGCATCCGACACCATAAGACGCCAGATTGGACAGGCGAAAATCACTGACTGGAACGCGTTTCGCGGGGCTTGCAACAAATCTGAAGGCGGTATCCAATCACTGGAGGAATGGAGCGGCATGCTGAGAAAAACGCGACAACGATGCACAAAAAGTCTGAGGAGAACGACAGCAACGCCTGAAGTAGACGCCCACCTCCTCAGAGTATGGGAAGCGAGACGCAGTCTCACCAAAAGATGGCGGAAGCAAAAACACAACAGGAAACTAAAACTAAAAATAGCAGAAATTACGGCAAAGGCGGAAGAATACGCGATGCAACTCGCGAAACAAAATTGGGAACAACTCAGCGACTCACTTAAGGGAACTCTAGGCACGGCCAGAACCTGGAATCTCTTAAGAGCACTAATCGATCCGACCAAAATAAAATCAGAAAACAATAAAGCCATCCACCGGTTCATCCACTCCTTCGAGGGATCAGACATCGCCCTACTGGAGAAGGCACGAGAAAAATGTTTCGGCGATCACAACCCCCCGCGATACCAAGGAACGTATCGAGGAGCCGAAAACGAGAAACTCGACCGCCCCATAACTGTGGAAGAGGCTTACGCGGCCATAAGAAACACCACCAGAAACACGGCAGCCGGAGCGGACAGAATCGACAACGCCCTAATCCGCAACCTGAGCGACGACCTCATACAAGAGCTCGTCACCTTTCTTAACAAACATTGGGAGGCAGAGACGGTTCCCGAAGATTGGAAACACGCCGAAGTAATAATGATACCTAAACCTGGTAAAAAGCTACAAATTGAAAACCTCAGGCCTATATCACTCACGTCGTGCCTTGGCAAGCTTTACGAACGGTTGTAACTTTCAGACTGCAAAATTACAAAATTACAACGACTGTGTACCACATACCATGTTCGGCTTCAGAGCGAAGCTCTCGACGCAGGACGTTCTCCTCCAAATACAAGAAGATGTCCTGCGAAACGTACCTCGGACGGGAGAAAATGTCATAATGGCCCTGGACATCAAGGGGGCATTCGATAACGTCAGCCACGAAGCGATCCTTACGGGCCTAGACAACCTGGATTGCGGACGCAGAATCCACGGCTTCGTCAAAGCCTTCCTGTCCGATAGAACTGCCACCATCGGCATAGGAGACCTTCGATCAGAAAAAATTCTCACTCCAAACAAAGGAACACCCCAAGGGTCAGTTATCTCACCCCTACTCTTCAACATAGCTATGATAGGCCTAGCTCGAAAACTAGAGAACATCGAAGGCATCAGGCATGCAATGTATGCTGACGATATAACAGTCTGGACAAACACGGGCTGTCTCGGAGAGAAGGAAGAAAGGCTACAGCAAGCGGCCTCTTGTGTAGAGCAATACCTCGCAGAAAGAGGACTCGCATGCTCGACCGAGAAATCGGAACTGCTGAGAGTCTGGAGAGGCAACCAAAACCGGACCGTCCCAACCAACGAGGACCTAAAACTCAACGTCTACCTAGATGGGACGCCCATACCCGAAAAGACAACAATAAGAATTTTGGGCATGTGGGTTCAATCCAACCAGCGCAGAACTCACACTTTTACCCTACTGAAAGCAACAACGCTACAAGTCGCACGCATGATCACCCGCATCACCAACAGGCGACATGGCATGCGTGAAGAAGACACACTAAAACTAGTCAGAAGCCTAGTAGTTAGTCGAATCACGTATAGCCTACCCTACCAGTGCCTCAACAAAAATGAAATACAACAAGCGGATGCCCTGCTACGCAAAGCGTATAAGACAGCGCTCCGACTACCACGCAACACGTCTACAGAAAAACTCATGGCCCTGGGATTACACAACACCTTTGAGGAGCTACGAGAGGCGCAGCTTGAGTCGCAAAAACTCAGGCTGTTGCAAACAACGACAGGAAGAGCGCTCCTGCAGAGGCTCGGATACCGCGAGCAGATGCGAGAAATGTCGAGGACGCCAACGATCCCCGACGAGCTTCGCAAGACCCTCAAGGTAGCGCCAATACCAAAAAACATGGATCCCAACCTCCATCGAGGCAGAAGAGAAGCGAGGGCCGAATTCATCGAGAAAACATACGCTCCTCAAGCCACGACCGTGTATACAGACGCGTCTTGGAGAGGAGGAGATACCAAAATCGCTGTAGCGGCGGTGGTCGATTCGTCTTTACGCGAAATGACCAGCGCGTCTCTCCGAGGCTGCACAGCTGCAGAGTCCGAGGAAGTAGCCGTTGCTCTAGCGGTGGCGGAGGGCTATAGAACCGGGCGGTCACTAACAATACTTACGGACTCTCAAACAGCCTGCCGAAATTACATGAATGGCAGGATAGATCGTCACGCGCTCCGTATACTCCTCGCAGCGAGTGACAGAATTAAAAACCGGGCAGAACAAAACGACAAGATCCTACACAAAATTGTGTGGGTACCGGGGCACACGGGGGTTGCAGGGAACCGAGAGGCCGACAGGATAGCTCGAGGATACATTACTTTCCGAGCTTCCGACGAGACCGCGGAACTCGCGCCAGCACCCAGGGAATACTCGGCCATACTACAAAACTATAGAGGCAGAAGAATGCGATATCCCCCACCGCACAAATCTCTCAGCAGAGAGGAAGCTGTCACTTGGAGACAATTACAAACAGGCTCTTTCCCAAACCTACATATACTAAACAAAATGCACCCTACGATATACACGAACAAATGTCCCCGGTGCGACGAAAAACCTACACTATACCACATCACATGGGCCTGCCAAAACATAGACGTGGTCCCCAAAATACAAAACCCGAGTGCGGAGCAGTGGGAGACTCTGCTGTCCAGCGACCGCTGCGAAGACCAACAAGGTCTGGTACAGCGAGCTCAACGGGCGGCAGTGGCCAGCGGAGCCCTGGACTGAGGGCAACCGACCACTGATTAGAGGCGGACGACTTCGACAGAGAAGGCTCCTGGGGGTAGAACCAAGACGTCTCTGAAGAAGCCCCCAAACCGCAGGAAAAACCATTAGTGTAAATAAAGTTTTCCCTTCCTTCCTTCCTTCTGCAAGATAATACAGATTGTGACGGCGTCTGAGATGTTTCATAAGCTGGGCCTTTAAGGATTACTAGGAATTCGGAACAGCGCCTAACTAGTGCCTCTAAGCCTAACAGCCTTTGGCGTTCTGTTCCGCAGCCACTAATTCATGCTCTTGCATTTTACGTCACGGATGATCTGAACGCGCTATTTTTGAATGTTCAGAGCTATGCACCAATAGGCGGCAGCTAAGAGAGCTATGGCCCGGGCCAACCTAAGTCTGGAATGAAGCTCCGCCCACATTCAGGACCGACGGACAGAATTCCTCCGCGACAGAAAAGTAGCGCGTTGTTTAAGCTTTTTTGGTTGCTGAAGCAGAAAGCATACCTGAAGACAAAATTATGAACTGAGGTATTTTGATGCATGTAGCTTGTTCGATATAGCCAAATATTAAAAAAACCTCATTTCGTCAACTGTCATGATTAGTCGGCGCAGTGCTACAGGATGCCGCGGACAGCGGCCCACTGTTAGGAACTGCTGCTTTTTTTAGTTGTTTCCGACTAAAGAATATTTTTTCTCCAGTTGCTGGTAATGGCGTTTCTCCAGTTGCTGGTAATGGCATTTACTTTCAAAGAATACACCCGTAAATGGCGCCTGCAATTGACGTCTGAAAAATAGCGTCACTTTTCAGTTGCGAGCCTTTCTCCTTTAATAAGGTTTTAATACTAGGAGCAAAAATCCGTGTCTAAACGTGGGGACAACTATTGATAACAATGGCCAAGAAGCGAAATACAAGCGCAGCGAACGGCAAAGAAGTTAAAAAAAATTGCCGATGATTAAGTTACTTCCTAATGCGAAATTTAAGCGCAGCTCATCAGCTGTTTCGTCTTTTCGATAGATTGAGACAAAGAATTCGAGCAAGACAAGTATGTACAATTACAGACAACTTGTTGTTTTCCACGTATTTTCCTTCTTCAAGAAACCCTCCCCTAAGAGTTCTTCACTGTCATTAAGGTAGCTTTATGGTCGCAGAAGTAGATGCGTATATGCTCGACTTGCTGCACCAATGTCTTGTTCTACGTTGCGCGGCGAAGAGATAGCAGCGACTCTCTGATGCCGCCGACGCTGTTAGCGAGTCAAGTGAAGCGGCTCAGCGTTTCGGCTGGGGATGCACGTACCGTGGTCTGCTGATGCCGACCCGGCGCTTCGGCAACCCAACACCGCGCGTGGTCACCGCCACAGAGGAAGAGGGGGGGGGGGGGGGGGGGGGTGCGGGGTACAAGCATTTCCGGCTTGAGCGTCCGGGAGAAATGGCCCCAGGAGCGCACTCAAGTAGAGCAGCGCGCTGCCCCGGCTGCGGAGCTGGTTACGAGGGACAACGGCGACAACGCGAAACGCAGGAACGGGCGCCAAAAAGCTGCGCTCTATAATTATCCAGGGGACAGCTCACTGTTTCTAAGGGCCTTTCGATGATGCACGAAGCTCAGTACGCCACATGCAAGGAAATGGTCGTGCTCAAAATTGCGTTTCTTTCACCCAGACATACAGGAGACAGGCTGGCTTGTGCCTAAATCTGCTCTTGGCGATCTTTGTGCAGAATTCTATCTTACAATACAGTCAAGCACTGTAATGAATGTCGCCCTGCCACTCTTTGCTTCAAAAAACGACGATTTGGCTCAGACACTCTATCTCCTGCGGTTTCGGGAGACTCACATCCTAAGGATCGAATTTCGATGGAGGCAAAATTTTAGAGGCTTGTGTACTGTGCGATGTCAGTGCACGTTAAAGAGCTCCAGGTGGTCGAAATTTCCGGAGCCCTCCGCTACGACGTCTCTCATAGCCTGAGTTGCTTTGGCACGTTAACCTCATTAACCTAACCTAACCTTACCTAACACACGTGTGTCAGTTACCCATCGATTATACTCCATGGAAAACAGTTTTAATATATAGATTCGCATGACTGTTTTTTTTGTTGTATTGTGAAACCTTTTCCAGTGTTATGTATACATTCCGCGTTCTCTTTTTAAACCCACCGCTGCGAGTCAGCGCTTATGGTGCTCATACTTTGCTTCGTCTTTCGTCTGTTTATGCTGTTAAATTTTCTATGATGCAATGTCAACTTAACCCGCCGCGGTGGCTCAGTGGATAAGGTGCTCGTCTACCGAGCCGGAGTACCCGGGTTCGTACCCGACCACGGCGGCCGCGTTTCGATGGAGGCGGAACGCAAGAGGCGCCCGTATGCTGTGCGATGTCAGTGCACGTTAAAGATCCCCAGGTGGTGAAAATTATAAAATTATTCCGGAGGCCTCCACTTCGACACCTCTTTCTCTCTTCCTTCTTTCACTCCCACCTTCCTGCCTTCCCTTACGGCGCGGTTCAGGTGTCCACCGAGATACGCCAGACAGATACTGCTCCATTTCTTTTCCTAAAAACCAATTGTACCAATGCCAAGCCAACTGTCAGAATTACTTCAGCAGGAGGCGAAACGCAAGACGCGCCTGTGTGCTGTGCGATGTCGGTGCACATTAGAGATCCCCAGGTAGAAGAAATTATTCCGGAGACCAGTACGGCACCTCTCTCTCTTTCTTCTTTCACTCCTACCTCCTTCATTTCCTTACGACGCGGTTCAGGTCTCCGCCGAGATATGAGAGACCACGACCGGCTTTATAAAGCCGCACACACGACCGGCTTTATAAAGCCGGTCGTGTGTGAGACAGATACTGCGCCATTTCCTTTCCTCAAAAACCAATTTACCAATTTACCTTCTTTTCTAAATTGCTGAATAGAGCTGCTGTCACGCCTGTTCTGAGGTCTGAACATGCGTCTCTGTAGCTCGCAAATGAATACACTCAATTTTTGATCTTTAAAACATTCTGTAAGGCATATTCGGCATCGAAGAGAGAAAAAATGGCTGAGGCTTAGCTTAGGTTAAGCCTAGTCAGATGCGAAGCATATTGTTGCCGAGTTTCATATCGAGCACGCCGCTTGGCTAGACGTTCTTCACGCTCTTCATCAGTCACTGTAGCACGCCGCAACTTTTGCTTCTTATTCCAACGAGCAGCCCTGTCTCCAGGAGGCATCTCTACCCGTGTACGCCTAGTTGTTGTTGTTGTTGTTGTGACTGAGAGAAGGATGAAAAGGAAATTGCACGGGCCTGCTACTGGCTCTAGCCAAGCCACCACCGCTGCCAACGTGCAGATAGAGGAGAGGTAAGAGATCAGTGGAAAGAGAAAAAGGCAAGAAAAGACGCGCGTCGTTACGTCACGCATCACGTGGTCCTCCTTGGTCGCGACGCCTCGCTCGACGGCGCGAGCTGGGCCCCCGTTTTTCATCTGCTGTGACGTCACGCATAACGTGGTATGACATGGAGGTCACGAAAGGTCAATGGTAACGACACCGCCGCGCTCGAGGAGCTGGGTTGGGCTATTTTAGTATGCTTCGCATAAAAACTTTATTGCCACAGAATGTCGGGATTAAGGGGAGGTGGCCCTTGCGTGGCCCGCAGCTGGGGCGAATTCTTGAGCCCACGAAACGAGTGCCAGCTGGGTGGTCTTGTCTGGCCTTCTGAGGAGTTGGTTCCATGCTTTCTCGGAGGGAGCTGGCAGTAAGGTTCGTGGGTGTAGATTTCTCACGCAACCCCTAAGGATGTGCGGCTGGGTGCGATTTCTTCCAGGTTACAATTTTGGCAGACGGGGTCGTATTCCCCGTCTGTGATCAGTGATAGTCTAGAATGGCTAAGGATCGAGTGTGTCTGTGTCACGGGTTCGGCGACTAGTCGACATCATCGCCGAGTCCGGACAATGAGGGGGTGGCCGTTTGATGCCCGGCGTAGCCGGTAAGCAAACGCAGTGACTGAGACCGAGGCGTGGTTAAGAGGTGACAACCACAAAACAACGTTTATAGTTTCGATTGAACAATGCGGCAGCTTTTACAGACACATAATTTACATTTTACAAAACAATTGCGGAAAGCACATAGCAGTAAACACACTGAATTAATTTATACGAGGGGGTACCCAAAAGAAACCGGAATAAATTTTTTGGTCGGCAATGCTTCTGTGGTACCGCGTTTTGCCACTAGGAGCGCATAGAACGAACATTCCAGAGTCAGTAAGCCGAGTGCCGTCGTTGAAGGAGGTCAGACTAGTTTAGGCAGAGTTTTAGAGTGACGACTGTTTTGTGTGAATGTCGTTTTTGCAATGGCTGATTTTCGTGAACAGCGTGCGCCGGGGAAATTCTGATTTTTGCTCGGAAAAAATTGAATGGAAACTCTTGAAATATTAAGAAAGACGTACAAGGACGATGCTATGGGGACAACTCAAGTGTTCCTGAATCGAATCCTGAATCAAAGCAACAATCATGCCAATGCAAAACTTCAAATTCACCTCGCCTCAAGAAAGCTCCTCAGGTGAAACCAAACCTCAAAACAATGCTGATTTGTTTTTTCGACGACGTGAGAGGAGTCGTCCATTGAAAATCTGTTCCGCAGGGTCATACAGTTAGCCAGGCTTTCTACTTGGATGTTTTGAAAAGATTGGGCAACAGTGTGCGGTGGAAGCGGCCAGATTTGTGGCGGTCGGGTGACTGTTTTTTCCATCATGGCAGTGCCCCTGCTCACACAGCGCTGTCTCTACGACAATTTTGGACCAAAAATGGCATGACCCCTATTCCTCAACCCTCATACTCTCCCGACCTTGCCCCGTGCTACTTTCTTTGTTTCCTAGAATGAAAAAAATAGGTGAATGGAAAGCGTTTCGCTGATGTTGCAGAGGTGAAGAAAAAAACGACGGAGGCACTGTCAAGCATCACAAAAGATGAATTTAAACAATGTTTTGAAAAATGGAATGAAAGATTCGATAAGCGTATCATTGCAAGTGGGGAATACTATGAAGGGAATTGAAGGTCTGTGCTTAAAATGTGACCAAATAAGTTCAAACAAAAATAAGTCCGGTTTCTTTTGGGTACCCCCTCGTACATTGAATATTTCTACACAGGTCAGAACACAAGTGAGAGGCCAATTAGATACAGTCGATCAAAAGTCAGAAGGGGAACAAACATACAGTGAACCGGGAAGCGCGGCTGCAGTCCATCCACAAAAACGCAGTCAGTGCGGCCCCCGAAGGCGACGTCCGTCCAGGCAGCTTGCGGTTTCGAGGATGCGGTGCGGCGGCTCGGAGACCCGGGAGTTCGCGGCGGCAGCGTTTCCACCGACGAGCGGACTGAAGTTCGTTTCCATACGGCCCCCTTTTAAAGCCCTCGGGCGCTAGCGAGCGAGCACTGGCGGCGCCACAGCGTCGGCGTCGAAAAAAACAAAACACCAAAAAGCGCGACGAGAGCACGTAGGCACCTACGCTTTGACTCTGCATGGCCGCCATCTTGGAGGAGGAAATAATTAACGCACAACTAAAAAGAAGCCCCAGGCTTCGACTCTCGATTCGGTGACCTTGGAAACGCAAAAAAGTAAAACACAACCAAAAGGCCAGTCACGTAGGCCGCAACTTCTTTCCCGCTAATGGTCAGCTCAAGACTTCGTTCGGCAGTATCGGGGCCGACTTTGAGCCGCCTCCGCTTTCGCAATGCGAGGGGTTGTCTACATAACTGAAAAAAGCGTGCATGCATTCTTGCTCTTCCCGAGACACATACAAAGAAACGCGGACGCATTAGTTTTTACAAACAAAAGTAATATACAGGTTGCCGCCACTTCTGTGACAGTCTGCAACCCGCGGAGCATGGTGGCTTGTGCTCCATTTAAGTCGGGGTAGTGAGGCGGGAACTCGCGTATCATCTCTCTGTGGAGTTTGTCATTTCATCAAAGGTCTGGTGGTGGTGAAAAACTTTTTATTCGAAGGCCTAAAAGAAACAAAATTATGCAGTAAAATTGTGGGCGGCCTTCAGGCTGCCGGTTGTGGCGTCCACGCCGTGCCTAGTCGCGATGTCCTCTCGCCAGGTCACCAGCCGAAGTTGGATATTCGGCTCGGTGCTGGACAAACCAGCCTCCCACTGCTGCGAACTGTTTAGGTGCCAAGAGGCAGGGGGCAAGTGTGCTGGGCAGGAGAATAAGATGTGAGCGTAGTGGGCTCTTGGGCTGTCACATAAGCGGCAGGCCGGCGAGTACTCTCCAGGGTAGAGGAGGGCAAGACGTGCGGGTTTGAGAAAAGTGTGGGCCCGAAGATGGCATCACAAGCGTGGTGCATGGTGCTGGGAAAGAGATTTGTGCGGTGGGGGCAAAGTGAGGCGAGAGAGGCGGTAATGTAAAGTGATATCGTGGTACGTGAGGAGTGCGTCGGGCGTATCCATTCCCAGCGGGGGCGGTCGTGCTGGGTCGGTCAAATCGCGAGCGATGTAATTAGCCGCACCGTTGCCAGGATGGGCCGCGTGAGCGGGCACTCGGACGATTTGGATGGGGTGAGAGGGGACGGTGTGTGAACGTAAGTTTCCGATGGCCGGAGATGCCACCCGTCCAACCACGTAGTTCTTGACCGCAGGCTTGGAATCACTGAAAATGTATTCCGCGGAGGTCTGCGCGATGGCAAGGGCAATAGCTGCGTCCTCGGCGTCTACAGATTTCGAAGTGTAGACTGAGGCGGAGCGTCCGAATAGCGTCCTCCAAGGTCTGGGGAGCCTCGGCAAGGGCGTCTGGGTCCATGGGGCCGGCCGCTCGGTTTGTTAGTCCTCGGGCTAGTCGGTCGACTCCTTCGTTTTTATGCGAAGCATACTAAAATAGCCCAACCCAGCTCCTCGAGCGCGGCGGTGTCGTTACCATTGGCCTTTCGTGACCTCCATGTCATGCCACGTGATGCGTGACGTCACAGCAGATGAAAAACGGGGGCCCAACTCGCGCCGTCGCGCGAGGCGTCGTGACCAAGGATGACCACGTGGTGCGTGACGTCACAGCAGATGAGAAACGGGGGCCCAGCTCGCGCCGTCGCGTGAGGCGTCGCGACCAAGGAGGACCACGTGATGCGTTACGTAACGACATAGGAGAAACGGGGCCCCAGCTCGCGCCGTCGCGCGAGGCGTCGCGACCAATGTGTTTCCTGCTTCTGCCGCTAGGTGCGCTGTAGTGAACACGTGATGCTGGAGCGGCGGTATACAAGGGAGTGCGCCTGCCTCTGCTAGGCGTACACGGGATAGAGATGCCTCCTGGAGACAGGGCTGCTCGTTGGAATGAGAAGCAAAAGTTGCGGCGTGCTACAGAGACTGAACAAGAGCGTGAAGGACGTCTAGCCAAGCGGCGTGCTCGATATGCAACTCGGCGACAATATGCTTCGCATCTGACTAGGCTTAACCTAAGCTAAGCCTCAGCCATTTTTCTTATGCGAAGCATATTACTAGAGGTACACTACAGCCCTTCGCCGTGGCTACGCGCCGTGCACACCACGTGACACATGACGTCAGGACAGAGGAAGAAGAGGGTCCACCTCGCACCGTCGCTGTGGTTGCACGCCGTGCAGACCACGTGGTACAGTGACGACACACCACGTGACATACCACGTGACACATGACGTCACGACAGATCGCCGTCACGCGCTGGGAGAGGGAGAACGATGCCATCGCCCAGACACCGGAATGTCCTCGAGCGGCATTCCCGCGCATTTCGAACGCGCGTTCACACTCGGTGTAGGTGAAACGCTCGCTCTACCGGGCAGGCGGACGCGACTTCCGTGGCAATCCAGGCGCCCACCCAACGCGCGTCTCGGGGTTAGTTGGCGTTCCGCTGTAGCCATGCCGTTGTCTTCCCCCACGACGAAGGCTTCTAGTGGTTGTATTAAAATGATCAAGTGTTCAACCAAGGAAAGCCATGTATTAACAAGCCTAGCCATCAATATGCTTCGCATCTGACCAGGGTTAACCAAGTTAAGCCTCAGCCATTTTTTAGAGGCCCCTGCGTTGTGCGGTGTCAGTGCACTTTAAAGAACCCCAAGTGGTCAAAGTTTTCGGAGCCCTTCACTACGGCGCTCCTCATAGCCTGAGTCGCTTTGGGACGTTAAACCATGTGAACAAAACCAACAAAATAACTTTGCGGGACTAGCACGCTAAAGTGGTGGGCCGCTGATTTCATAAGGCAGTAAGTCGTTCTTAAACTTCGGCCAAAATTTCAAGACATCGGTGATTTTCATTTTCGTTCAGTCAGAATGTCGCTGACACGGAGTAGAAAACCATTAGATCAAAGTCTGCTTCGAAGAGTCTCAGCACTGAGTCACTATGCAGGTCTGAACAGATAATTGCGTGATTTTTTTTTTTGAATTTTTTCTTTATTTATTCTCAGAAACAGTACACAAACTGTTGTTTGGACCCATAACCTTTACGGCTAGTGAGGGGTCCAAATACAAAACAAGTACAATATTACTGCAGAACGTGTAAAATAAAAAAAAACTTCAAGATTAACACACACAATTGAATTCATTCCTACATTTCCATGGAAATTAAATAGTGTTTTAAAGATGCCGAAAAGTTATTTTTTTCTTTAACTTCATTAGGGATTTCATTCCACACATTGTGCGCGGTTACTTATCAAAATCTTTAGGTGACAAGAATCCTTTTCATGTTTACTTGAAATTATGAAAGGGAATCTTATAAATGTCATTCACTCATTATGCTTCAGTCCAGGTCTGCCGCCTACCTGACACCTTACTGTTTCGCATAGGGTACAAGGCAGGCACCTTTCAATGCAAAACAATGGCAAAGAAAGGTGATAGAAAAGCTCTGTAATCTTACCAGTTAGAATTAAATTAATTTAAATTGGTTTTTGAGGATAGGAAATGGAGCAGTAATTGTCTCACATTTTTCAGTGGACACCCGAACCACGCCATAAGAAAAGGAGGGTAGGTTGGAGTGAAAAACGAAATTAAGAGATGTGCCACAGTGGAGGGTTTCGGAATAATTTCTACGGCCTGGGGATCGTTAACGTGCACTGACATTGCAGAGTACAAAGGCGTCTTCGCGTCTCGCCTGCATCGAAGCGCGGCCTTCAGACGGGCAGGCACCGGTAACTACACCAGTGTGCGTCAGGATGGATGGACAACAGAAGTGCAATGAGGATCTCCAAGTCGTGACGAAATAACCTTTACAGCACTGAGTTAACAGGTTGATTGAGTCTGCAGCCAGCAGTGTTTTCAGAAAATATTTCGGATGAGTCACACCAATTAGAGCAAACATGTTTTGGAACGTACACTTCAAGTCAGGGGAACTATGCGGGTTGTGCGAAATTGCTTGGATGTTGTAAATCGTCGCGCAGTCTGGTTCAATGAGCAGTAGACTTGGGTACAGGGGACATTCTACATGGTCTGTTGTCAATACAATGCAGTATAAGGCGGTTCGATCAACTTTTTTCTTTATACGCAGTAGTCTGGTGGTGGTGAAAAACTTTAATACTCAAAGAGAGTTTGGGGGTGAGAAAACCCCGCTGCATTTTCGGTACCCTTAGTCTGGCGGTCAGCCTAAGCGCATAGCGTTTATCGGCTCAAATGAAAGGAAGGAAAAACTTTATTTTACTCTAGTGCTTTTTCCTGCGGTTTGGGGGCATCTTCAAAGACGTTGGCTCCTTTTTATTTTACTCTAGTGCTTTTTCCTGCGGTTTGGGGGCATCTTCACAGACGTTGGCTCCTTAGTTCTATCCCAGGAGTTTTCTCTGTCGACGTCGTCCACCTCTCACTTTTCTCTGCTTCTCATCAATGGACGGTTGCCTTCAGCCCAGGTCTCCGCTGGCCACTCCCGCCCGTCGAGCTCGCTGTACCAGACCTTGTGAGTCTTCTCAGCGCTCGCTGGACAGCGAGCGCTGTGTTTTGGGAGGCCCCTGTGACGTGATATAGAGGTGGTTTTCGTCGCACCAGGGACATTTTGTTTAGTATGAGTAAGTTTGGGCAAGAGCCTGTCTGAAGAGCCTGTCTGTAATTGTCTCCAAGTGACAGCTTCCTCTCTGTTGCGAAGTTGCAGAGGTGCGCGCTTGGCCCGGAAGCCGCGGCAGTTCCAAGTTAAAATGGGGAGATAATTAGTGCTCTCCCCCGCCATATTGGATAGTGGGGGGATTGAGGAGGGTAGTAAGACGGGTGTGATTTGGTGTGGGTGTGACGGGTGTGTGTGTGGTGTGATATGTGTGGTGATATGTGACGGCATCGGCGGGAATCTGTCCAGCAAACGCGCATGGCAACTCCTCCGACACCTCATTGACCCCACACACACCAAAGCAGCAACACAACATTACGTGACACGCCTCACACGAAGACATTGACGATCCCAACACCTACCTAGGCACACTTCAAACCATCTACACCTCTCCAGGCGCCCCCACACCTCTACCCCACTACACAGGACAATCAAATCCCACACTCGACACCGACATCACGGAGACGGAAGTCAGAGCGGCCCTCCTGATTCTCCGCGCGAACTCCACACCTGGTGCAGACCAAATCACAAACTCCGTGCTCCGTTATCTCGACGACCAACCGATCACCCAGATTACGGAATACTTCAACCAGTGTTGGAGGGATGGTAACCTCCCGAAGTCCTGGTACTACGCGAAGGTAATATTCATACCCAAACAAAACAAACAACTCACAATCCAAAACCTTCACCCAATTTCGCTAACCACATGCATCACGAAGCTCCTCGAGCATGTTGTGATAGCGAGACTACAAGTCACATGGCGGACAACAATCTTTACCCGCATAGCATGGTGGGATTTCGCCCCATCTATCTGCACAGGACGCCACGCTGCAACTCACACACGACCTTTTCGACCCGCTTCTAACATCAAGGCAGTCTTAGCTTTGGATCTTACCAAAGCTTTTGATCGCATTGAACATCACGCGATCATGACTGCCCTATCCCCATTGAATGTGGGTATGCGCACGTACGCCTACATTCAAGCATTCCTCACTGACCGCACGGCTCAGATACACTTCGGCCCTCTGTCTTCCCCCTCCTACACTCTTCAGAGCATCGGCATCCCTCAAGTGTACCTCCTTTCCCCCTTTCGGTTAAACATTACCCTCATCCCCCTCGCGCATAAATTGGCAACTATTCCACACCTGAAGCACACTCTTTATGCCGACGATATCATCCTGTGGACCACCCACTGCAGTGACGGCGGCATAGAGAACACCTTACGGGAAGCAGCCACACTCACCGAAAATTACGCGCGGGCCATCGGACTCTCTTCCTCCCCAGAGAAGTCCGAACTCTTCCTCATCCGGCCTAAGAACCACCGCTGCCCCCGCTCCCCGATTACCATTGAACTGATTGGTATCCCGGTACCTGAGGTTGGCACCCTCCGTGTATTGGGCCTGCACAACCAGAACGATGGCAAAAACACCACCGCCCTCAAAAAACTCCAGCAAGTTGTAGGCGCGATATCGCACCTAATCCGCAGGGTATCGGGACACCATATAGGCATGAAAGAGCGCGACCTATGTCGCCTCATTCATGCCTTTGTCCTCAGCCGTGAGCTGTATACTACCCCATATTTGCAACTATCCAAACATGACATAAACGCTTTGGATGCTTTGATTCGCAAGGCATTCAAGGTAGCACTTCATATTCCCCTCAGCTCACCCACAGACAGATTACTAGGCCAGGGCCTCCACAACACGATCGGGGAACTGGTGGAGGCCCACCGACAGGCCCAATACAACAGGCTCACAGAAACTGCCACAGGTCGGTATATCCTGGACTCCCTCGGAATCAGAATACCGGCCAACGATATAACCCTCCTCGCCATCCCACGACCCCTTCACAGGGAGCTTCTCATCAGGCCCGAGGAATATGCACCCGTCCCACCATGAGCAGCGCCGCAGAGCCCGTGCGAAGGCACTCCATCGAGCGTACGGCTCCGAGCCGGACGCCGTATGGGTGGACGCTGCCTGCACGGATGATGAAGGGACAGCAGCTCTGGTGGACTCCTCTTTATCCTCCCTCTTCACACTACATCTCCCTCCACACATCCCCAGAGGCTGCAGAGGAAGCCGCCATTGCACTTGCTATCACCCGCACGGAAGCCCGGTACATTTTAAGTGACTCTAAAACTGCGATTCTAAATTTTATTCGATGCTGACTCCATGTCCCTGCTTTTGGCATACTGGACTCGCCCAATGCACCCCCACCCCGCAAAGTGGAGCTGATATAGGTGCCTGCGCACTCCGGGAATCCCGGAAAGGAGGCCGCCAACCTTTTAGCCCGAGGTTCTTTAAACCGGGCTCAGGTGGATTCGGATCGAGGATTCACGAAGGAGCGCATGCACTCATTCAGCGAGCTGACGCAAGCCTACAGAGCCTCACGCCAGCTCTACCCCCACCCCACCGTTCCATAGATAACAAACAAGCAACACTCTGGCGCCGACTACAGACACACTCTCTCCCCACACCCCTTACCCTAGCTCGCTATCAACCCTCTATCCCCACTCCTGCTTGCGCCCTATGCCCAGAACCCTTCGCCTCTTCCCTCAACATCCTTTCCCTCTGCCTGGTGGACCCTCCCCCGCGGGACTAGAGAACCTCAAGACCTGGGAGTACTGGGAGACCTTGCTGCGCTCGGAGGACCCGGCCGTGGAGAGCATCGCCACCGGCCGGGCTGCAAGTGTTATGGACCTTAGGAACATAAACACTTGAGTGCAGTGGGGGCGTGCGGCGACCCTGGGGCGTGCCCCGAATTCCTCCTACAATAAAGTATTTATTGAGAAAGCAATACTACTCGCACTTTCAAGCCTTTGCGTGACCCGACCGCAGTTACGTTGGACCTTTAGGGGAGTGAATATCGGCGACCAACTCGCGCCTTCAGATAGCCCGGCTGCAGTTACGCCGCGCCGCGCACCTGTGGCGCTACTGCCGCTGTGACGTCATACCAGCTGTAGATTATGGGCGACCAACTTAGGCTTAGGCTTCGACAAACTTTATTATATCAGATAATCAGGACTGTGGCCTCTCCATCCTGTCCTTGTGACTTGAGAGCCCGGCTGCAGTTACGGTGTGTGTTTGCCACGCTGCGCACCTGTGGCGCTACTGCCGCTGTGACGTCATACCAGCTGTAGATTATGGGCGACCAACTTATGCTTAGGCTTCGACAAATATTATTATATCAGATAATCAGGACTGTGGCCTCGCCATCCCGTCCTTGTCAGATGGCCGAGATCCCCTTGGACTTGGAGAGCCCGGCTGCAGTCACAGTGTGTGTTTGCCGCGCTGCGCACCTGTGGCGCTACTGCCGCAGTGACGTCATGCCAGCTGTAGAGTATTTTCTTTCTCTCAGTCGCAGCAACATCAAAAACAAAATGTAAAAAAAAATACCGAAGACGCTTTGAGTCGTCGCGCAGCGGCGGCCGGTAGCCACGCGTGACCTGTATACGCGGCGCACTGCGTTCCTTCAGTTGGAGGCGCTGCGCTTTTGCTTTCGCGACCTACCAGGCTTAACCAAAGCTATTCTCTCTCTCTCATTGCAATAAAAAACTGAATGACAAAGAGAGAAAGAAAAGCTCTGTGATCTTGCCGATTAAAATTGAGCACTGCCTGAGTTGTGTATCTGTCCTCGCTTCGGCGAGCGCGGCTTCGGCTGCTTATCTGTTTTTTCAGCAGCGTCCGCTCCGGCGGACGCAGTTGTTGCTGCGACGCGCGCCTTTTCTTTCCTTTTTCTGTTTCCTCTGACCTTGTAACTCTCCTCTGTCTGCGCGTGGCAGCGGTGGTGGCTTGGCTCGAGCCAGTAGGCAGGTCGGTGCAATTTCCTTTTCATCCTTCTCTCAGTCACAACAAAACATTAAAATTAAATTAACCTAAATAAGTTTTTGAGGAAAGGAAGTGGAGCAGTAATTTTCTCACATTTTTCGATGGACACCCGAACCAGCGATAAGGAAAGGAGGGAAGGTTGGAGTGAAAGGATAGACACCGGAGTCGGAGACACCGGAATAGTTTCGGCCGCCAGGGTATCGTTAAGTGCACTGATATCGCATAGCACATGAGCGCCTTTGCGTCTCGCCTCCATCGAAACGCGGCTTTCAGACAGCGATGACAGCACCTGTGTGCGTCAGGCTCAGTGGACAACAGAAGTGCAATGAGGACCTGCGAGCTTTGAGGAAATAACTGTTATAGCACTGAGTTAACAGTTTGATTAAGTCTGCGGACAGCAGTGTTTCTAAAAAATATTTCGGATGAGTCACATGAATTAGAGCGAGCAATTTGGGGAACGTACACTTGAAGTCAGGGGAACTATGCAGCGCATACAAAATGGCTTAGGTGTTGCAAATCTTCGCGGAAACCGGTTCAATGAGCGGTAGAGCTCGGAATTGGACGATCCTGTGTGGCCGGTCCCTTGTCAATACAATGCAAAGCATGTAATACAATTTGCTCAACTTTTTTGTGTACACAGAAGTGTGGCGGTCAGCCTTAGCACATAGCGGTTGTCGGCTCAAATGAAAAAAACGTTACAGATCACTGCGGCACTGCACTGAAGACATGCATAAACATGACGTCACACCTTATGACGTCACACCAAGATGTCGATGTAACACTTTCACACTTTTCACGTCAACTCACTCTCGTGACCGGAAGCAGAGACCCTCAAACAAGAAGTCGATCACTTATCGATATCTTATCGATATCTCAATTAATTGCCTTTCTTATCAAGTTCCATCAGTTGCCCATCTGAGTTTTCAAAAATCGCGCCACGCTTCGTTTTCAAATTTGGCGCCACGAGTTGGCTCCTCCAACATTTCCGGTCACATGCTGCCACACTTTCTGAGCTTTGAAATTTGGCGCCACTTCTGCTCCAGCCTCGCCCTCTTGTGGGGCATTTTTGGCTCTAATTAATTACCTACCAACCCTCTCGATTTCCTGTACAAGAATTTTTTTGGTGTTCTATTCGTAGGTACCACTCTTTTTCGCATAAACTCATTCGTTCGGAAATAATCGAGCGTAAAAGCTCGGCCCCCTTTTTGGACATTTTCGGCTCTCACCTCAACCCCCCCCCCCCCCTCCCTCCTCCGATTGCCGTACGAGATTTTTTGATGCTCTATCGGATGGTAGCATTTTTTTCGCATAAACCCATTCGTCCGGACGTGATAGTGCGGACAAGCTCGTGATAACACGAACTGCAAACATAGCCATACAATGCTTACGCATTTAAATGGAAATTTCAGCGGCCGCGTTTTGATGGAGGCGGAACGAAAAAGACGCCCGTGTGCTGTACGATGTCTGTCCGTGTTAAGTATCCCCATGGGGTCCAAATTACTCAGGAGACCTCCACTACGGCAACTCTTTCTCTCCTTCTCTCCCTGTCTCGCTCAGGGTGCATGTTCTTGCAGAGTAGCAAGGGCTGGGGCCCTTCACAAACAGTATAGCGAGGACCCTGAGGTGGTCTACGTGGACGCAGCGGTATATACGACAGGCTCCCGTATGGCCCTGGCGGTAGCCGACAATAATGCAAAGCTTCTAACCTCCAGCTCAATCATTAACAATTCGACCACAGAGGCAGAAGAGGCAGCCATCGCGCTAGCTGTCATTTCTACATCTGCCACAAAAAATTCTGGGGGCACTTTGACTGTCTAAAGTGGGTAGAGGCGGAAGCGTTTTCCGCGTCACCTTCGCTGTTTCTGTGGCACCGGTGGCGTCACATATATTTGAGTACTAATTACTAAGTCATGGAAAATCACTAATTAATTGTTAATTACTGATTAATACCTGAATGCTAATTAACTGCTAATTAATGCCGCTTAAGCTTCGCCTTTAGGAGTGGAACGCGACAGCGCGTTGTAGCGCTGCCAGGGAGTCCACGAAACGCCACCACCCGTTCGGCGCGATGCCTTGCCGTTTGAACGCAACGCTTTTTGAGGAAAGGAAATGGCGCAGTAATTCTCTGTCATCTCAGTGGACACCTGAACCGCACCGTAAAGGAAGGGAGGTGGGAGTGAAATAAGATAGATAAAGAGGAGCCGTAATGAAGAAAATGAAAATTGTATTTGAGGAAAGGAAATTACGCAGTAACTGTCTCACATATCTCGGTGGACACCAGTCAAAATTCAGGGGGGGGGGGGGGGGGGGCCCTTTTTTGACCTAAAGTGTGGTCACCGATGTGTGGTTAAGATGTTAAGCTTCGCCCCTAAGAGTGGAACGCGACAGCGTCTTGCTACGCTGCCAAGGAGTCCATAGAACGCCATCGCCCATTCGGTTCTACGCCTCGCTCGTCGGTAAATTAGTTCTTGAGGAAAGGAAATGTATCTGTCTCTCATTTGCCGGTGGACACCTAAACCTCGCCGGAAGGGAATGGAGGAGGATGAAAGTGAGTGAAGACACCGTATTCACTAGACGCGCCTTTGTTCATTCCAAACCATCGAGCTGGCATGGCGGAGTGGATAGCGTGCTCGTCTCTCACGCCGAAGACCGGGGTTCGATTCCTGAGCTCGACCAATATCTTAATCGCTTTTATTTATTTATATGGCCTGACTAGTAAGGCTAATTAGGCTGATTGGGTAATTAAGCAATTAACTAAGCTCAGTCCCACTTACTTGGAGCATCACTATATGGTCCCTTCTATTGGTTGTATGGTTACTAGCCAAAGTGCAATTGGCCCCGTTTGAAATTCGCGCACTGTGACGTCACGACCGTTTCCACCAATTGAAAAGCGTGACTTTTTCTGTCGACAACTGCTGCTTACAACGATGAGACATTAAAGGCTTCCGCCTTAAAATTGTCTCTGATTCCAAATATGCCATTTTAAATTATGCCAAGGGCTACAAATCCAGCACTGCTGCTCATTTACTACCCTTTTGGCAACCCCGGTGTCACAAACCTCATCTGGACGCCTGCCCATGCTGGTGTCCCTGGCAACGAGGAGACTCATTCCCTAGCCCGAGGTCTCACATTCTGGGCAGGAGGAGTTGAGCCCCCTATACGGGCCTCGGAGCGCCTGCTCTCCTTCCGTGATAGTCTCTCGTACTACCGGGACAAACGAAGGGAATACGCACCCCCAGCTCCATCCCTCACCTTTGCGCAGGTTGCACATTTGCGACTACTACAAATTCGGACTGCTCCATACTCAATACTGCTGCATGCCCGATACCCAGACCAATTCCTGTCATCATGCAAACTTTGCGGCAATCCAAGAGACTTCTTACACACCCTCCTCAAATGCCCCACCTTCCCTCATCCCCCATTACGAACCGTGGCGGAGTCTTACTGGTAGTCTCTTCTGACCAGCTCGTCCGCTCAAGACCAGCGCCGGATCATCTCCAGTGCTCACAGAAGGTCTGCACGGCCGGCACCGGCCGTGCTGCCAGTGTTGTGGACCTTCGGAACATAAACACTTGAGTGCAGTGTGGTCGTGCGGGGACTCTGGGGCGTGCCCCGAATTCCTGTGTAAATAAAGTTTTCTCTCTCTCTCACAGAAGGATTGCGCTCCAGGGGCTATCCTTCACGATGTAAGGGTGCCTCCTCACATTGAGGGGGCATCCAAGTGCCATGTATGAGGCTTCGCCCCCACTATTTACGTCATTGGCAATAACGTTTTCACTTCGACAGAGAAGGCTCCTGCGGGTAGAACCAAGACGTCTCTGAAGATGCCCCCAAACCGCAGGAAAAACCATTAGTGTAAATAAAGTTTTCCCTTCCTTCCTTCACCACCACCAACAGCTCTTTCTCTCTTCTTTCACTCCCACCTTTCTTCCTTCTCTTATGGCGTGGTTCAGCTATCCACCGAGGTATTTCAGACAGATAAAAAAATGTTTACCATTTTATAATGATAATTGTTTTTTTTTATGAAAAGAAATCGCGCAGTAATTCTTTCACATCTCCGTGGACACCCGAACCGCGCCGTAAGGAAGGGGGGAAAGATGGGAAGGAAAAAAAGAGAGAAAGAGGTGCAGTGACATCACACAGCACACGGACGCCTTCGCGTTTCGCCTCCATCGAAACGCGGCCTTCAGACGGGCAGGCAGCGGTGACCAGACCTGTGTGCGTCAGGCTCGGACAACAGCAGTTTGATGAGGATCTTCCGGCCTGGACGAAATGATCTCTAGCACTGTGTTAACAATTTGATTAAGTCTGCGGACAGCAGAGCTCCTAGAAAATATTTAAGATGAGTAACATCAGTTAGAGCGAGCTTTTGGTGAAACGTACAAGTGAAGTCAGGGGAACTATGAAGTTCATGTGAAATTGCTTGGATGTTGTAAATTGTCGCAAACTGCTTAAATGAGCAGTAAAGATGGAGTGCGTTCGACCGCTGTATGTGGCGTGATCTCTTGTCAATGTAGTGCAATGTAATATGATTTATTCACAACGTTTTTTGTGCACAGAAGTCTGGTGGTCAGCCTAAGCACATAGTGCTTCTTGGCTGAAATGAAAAATAAGAATTGCCCGCCGCGGTGGCACAGTGGCTAAGGCGCTCGCCTACCGAACCGGAGTCCCCACTACTAACTTATACCGACACACTTAAGCCCTTAAAAGACACTAGAATAAGGGGAGGAACCACACCTCCGAAAGCTAAAGACCCACTCAACAACCCACGAAGACTACACGCAATAGACTCGGAGTTATTTGACTCACAATGTAAATTGTGCGGGGAGAAAGCGGACCTGTACCATGTGGTATGGGCCTGCCAACAAAATCAGGCGGTCACTGCTAATAACCAGCCAACGCAGGATAGGTGGGAGAGAGAGAGAGAGAAAAACTTTAATTTAACAGGAATTCGGGGCACGCCCCAGGGTCCCCGCACGACCCCAGGCAGCTCTAACCAGTGCGGTCGAAGCGAGTAAAAAAAATTCAGGGGGCACTTTGACTATCTAAAGTGCGTACAGGCGAAAGCGTTTTCCGCACCACTTTCGCTGCTTCTGTGGCACTGTTGGCGTCACATAAAATTGAGTACTAATTGCTAAGCGATGACAAATAACTAATTAATGGTTAATTACTTATTAATTCCTGAATGTTAACTGCTAATTAATGACGCTTAATCTTCGCCTTTGGGAGTGGAACGCGACAGCGTGTTGTAGCGCTGCCAGGGAGTCCGCGGAACGCCACCACCAGTTCGGCGCGATGCCTTGCCCTTTCAACGGAACGCTTTTTGGGCAAAGGAAATGGCGCAGTAATTCTCTGTCATCTCGGTGGACATCTAAACCGCACCGTAGAGAAAGGGAGGAAGTGGGAGTGAAAGAAGACAAAGAGGGCCCGTATAGAAGGAAATGAAAATTGTATTTGAGGAAAGGAAATTACGCAGTAACTATCTCACATTACTCGATGGACAGCCGTCAAAATTCAAAGGAGCACTTTTTTGACCTAATGTGTGGTCACTGATGTGTGGTTAAGATGCTAAGCTTCGACTCTGAGTGTGGAACGCGACAGCGTCTTGCAACGCTACCAGAGAGTCCATAGAACGCCATCGCCTATCGGTTCTACGCCTCGCCTCGCTCGTCGCTAAATTGGTTTTTGAGGAAAGGAAATGTATCTGTCTCTCATATCGCGGTGGACAGCTAAACCTCGCCGGAAGGGAAGGGAGGAGGATGGGAGTGAGCGAAGACACCGTATTCACTAGACAGGCCTTTGTTCATTCCAAATCATCGAGCTGGCATGGTGGAGTGGATAGCATGCTCGTCTCGCACGCTCAAGACCGGGGTTCGGTTCCCAAGCTCGACCAATTTCCTACTCGGTTTTATTTATTTATATGGCCTGACTAGAAAAGTTAATTAGGCTAATTGTGTATTTAAGTAATTAACTAAGCTCAGTCCCACTTACTTGGAGCATCACTATACGATCCCTTCAATTGGTTGCATGGTTACTAGCCAAGGTACAATTTGCCCCGTTCGAAATTCGCGCACTGTGACGTCACGACCGTTTCGACCAATTTAAAAGCGTGACATTTCTGTCGACAACTGCTGCTTACAACGATGAGACATTAAAGGCTTCCGCCTTAAAAGAACTAATCGAAAGAGCCTGGACAGCAGCCTACGCCAATGGGGTTCCGGAATGAGAGCTTGAACCGCCGCTACAACCTCCTAAACAATGTCATCAAAATATTAAGGCGAAAGCCTTTAATGCCTCATCGTTGTAAGCAGGAGTTGTCGACAGGAATGTCACGCTTTTCAAGTGGTCGAAACGGTCGTGACGTCAAAGTGCGCTAATTTCAAACGGGGCCAATTGTGCTTTGGCTAGTAACCATGCAACCAATGAAATGGATGGTATAGTGATGCCCCAAGTGGAACTGAGTTTAGCTAATTAGTTAATTAACCAATTAGCCTAATTTCTAGTCATACGAGATAAATAAATAAAACAGAGTAGGAAATTGGTCTAGTTGGGGAATCGAACCTTGGCCTCCGGAGTGCGTGACGAGCACGCTACCACTCCGCCATGCCAGCTCTTTTTTTTTGTCTTTATTGCCTGTTTTGACACATTACAACAGATCATAAACAGATGTTCTGCGCTGCACTCTCAAATACCAAGAGCGGACGTGTGTTTCACTCGCGTGAGAAAATCAAAACTGTTTCAGGGAACACAACTCTCCCATCAACTCGATAACTTCATCTCCAAAACATAGCTCCTTGTACACTTCACATAGCTTAAATATATTTTCTTTGAAGTAATCGCGGACAGAACGCACATCTTCATTGCAGTCTCGTACAGCCATCCTGCTTCGCCAAATACTGTGCAGGCCAAGCATGAAAATTACATCATGTTTATAAAGATCCCGCTCAACGTCCAGGAATCGTATCCCATACGGCGTCAAGGGTAAGTCTTTCTTTATTGTACGCTGGAGCACGTCCCAAAAGAGCAGCGCATCCCAGCAATCAATAAAGACGTGTTCTATTGACTCTGGTTTGTGACACAACAAGCAGTGAGCACCCCACGGTAAAAACAATTCCTTCTCCTCCATCCATGTTTTAACCGGCGACGTCCCAGTGTGTAACTTAAAGAAAAACGTCTTTACAGCCGCTGGCACCACCATTTTTTGTACTCTTTTTAAAACATTTCCTGCTTGGCCTCCACTATGCAGAGATCGATAGATTGGCTCCGGGAAGACAGAGTCAAGCAAATCTTTTAACATTTTCTTACGCGTGACATTGGAAAGATATTCCAAACTGAAGCGCGCATTAAGAAACCGGAAAGCAAAGACCACTTCTTCCAAAAACCTACTTGCACTGTATCTCATCCCGTCCACACTGGAAATAACATAGTTTGGCAAAGCCGAAGAAAGCCTCAAGACCTGGGAGGACTGGGAGACCCTGCTGCGCTCGGAGGACCCGGCCGTGCAGACCATCGCAACCGGCCGGGCTGCCAGTGTTATGGACCTTAGGAGCATAAACACTTGAGTGCAGTGGGGTCGTGCGGGGACCCTGGGGCGTGCCCCGAATTCCTTGTACAATAAAGTTTTCTCTCTCTCTCTTTCTCTCCCCCTCACTTGAATAAACGTCCGCAGGAAAGGGTCGCGTTGATCTCGAAGAAACAGAAATCTTGACACCACCGGCCTCAGGTACAAGTGTGGCAAGGAAAGACCCCCTTTTCTCAAACGCAGAAATAAATTATGACGTTTAGTCCTTTCCCATGAGGACTGCCAAACAAAAACTGCGAAGAGACGATGAAAGTTTTGAATGCTAAGTCGAGAGCATGAAAGCACCTGCAAGAAATAGCACACTTTTGAAACCATATATAGATTGCATATGTTTGCGCCCGTGAATACCGACAGTTCCTTTCCCGACCATTTCTGTGCATGCGTGGAGAGTTCTTGAATTTTCTCCTTCCAAAAGTCATCATCATCTCGATACTTGTCAAGAGGTACACCTAGGTATTTGGAAGGAACATGTGACCATTTTACACTTGCATGAAACAAAGGCGCTGATGCCCAATTCCCATGCCAAAGGCCCGCACACTTGTCCAGATTAACGCTATTGGTTACATCACAAAACCTACGAACAACCGACATCACATGTTCTATGCAGCTGTGGTCGCTACAGAAAACTGCCACATCATCGGCATAAGCCAATACTTTAATTTCACATGCTTCCAGTTTGAAACCACGAATACAGCTGTTATTTATTACATTTCGGCAAAGTGGCTCCAGGTACAGAGCGAAAAGTAGCGGTGACATTGGGCAGCCTTGCCGCACGGATACTCTAACGGCAATTCTGTCTGTGAGCTCTCGGTGAACAACCAGATTCGTGGTACAGTTACTATAGGCCATTTTAACTCCTTTTAAAATAACTTCTCCAACACAGACATGTTCGAGGATTTTAAAAAGAATATCATGACATACACGGTCAAATACCTTCTCTAAATCAATTTGCAACATTGCGACTCCCCTAAAGTCAGCGTCACAGCATTCCAGTATACTCCGAGTGACATGAACATTCGTGAAGATGGTCCTCCTTGAATTCCACACGTCTGGTGGGGGCCAACCAAGATGTCCATAACTGATTGTAAACGTTTGCCTAATACTTTCATAAAATTTTTATAATCAACATTAGTAAGCGTTATCGGCCGATAACCAGTAACTTGCTTAAGCTCAGCAGGATTGTCAGTTTTCGGTAAAAGTACTGTATGTGCACGCGAAAACGACGGTGGTAAAATACCAATTCTTAATGACTCTTCACAAACGCGTTGTAAAATGAGAGCAGTTTCGCGTTTGAACGCCCTATAAAATTCTGCTGTTATCCTGTCAGGACCTGGCGATTTCCCCAAGTGAAGCTCATCAATAGCGTATTGCAATTCCTCTGTTGATAAGTCGGTAGACAGGACGTCAGTGTCTTCACTGGTCAGTCGGGGTAATAGACTTGAAAATTCATCCTGAAAGGCCTGTACATCCGCCGATTTGGAAGCGAACAAATCACGGTAATGCTCGCTGAAAGGCTCCCTTATCGCCTTGGGATTGTCTGTCCGAATGCCTTTGTTTTCAATTTCTACGATATCTTTTCTTCTAGCGTATCTTTTTTCTGTCGTCAAACTCCGCCTACTGGGCATATCATCTGCCAGCAAGCGATTTGTTCGTGCACGAATTGCAGCTCCCTGAAACAATGTCACATCGATAACCTCAAGCTTTGCTTTAACTTCGCTGATAAGGTCAGTGTATTGTCCCGGAGCTCTACTTTCCTCTATAATTAATGCTTTCAACATCTGTTTTAGGTTTTTCTGTTCCGCTTTTTCAGCGTGCTTCATTTCTACGGACCTTTCAATAGCCCTCATTTTGACATCAACTTTGAATTCCTTCCACTTTTCTGCCCAACTTTTTCCATAATTAAACCGAACTACTTCTAACACGTTCTTTGTTTCTAAAAGAAACGTATCGTCATTTAGTAATTTTGCATTGAGCTTCCACAAGTCCCAGCTGAATTTCGCTTGAGGAGTCACGTTCCTTCCCATGGTGAATATGACACAACAGTGATCGCTAAACGTAACCGGTTCGACGATGTAGTTATCGCAAATTGCCGCCAGCTCAAGGGAAACGTAAGCTCTATCTTCCATGCCAGCTCGAGGGTTTGGTTGGTTGATTGGTTTATGGAGTTTAACCTCCCAAAGCGACTAAGCGAGAGACGCCGTAGTGGAAGGCTCCGGAAATTTCGACCACCTGGGGTTCTTTAGCGAGCACTGACATCGCACAGCACACGGTGAACAAAAGCGCGTCTCGCGAATACGGTGTTTTCGCTCACTCCCTTCCTCCTCCCTTCCCTTCAGGCGAGGTTTAGGTGTGCACCGAGATATGAGAGACAGATACATTTCCTTTCCTCAAAAACCAATTTACCGACGAGCGAGGCGTAGAACCGAATGGGCAATGGCGTTCTATGGACTCCCTGGCAGCGTTGCAAGATGTTGTCGCGTTCCACTCTTAGAGGCGAAGCTTAACATCTTAACCACACATCAGTGACCACACTTTGGGTGCGTTCCAATTCTCTAGACGTCCAACAAGACGTCTAGTGTGACGTCTAGGAAGCCGTCTACATGTCTACATATTGGAACGTGTCTACTTCACGCGCCGCCTTGCGGCATATAAACTGAACTAACATTTTCGAATAGTTGCATCCCTATGTTCTTTAAAATTCTTAATAAAACAAGTTAAAAACGCTCTGTTAGTAGTTTGCTTGTTCTTGTTTTATTTTTTTTCTGCAATAATGGTGCGTTCATCGCTACCGCTTCAGCAGACGATCTCACCTGCATAGCAGACGTTCTCACCCGCACGATTTCCTCTCGCGCGATTCACAAATATAATCGTAGGTACACAAAGGCGGCTTTATTTGCCGCCAGTTCCTATAAAAATCAACTTAACGGAATGACTGACACTTGAAAGATGGTGCGTCTCCGGGCTTCCAGTGCCCGCCAAGAGCACGGCTTACTCAGCTCCATCCATGCTCAGCTCTGACTGCACCAAATGCTCCGCCATCTTTAGACAGGAAGTTAGCCTGCATCGATGTTGACTTCGGCGAAGCAGTCTTCTTAGACGGCTTTGTGAGAAATGGAACGTGTCTCAAAATGGCGGCTGTCCGGCAAGACGTCTAAGTAGACGTCTACTCGGGAGAATTGGAACGCACCCTTTAGGTCAAAAAAGTGCACCCCCCCCCCCCCCCCCCTGAATTTTGACGGGTGTTCACCGAGATATGTGAGACAGTTACTGCGTAATTTCCTTTCCTCAAATACAATTTTCATTTCCTTCATTACGGGCCCTCTTTGTCTTCTTTCACTCCCACTCCCTTCCTTCCTCTACTGTGCGGTTCAGGTGTCCACCGAGATGACAGAGAATTACTGCGCCATTTCCTTTCCTCAAAAAGCGTTGCGTTCAAAGGGCAAGGCATCGCGCCCAACGGGTGGTGGTGTTCCGTGGACTCTCTGGCAGCGCTACAACACGCTGTCGCGCTCTACTCCTAAAGGCGAAGCTTAAGCGTCATTAATTAGTAGTTAATTAGTATTCAGGCATTAATCAGTAATGAACCATTAATTAATGATTTGTCATCACTTAATAATTAGTACTCAATTATATGTGACGCCACCAGTGCCACAGAAGCAGCGAAAGTGATGCGGAAAACGCTTTCGTTCTCTACGCACTTTAGACAGTCAAAGTGCCCCCTAAAGTTTTTTATCACCACCCCTACCCGGGTTCGAACCCAACCGAGGCGGCGGCGTTTCCATGGAGGCGGTACGTAAATGGCACCCGTGGGCTGTGCTTTGTCAGTGCGCGTTAAAGATCCCCAGATGGTGGAAATTACCGGAGACCTCCACTACGGCACTTCCTTATTTCTTCTTTCATTCTAACTTTCCTCCCTTCCCTTACGGCGCGGTGGTTGAAATAATTCATAATATCATTAACATCTTGGATAAAAAGGGGGAGTGAGGAAACCCAGTGCAGAACAAAGTACTGTCAACACAGGAGAAGGCGTCAGGAGAAGACCCCAGGTGGCTCATATTTCCGGAGCCCTTCACTAGGGCGTCTTTCATAGCCTGAGTCGCTTTGGGAAGCAAAACCCACTTAAACCAAACCAGAGTTTCTCAAACAACGCTATGATCTCTGACCACAACTCTAAAATAGCACATAGCGGCCGAACAGAAATTCCATGGAGCCACTGACGTCATAAAATTTGGCGTCTGTGCTTAAAAAGCCACTATACGTCATGTAAAGATCGCGCATGCAACTTCATTACGGCAAGAATGCAGACCTTTTTGATCAGGGGCCGATACCTCTCTTATTACCATGCACATAGGATTTCTAAGGCCGCAGCAGCGGTCGAATTCCGATCGAGGCGAAATTCTCGGAGCCCTTCATTACGGCGTCCCTCATATCGCAAGTCGCTTTGGGACGTTAAACCCCCATAAACTATAAACCAATCCTCTGAGAAAGTAAAAGGATGTTCATCGAAATTTGTGAAACAGTCACTGCGTCACTTCCTCGCCAATTTACAAGACAGAACGCAAGCAAAACAATGGAGGGAAGAAGGAAAGAAGAAAAGATCAGAAAGGAAGACGAGAGAAAAAGAAGGGTAGAGGAAAGGAAGACGTTTGGTTTATGATGGTTTAACGTCTAAAACCGACTCAGTCTACGAGGGATGCCGTAGCGAAGGGCTCTGGAAATTTCTACCACCTTGGATTCTTTAACGTGCAGTGCCATCGCACAGCCCGTGGGCCTCTAGAATTTCACCTCCATCGAAATTCGACCGTCGCGGGAAGACAAGAATGCAGGAATGAACGGAAGAAGGAAAGAAAGAAGAGGGGAGTAAATGAAGAAAGAAGGGAGGAGCGAAAGTAGGAAAAAAGGGAAGTAGGAATAAAGCAAAGTGAGAAGGTGGGAAAGAAAGACAGCAAGAAAAAAGAAAAGTTCGCAAGGAAGAATGGAAGGAGGGAAGAAAGACAGAAAGATAAAGGGAGAGAAAGAAGAAAATAAAAGAAGGGAATGACAAAATAAAGAAGAAAAAATAAAGTAAGTGAAGGGTAATTAAAGAAAGAGTGAAAGAAAGAAGAAAAAGAGAACTAACAAGAAAGAAGAGAAAAACAATGAAAAGATGAAAGGAAGACGGAATAAGGAACCAATAAGAAAAGAAAGAAGGAACAAGGCAACGAAAGGAAGCTATAAGAGATGGAAAAGAGAAGAGAGGAAAAAGCACAAACGATTCCAGACTGTCCAGCACATGCTCCTTTACATGTTGTTTTCCGTTGTTTTTCGGTTTCTTCGTCCCCGCAGTGTTTTCGCGTGTTTCGGAGTGTTTTCTCTCTTCGGCTTTCTTGACCATGCTCTTTCGGCCCAGTATCGGTTCACATAGGTGCAGAGCCGCCTTTTCCTATTCTTCATGGTCTCCATTTCCTGTTCTTGTGTCGTTTTCTCTCTGCCTGCCAGGCGTCATTCCCTCTTTTTTTTTCGGCTTGGGCGTGGCCATAGCGCCGAGTTGCTTCCGGAATTGGCCGCTGCACTTCCGTCCGTGCCGGGGCCGAGGACACGTTCTCACCTACGGCCGGATCTCTCTCACAACTGTGCATAGTAGATCCGGACGCAGCGACAGGGAAAGGGAGACTGTGCCGAAAAAGCACTGAGCTAGGCTATCATCTGAGGCTTGAATGCTAAGATCGCACGAAGAAGGAGTGGGCCTTCAATGGAATGAAATCTTTGGCGCGCAGTTTTTTAAGGCGGAAGCCTTTAATGGCTCACTCTCCCGTCCGTCCGTCCGTCAGGCGTTACATCCAGCGCCTCAGGGTGACTCATCGATGAGCGGAGCTGCCAAAAGGTGACGTCATCTTCGTCGACAGGTGGAGCCGTCGGCGCGGCGGCGTCGAGCGCTGCTCCGTCGTCAGTCGGTGTGCGGCACCCAGTGGAGGAGGATGGCTCCCAAGCGGTGCAGCCATTGCGCGCCAGGTGGTTCGTCGAAGTAGCGCGACAAAGGCTTTCGCCTGGCGCACTTTAGGCTGCCAAACTGCCCCCACCTTTTTTTTTATTTCGATTCCCTGGTAAAGGATATTTGTCTCAGATAAGTGCACGTTCTGGGATAAGTAATCGGAAAGTGCTCGGATAAGCCGGATAAGTAATAGGATAGATCGAAGACACATAGGCATCACCATATGCACGGTGTCAGAACAGGATATGATGCGCTTGTACAGTGCGGAGAAGCTGCACTGACCACAGCTTCCAAGCCCGCCTCCTGTGATAGAACAGACTGCGTGAATAGAATTCACAATGCCTCTTTTGAAATGCACACGGGAATGGAATGACTTTGCTATGCCGAGCTACAAGCTTAGCTCGGATTGCAAACCCCTGACCCGCATTCGTAACACGCTTTCTCTCTCGCTGCACGGCACAGTGTTACCTCTGGCCGTTGCTTACTGCGCCGGAGGTTACCAAGAACAGAAACAAATTACCCAAGGAAAAGCCACAAGCATCAAGAAGGAGGTTTCTTTCTTCTGGGCGAAGTTTTGTATATATTTAGTTTGCTTTTTCTGCTAAGCAGTGGTCGCTGCAAGTCAGTGACTTAGTTGGACGCCATTTGCAGACCCCTCCGTGTCGAAAGAAGGCGTGGCTGGCATGATGGCATGACGCTTGATTGTCTCCTTGTCCGCTTCCCCTGAAAGACAACAGTCTTGTGAATCTGGAGTAGGGAATTTTTTTTTTATTTTCGGTGTGAAGCACAGTGATAGAACTCTTTTCCCTGACCACGCGCAGGCATTAGGCATGCTGGCATTGAGAATTACTGCAGAACAACGACCACAAAAGAGACCTTATGATCAAGGTCACGGGCCCCGATCAGAGGCCAAGAATTACGGTCAAGGACAGTGTGTTGGTTTCTTCATGTAGATACGCCAGCTTTTTTATATTCCGTGGAATAAGGGGTATAACGTGTTCATACCGGAGCTAATTACCATGTACAAGCTCACATGATTTCAGTCGATTGTTTCCGAAAAACAAAATCAGAGGAGTACCTAATTACGGTCTAGCCATAGCGGTGGCTCAGTAGTTACGGCGTTCGGCTGTTGACCCAAAAGACGCGGGTTCGATCCCTGCCGCGGCGGTCGAATTTCGATGGAGGCGAAATTCTGGAGGCCCGTGTACAGTGCGATTTCAGATCACGTTAAAAAACACCAAGTAATCAAAATTTCCCGAACCCTTCACTACGGCGTCCATTGTAGTCTGAGTTAAACCTGGGACGTTAGACCCACATAAGACAAACCAAACCCAATTACCTTCTGCGCTGGCAATGCGAGAGTATTAGAAGATGTTGGTCCCTTTAGCAGAACTGCTGTCACTTCCGTTCTGGTTACGTCATTACGCGCTCCTATTCGCGAGCTTTATAACCGAACTTTTTTTTTCCAATGGTGGTTTTAAGTATTGAAAGCAGAAAGCTTTTCTTCAGTTGTCGGTTCAGTGAGGGACCCTATGCGCCCAGAATTTTTCCGCCGTTGTTTTATACGGGGTCCAGTTATGCTACTCATTTTGTGCTAGTTATGCTACTCATCCATGGTTCATTATTCTTTTTGCATTCTTATCTTTAGATTCACGAAAGGATCACTTCCCATTCTGTTAATTAATAGTATCCAGTTTCCTAGACGAAGTCTCACCCGCTTTTCATGCCAAAACAATTTCTTACTACCGAAGCCTAGAGCTAGCTACGGCAAATTCACAGTAAATTTCCATGCTTCATTTTTGTGGAACTCATTACCATTTAGTATAAAGCAATCATCTAACATTCATACCTTCAAGCGTAGTTTCCGTACTTTTCTTTTTTTTTCCCCCATACAGCATACGGAGCACTCAAATTGTTCTCCTCTATTTATGCATTTATGTACATTTATCCTAGCCATGTCTCGTTTACAGTTGCATTTGATTGCTTTTACACGTGTTTTGTAATTATTTTTTTGCAATCTGTTTCAATTTTTGTCCGCTGCTGTTTGTACATAGTGATTTTTTTTTGTAAGTTTTTTTAACAGGAGGTCCCCTGTGCAGCCTTTGGCCTTGGGGCCTCCCCCTGTATTTAACAAATATGTGCACGTACTTTTTGTTCGCTTAAATAAACTGATTCTGATCCTGAAAAAGAAAGGTAAACTGCAAAAGTTGCCGCTAGAATAAGCCGCACAGGCCTGAAAGCAGGGAGAGATGTTCTGCTCCAGATTGAGTTGATCATCGTTTTTTTTCGAGGCAACGTCATCAAATACAGCTGTGAAGGCGCTTTTGAAGTTCTCGAAGGACTCAGGACTGAGTTCAAGGCTCTAAAAATTCAGTGTGTGCTCTGTGTACCGTGTTACTAATGGCCTACGGGCACATGCAAAAATCATCTCCCTTTCCTCCCTGCTCTTTCTCTTTCCATCTCCGTTCCCTTTCCCACGTATATGGTAGCATACTGAGCGTCGCCTAGTAAGCCTCTCTGCCTTTCCGTTCATCATTCTCTCTCTATGTTTCCATACAGGGAATTTGGTTAACCACACGTGGTGTGTTGCCGGAGAGCTGTGCATAAGGTTTTTGTTTGGTCTTGTCTGAGTGCTGATAGCTGTGGATAAGGTTTTTGTTTGGTCTTGTCTGAGTGCTTACCCTTGTTTCGTATATTGATCACTTATGTGGGAAGATGAACGTAATTATTAGGTCTTCAGGAAATTCTTCCCCCCCCCCCCCCCCAAAAAAAAAAAAAAAATGCGTTCTTCCACCACCGCTTCTAGAACTTTCGGAACTTTTTGTGGCGACATAATAGCGTAATACAGAATGTTCCGAGACTGATTTTAATTGCGCACGGTTGAGAGCTGCGCTCGCTTCTCTCTCGGCCTCCGCGGTGGCACAGTGGTTATGGTACTCGACTGCTGACTCGAAGGACGCGGGATCGATCCCAAGCGTGGCAGTGGCATTCCGATGGAGGCAAAATGATGAATGCCCGTGTACTGTGCGGTGTCAGTGCGCGTTAAAGAAGCCCATGGAGTCGAAATTTCCGGAGTCCTCCAGTACGGCGTCCCTCACAGCCTGAGTCGCTTTGGGACGTTAAACCCATAAACCAAACCTAACGATTCTCAATTGTGCGTGTAATTATCAGGCCCGCAGAGGTGTAGTATATTTGTGGGCACAGCTACGCCCAATAAGCGGCTCCCTGTTAAATCTTGTGCGTCTTGTTTGACTGCGCAGCCGCACTCACATAATACCGAGAAAAGGGCCCCGTTTGGAAAGTGAGTGCCTGTTTGAAGAGCACACTGTTATGCGCGCGGTCTTCGTCGAGTCGTTATGTGTTGATCTCTGTGTTCTGTGCATCGTATTAATGGGTTTGCGCAATGCCTGACGCCGGGAATTGAGAATGTTTGGTGCCCCCCTTTGATTTTCGGGTGCTGCGCGGGCTGAGCAACTTTCTTAGAAGTCGGTTGTTTTAGGGAATAGGAAGATTGGGCCCTCACTATCAAAAACTACAGACATTTGTTTTCTTCCCACAAATGCAATAGAAAATGTCCCCATCGAGTTACGCGCAATTATCTACTGGCTGCCGATGGATGGCGCTAGTTGATTCACAGGCAGGCTGGCGTTGACTGAAGACGAAGTTATGCAGTTCTTAAGCGCAAACCTCTGCCCTGCCGGCTGCCTAACCAGCGTCACCTGCGCATTTGGGGGGGGGGGGGGTACGCGTGGCCTGTTAACCTGCTTCAGTGCAAGACGCAGCAGCGCGCAGCTCTCATTAAGTGCCAGCCGAGCGTGCAGAGTCCCTCATTAGCATATTCATGAAATGTCTGCGGGCGCCACCCGCGGACTGCGCAATTACTTGATAATGGGGACACCATACGGTGTCTAATTACATGCAGTGTTGCGGGTGTTGAGGACTTTGGGGAAGAGAACCTGCTCAATGTGTCTAATAGATGTTTGCTAATTGCGAATGATTAATTTCTGTTAAGCTCAATTCTCCGGTAAATTAGAACGCGTGCCACTTGACATGCGTCATCGTTTATCGCGAAAACGGAGAGCTGCGCTCAGCTATACTCAAATTTGTGTGGCGTTTTTTTGGTCATGTAGTACAAGTGGGAACATATGTTGGCTCGTATTGACACTCTAATGTTCGCAAAAATTAATTGCTCGGCACTTTTATTGCAGCTACCCATGGTCCTTGTTTGACTATCGCATCAATATTGACCTACCCTACGATTATCCATCTCGCCTTGTTCTTGTTAGGTTAGGCCTGCCTGGCTCGTTTCCTTTAATTTGGGGGCCATGCTGCAGACGCTGTCCCATAATATTGCTATGTTTAGGCGCCTTACGCCATCGACTGGCATTATCCGCAATTTTCTTGCAAAGTGACACCATGGTCGGTAAACGTCCACTGCAGCGTGCATGGCCGTACTGATACAGCGTGTGTTTCCCACAGCTCTGGGTTGTGTAAAGAATGGCATCCCGCCAGCGTGTCTGTGGCTCAGCCTACTTCGCTTTGTTTTCCGCCAGCGCGGTGGCCAATATGGTCCTTACGACCGTATCTATCCAACTCCCTCAAATTTCTCATTGGTCAGCTCGTCCACGTGACTGCTTTCGCTTGCGAAATACTGCTTTACAAAAAGCACCCGTAGATCTATCGCTGCGATAAGGTGCAGGTAAATAGAAAGTGGGAAGGAAAAAATATGTGAAAAAGCAACCGCGCATCAGTGATGCAACGTTCCGTTCTCTCACCACGAATGCGGCACGGCACTATTCCGTGAAGCCGCGGGGTAAAAAGAGCATTCAGACCCCGTTCCCCGTGTCATACTAAGAGCGCTCGAAACTTGTTCGCTGCGGTCGTCGTCTTGACGGAATCCGAGCCTCATGTATTTCTGTGCCCGGCAGCATTAAAACATTTTGACCCCTCCTTTACCGGCAGCTGCCCGCACTGTAGTGCGGTGTCTTCTGACACCTGTCACATGGTGTGGGCCTGCCCCTCCAACCCGGCTATTCCCCCCCATCCCCAACCCAACCCGGGAGGACTGGGAGGCGACCCTTCTGGGCTGCCACGACTTACAGGCCCAATAAGCCTTAGTCGGGCGCGCCCGGGCGGCGGCCACCGCCACTGGGGTCCCATACTAGGGACCTCCACCTAGTGTTTGTAAGCATCAGTCCCTTAAGGGCTGATCCAAACGTACCTCCTGTCCCTTTTTAATAAATGTTTTCACCACCATGGCTGGAGGCGTCCACGTAGTATACACCTGGAATGGTTACCGTGCTCGTCTCGCACTCCGGAGTCCCTGGTTCAATTCCAGAACTCGACCAATTTTCTACTCTGTTTTATTTGTTTGTCTGGTCTGACTATAAAGGTTGTTTTGGCTAATTGGTTAATTACCTAATTAGCTAAACTCAGCCCCACTTACTTAGAGCATCACAATATCATCCGTTAAATTGGTTGCATGGTTACTAGGCAAAGTACAATTGGCCCCGTTTGAAATTCGCGCACTGTGACGTCATGACCATTTCGACCAATTAAAAAGCGTTACATTTCTGTCGACAACTCCTGCTTACAACGATGAGGCATTAAAGGCTTCCGCTTTAATAAGCTCAGTGAAACCAAGGTTCTGAACTGCAACAACACTGACGGGAACAACAAGACACGATTCCACGGATGCCCTGTCCTAATTTCCGTATTACCTTCTTAAATTGTGAAGTGAATTTTTTTTTTTCTGTGCGATAGTTCGTGATCTGCTCTTTCCCTTATTGAGACAAACGGCGGCATTGAGAACGGGTCTGAAACATGTATTTTCCTCGCTTTTCAGTTGCCCTCTTTGACTTTCATTGGACATTTATAATAAATCTTCCAAAGAGAGGTGTTCGCGCCTCCGAAGTGGAAGTGAACTGCCCTTTAATTCGGTCTATCGCAAGTGCGATCTTGTAGTTCTGTTATTTGTATATTAATTATTTTCTTCCCGTTTGATTTGCCGTCAATCACAGTACGTACGCTGGAACCTCCGCTGCATCTTTAGCAAGATTTAGAAACAAGAAGCTGTCTGAGTACTGTAAAGGAAAAGGACAAAAAGTATAATGCAGAAATGCGATGCCGTATAAAAGCAGTGCAGCAGAATCAAACACAACCCATCTAATACGAAACAGTGTAAAATGCTCGTGTTTGCTTAACTCACGATATGCATGCCTTGTGTAACGAACCGTTTCTCAGAGCAGCCCTTTTTCCGAACTGATCTCCGGCGCCTGTCATTTTTTGTTGCTCAATCGTTTTCCCTAAGCACTCACAAGGGAAAACGGAAAACGGCTCTTACAAAAAAGTGAGGAAAGAAAAAAGTACGAATTGTAATCAGGCCACTGAATAGTAAAAGGAACGCGGTGGTGCTTGATTCTCCGAAGCTTCTCTCTGAATATTTTATGCTATTTGCCACTCGCTGCTAATTTAATTTTTGTTTCCCTAATTAACGCACGTAGACGGACATAGGGAGTGAGCTCCTTCATTGTGTAAGCCCGGCTATGCCTTCAGTGTACTGTTCTTGCGCAACTTTCGCTTTCATACCCCGCTGGCAGGGCTTTTGAGAAACTAACGGGAAATGGGTTTAACTTCGGTGCTCGTGCAATATAGGGGGGGAAGTGGGTAGTCTTCTGCTGATGACTGTGCAGATGTTTTGGTATATCAACTTTGTGAATGCCAGAACACGTAGATTGAAGCAAATTTCAAAGCTTTCATTATTTCTATGACGCCTTCAGCAATTTATTCGGAGGGATAAAAGCGCAGTTTAGTCTTGAGTGGTGGTTAGCAACTCAGAGAAGATCGAACTTTTTTTCATTAAAACTTGGGAAAAGCCTTCGCCAAGGCCAACAAGTTTTACTTTTGCTAACTTTTCGAAGTAAAGGTTCCCGATCAAAAAATCTGAGAAAAAATTATTTGACAAACTATTCAGACAGTGTGTGTTAAAGCCTACAACGGCATAATTAAAAGATTCTTAGACTGTGTGGCTTCTATGGTTCGGTATTGTTTCTGTTAAATATAAAATGGAATACAGGAGAAATTTGGTTTAATTTCCTTCCTCTTTTTTATTACCTTGGAACAATTTCGGGTTCTTTTGTGCTCGAATATTGCATTTACTTGCAAAAACAAGCCTATTTTGGATATTAAAGAGTGCAATTTTTCCACTCAAAATCTTTTTTTTCAGCGCAGTGTGTGGTGATGATCATAATGAATTTTATAAATTTTATAAAGCGCCGTATTTTGTACCCGGAAAAAAAAATCAATAATATCAAGCGCCATGTGTATCATATGAAAACTAATAAAGCTCGGCATTCGGCAGAAACAGCCAAGAACGGTGTTCCGCAAGAAATCGGAAAACAATCGACATCACAAAGCTTTACTAAGTGTTTCTTTGTTCGCACTGCCAATTTATGATTGTAGCAATTTTTTGCGGTCGGGCTTCGCGCTGAACGGTGTGTTTTATGCTAGAGTCAACTGTAGTTGCTGTGTGTTGGGACAAAATGTTGTTGGTCATGCTCTCGAACACTGAAGCCTTGCCTAAGAATGGGTTTTGTATTACTTATCAATCAATCAATCAATCCGTTATTCGCTCATTCATGAGACGGTTATTGGATCAGCAAGTCAATAAATCAATCAATCAAAAATAGGTTATTCGGTCAATTTGTCGAATAGTTGGTTTCTCAATCAGTAAATCAATTGCCTATTCAATTTATGTATTATATGATCTATCAATCATTAAATTTATTGCCTATCCAATTTGTCGGTTAGTTGATTTGTCAATCTGTAAATCAGTTGCCCATTCAGTATGTCGATTAGTTGATTAATCAACCAATCAATAAGCCAAGTAATCGATAGATCAAACCATTTCAATTCCTGTGTTTACCTGCTGCACAGGTAACAAGAAGCCACTCACGCCCGCCAGCTTAGGTTTGTGCACAAGCTGCCTTCAGCTAACAACTCGCCTTATCATTTCTTTATCTTGACCTCTGGCTCATTCGCAAGAGAGGTCCCAGTTCGTTTGAACTCCTACCATTGCAAATAAGCGTGCCTAGGCGTATCGTAAGAGTCAGCACCGTTTTCCTACCCTTAAACAAAAAATATCCACGTGGATAAATGCATCACCGCTGCACGAACCAAACATATACCCATCCTTGCATCATGAAGATTTTCTCCTGGCGAACTACTTGAGCTTGCAACTTTCCTCTGCTCTTGAGGACTTTGCGCTGGCTTGCTTTATCTTGGATTGGTTAGGATTTGAGCTTTCGCGGTTGTGGCTAGAGGAACAGGGCTGGCCGTTTCCGAAGGCACGCTAACGTCCCAGCCAAAGCGTGGCAGCGCCCGTGAATGGAATTTACGTGCACTGCTTTCCGAATGGTCTGCCAGCGGCCGGCGTTGCATTTGCACTGTCAGCTCGCTAAAGGGACTTTGTGTTCTGATTTCAGCCGCGTGCATTCACCACGGCTCACTGCGCCTGGAGCTGTGGTAAGAACAACTAGGGGGAGATAAGAAGTTGGGGTGGGAGAGATAAGGAGACGGTGAACAAAATCTCGTTTTTCTTTCTGAGCGCATGCGCACATCCCCTTATTTCCTTGGTCTCCTCTCGGACAGCAGTATTTCTCGAAGATTTACTTTGAGGTCATTCGCAACCACACGAACACTGGAAGGCCGTGTGTGCTGGAGAAAAATGCAAGACGTGCTCAGCATAGGAAAGGCAGTGAGTCTCTCACAATTTCTTTTTGTGTGCGTGAGTTTGCGTAAACAACATGAAACTAAAAGTGCGCCGTATAAGGGTGACGGGAAAGGGTTATTCTTTTCAGCTGAGTGGTACGCGATAAGGAGAATGAACAGAAAATCTCCCTGATGCGATATTTCTTGAAGATTGAACTGAAAACTCCTTTGCTCGGCATTATTGGCACCAACTGTGGTGGCCGCATTGGTTCCGTTCTTGATTCGATTGGTATAGAAATCCTGCCTATGCGCTACGCTAGGCTCACAACACTCTGGCAACTGCTACAGTTTGTTGACGAAGTGATTAAAGCAGCTCAGTTGACATGTGCCAAATTATGAGTCAGCGTTTTTCACAACTTTAGTACAATTTTGCATGCCACACGTAGCCTCACTCGTAGCTGTCATGGAGTAGACCGTTACCTTCTTGTTGATGGTCACGTGTTCTCAGCTCAGTGCGGCAGCTATATAACCTGAGCTGTCAGTAATATCTGTTTTTTGTGAAATGCGCTGCCGTTGCCAATTGACGTCTCCAAAAGCGTTGAAATCGCTGAAACTTTCAGGTGCAGCTGCGGCCGTGGAAAAGTTTGAAGTAGATATGACGTAGTTTGCTTGAGTGCAGAATCTTTTCCTATGGCGGAATTTATCTGGGCAAGGCCATACATTGGGTGTCTCAGTGTAGGAATAAACAGAAGGATGTCACACATAAGCACGCTTAAGAAGTATCCCTGTTCTCGCTTCTGGTCGTGTGGTTCCGCCTCTAATCTCATGATGACGTCATAAATGTGATGTCGCCAAAGTTGTCCAGCCATTTACCCCCCTTTTAATGCGGCATCACCAGGAGTGCCATGAAGTCGAAAAGTGTCCGGTCTAGGCAGTGACGGCGGCGACATCTGTATGAGGTCTCTCCTAAAACGCTGGAGGCGCCACTAAGCATGACTCAGGAAAAATAAATAAACGAAGCGAATAAGAATAGAAATGGCTTGAGACTAGCATCAGAATAGATTTAGGATTATAAAATGATCAGCATGCGGATAGAATCGGAATTGGAATATATCGGCGAGTCAAAGACAAACGAACAACAAGGGGCGCGGCATCACAATTGGAATAGAATCGCGAGTGAAAGAAAAATGCTTTTGAATTTCCTTCGCATCAGTTCGACCGATGGCGCCCATTTTATCCTTGCTCTCGTCAGCATAAATCCTATGCATCTAAGAGGACCACTAAAGCAGGAACTATAGGAAGAAGAGCGAATCAAGCTAGTTGAGAACAGGAAATTCATTTTATTAGAAGTAAAAATTTATAGGATGGAATGGAACTCGCCCTCAAGCTTGTCTATTTCTGAGCAGGAATTAGGGAGAAAAAAGTGTTCTCAAGACAAGTGATAGATAATAAAAGCGAGAAAGATATTCAAAACGCTGAATGGCGGCCGCACAATCTAACAGCCAGTCATTTTGTCGATAGCAGCAAAGTAATTGTAAATACGAAGCCAAAGCCAACATAAACTGAAAGTGGAACGCCAAAAACTGCAGCGGTATGCGCAACAAGTTACTAAGAATTTCATTCAGGGTTATTGTTGTTCACTTAAATCCTCCGTTTTATTTTGGCAACATATTCATTCATCTGCGAATGACCGGCACTGTTGTAAAGTTTCTGTTACTCTTAACAGAAACGCTACGGATCCAGGGGCTATAAAAGAAAGGGAGAAATAGAGGATGCTTTATTCAGGGAGCACTCTTTACAGACACCCTCCGTTCCCCAAGCCTGCCTACTCTATTAGTGTGAAATGAAAGAAAAACGTTCACCTTATTTGGCGTAGTTGCATAACGGGTGCAGGTGACAGGGTTGTTGAAGCTCGTCCTCCTCAAGCTCGACGTTCGTTGAAAACAGGGCTCCAGTGCAACTTCGGGAAAAGTTAACTGGTTTACAGTCAACAAATACACGCACGAGGAGCAAACTATTTACAGATGGCTGATTAGAAGAGTAATCACGTGAAACCAGCACTTAGTTCCGCCAAAACCTCTTTTTTAAGGCGAAAGCCTCTAATGGCTCATTCTCCCGTCCGTCCGTCCGGCGTTACATCCAGCGCCTGGGGTGACTCACCTTCAAGCGCAGCTGCCAAGAGGTGACGTCATCTTCGTCGACAGGTGGAGCTGTCGTGCGGCGGCGTCGAGTGCTGCTCCGTCGTCAGTCGGTGTGCGGCACCTAGTCGAGGAGGACGGCTCCCAAGCGGTGCAGCGATTCCGCGCCAGGTGGTTCGGCTCAGCAGAGGAAGGGCGACTCTCCGAACACAAAACGGCGAAAGATCAACTAACGCATGCGTCAGCAGCAGCTGAACGCGTCGCCGGGTAGCAAATCTACGGAGGCTGAACGAAGGCGTGAACAGCGTCAAGCCGCTTCGCCTGGTACCAAAGCCAGGCAGTCTAAGTAGCGCGACAAAGGCTTTCGCCTAGCGCACTTTAGCCTGCCAAAGTGCCCCCATAGTTTTTATTGCGAAAGCAATACTACTTGCACTTTCACGCCTTTGCCGTGCAGCGGCAGTGACCACCATTGATCTTCATTTGACCTTGATTGCATTAGATTGGATTAGAATGGATTGGACTGAACTGGATTGGATTAGATTAGATTACATTAGATTACATTGGATTGGATTGGATTGTATAACCGATGCATCACCACAAGTCTAACCACAAGCACCACCACCAGCTACACTACCAGCTGAACCATGGCGTAGGAACGGATGTTGCTTTCGCAATTACCGGGCTTAACCAAGCTAAGCCACAGCGAATTTTTTTTACCCCCTCGTCTCTGTCATTAGTGGGGGTGGCAACTAAGTGCTCAGCCTCAGCTCTCCCGGTCAAACTCTGTAGGAAGGAAGGCATATCCTACCTACCAATAATGTACAGGTATTTTCTATTCCATCAGTTTGAGCCTTAGTAAACAACGTCTGTATCATACCGGTGGTCACTAAATGGGAAGAAACATAGAGGATAACGGAAAAATTTCAAATTCAAAATTGGTTCTGAGGGAAAGGAAGGATGCAGCAACTATTTCACACATTTCGTTGGACACGCGAACCGCGCCATAAGAACCTTCAATTTTAGATGAGGGTTTGAAAAGAAAGAAAAGAGGTTCAAAGCAGAGAAACAGCAATGACAAAAAGTCGGAAATAATGATCCGCGGAGAGTTCAATACAAAGTGACCATGACAAACGCAAGACACGAGAATCTCATCGATACCAGACAAGGAAGCCGCCATCCCCCCGGCCCCTTAGGCAAGAACTTGCCTGTGGCAGGCCTTGCAAAACCCCACTTTTTTCTGTAGCAAAAATAGTAGAAGAAATGTATTACTTAAACCAGATCATCCGTCGCTCCTCCTCCTTCTGAAAGCCATTTCCAGAACCAAAAATCCGCGCCTGCAAGGAGTCGACCTTTACTGCAAGAAATAAGAAAATTGTCTGAAAACACACCGAGGCGCTAAAAAAATCTTCGAGTTGCATATTGGCCGCAGAACACAATTTTTGCTTTAAAACGTAGATTTCTTTCATGCGCTTATCTCTAGGTCTTTGCGTCTTGTTTTTCTATTTTTGCATTCTTCATGTCCTGTTATCTTTTCTTCTCCTAAAGTACAAATACGACTAACTTTTTCTTCACAGTGTCCCAGAAAGACTTGTGAATCTTTGTTTTTCTTATTCATTTAGCTGTTTTCTCGACTGCCGGGGTAAAATTTTAAAGTTTTTTTTTCTTCGAGAAAAAAGATCACAGCTGAGCATGGCAGCTCACGAATGTGGAGTGGTCTGACGAGTGTATCTTTCGCACTTTTTTTTAAGAAACCAGGTCTTACTAATGAGTATAAATACATGCGGTATTGATTTATGCGAAACCGAATTCTTCCCTCACGTGCTTCATTTGGGGCCAGTTCTGCCACTGCCTGCTCTGCAACGTCCAATGGCGAATATATTTTTACTTTAACAGAAAATAAGTTTCTTTTTTCGCCACTGGAGTGTTAGGCTTGTTTCAAACTCTCATTTATTCAGAACACGCAGTCTTCGCGACTCAAACGTGCTTCCAGCAGACGTGCCCAAGTAGTGTTCACACATTTTTCTCTTAGTGTTTTTATTAGGGGTGTGCGAATATTCGAAATTTTCGAATATATTTCGAATATTATATTTTTAGTGTTCGAATTCGATTCGAAATCCAAGTATTCGTGTTGTTTCGAATATTCGACCCGACGCGAATATTCGTATCTAACCGAATATTCATCGTGAGCACCGGCGTTCATTTCGGTCCGCAAGCCCTATCGACAGATACATAACAACATGGCGGCGCCTACACGGAAGGAAAATTCTTTCTTTAAGGGCCATGCCGTAGCTGACTGCACTGGTGAGCTTTTTTGTGGCTATACCTGCGAAGCTGGTATAGTCAGAGCTGTGCACGAAGTACCTCGCAATACGTGCGAGGTCAGTGCCAAATGAGAGGGCATTTTCTGTGGCTGGATGAGTCGTTTCAGTTAGAAGGGAACTACTTCTGCCTGACCATGTGCAGTCCACATACGCCTTTTGTGTTTATTTAATCATCGATAGTTGAACTGTGATGTTTTTGGGTGCCTAAATAAATGTTTTGTAGTGATTAAACGCGTCTGTCCTTAATTATTCGATATTCGATTCGATATTCGGAACTAAGTATTCGTATTCGATTCGTATTCGAAAAATTTGATATTCGCACACCCCTAGTTTTTATGCATCTTACATTGAATTGAGGTGGAGTGATGGGCTTTTATTTATGACAAAACTTGTTTTTGTGACAACATTCCTACGATTTATGTAAGGAACACCTCAGAACTCAACGCAAGACTTTAGAGAGCTTTCAGTTTTGCAAGACATTTCACATTGTCCGGGATCAACAGAACGCATAGGATGTGTCATGAAAATTCACGAACTGCGATACATCACCTTACATCGCAATAGTATAATAATATTTTGCTCAAAAAGAGTTCAGTTGAAATTAGATCTGAATGCCAGGTGTTCCTTTCCGGGAACTATATGTAAGCCCAATATTGAAGAAGATAATATTTTTGCGAGGCGGTTAATCATTGAATGGGCGCCATCGATTTGGTGTCACAGAAAAGACTACCGCAATATCAGCCATACTGCATGTAAGAGAAAAACTGAACGCTCCTTACACCTCCAGCTACCACTTGAGAAAAATATTGTTATTGCAGTAAAGATGATCTCTTGGGCTTCTGTGGCTTCTCTGTTCCGTTCTAGAAAGAAAGAATTTAAAGTAAAAGTTGCATAACCTCAAAGCCGACCTCACCAAATATAATTGACTAAGAGAACGATTCTTTTCTTCTGAAAATTTAATCGATCGCAAAGCAACCATCTTCAAAACAGGAACTTTTTTATAGCAGAAGAAATCTTTATCTTGCACACAGTTGGTCGCGAGCTACGCTCTGCATCCAAAGTGCACAAAAAAAAATGAAGTTGTCAGAAAGAAGCAGCCAATAAATACATTATTCCGCCCCGTAGGGAAACCCACTACTCCACTGTCTGCTTCTGTTTCTCTGCCCATCTGCGTTCTATTCACTCCCCTGTCTTCCTCTTGGTAGCGTATCTGCTTGTCCAGCCGGTTTAGTTATTGAGCATGGCTTTATGTTTATTTGTACACTGATGTGTGCTGCTATTTGCATTTTGATTTTTGCCTCGTAAGCTCTGTGACGCCAAACTTTGCTCCTATATTCTAGCTCCATATGTATCTTTCTGTGTCCTGGAAACCCAGGCTGACCTGTCTGTCTTCTTTTGAGTTATTTTGGCCCTTGCTAATATACCCCGTCTGGTCTACACGCTCATACGTTACCCGGCAGAAATCAGACATGACACAGAGCGCAATGCCTCCAACTTTACGAGAGCTTTCCGTAGTAACTACCCGGCCCTAATACGCTGTCCACCGCAGTTCGCCAAGTGCGTTGAGCAGACCGGCAAAAGCAGCGAGCTCTTCCCTCATGACGAGCAGGCAGATCACGCTCGCACAAATTGGCCCTAATCAGCTTCACGCGCGGCCGATCCTCTCTTTGTTTTTTATTGCTATTCATTCTCGCGGCGATAGTGTATCTTGCTGCATTTTGATCCGGTGCTTGGCTTATGTTTTTCTCTCTCTTCAGACATGCAGAGTGGTTAAGCAGCCTCTATCAACGCCAGCTCGGCCCGTTCTGCTGTCTTCCGCCGTTTTCATCTCTCGCGCTGGGCCATCTTTTCATCGTCTTATCTATGCTATTTCTGTATTATCCTAATTGGATTTTTGCCCTAGTGACTTGGTGTTGATGTGTGGTACTTCGTTGCGCGCCGCTTACGATCCGACTCGAGCCTTGCGCGTGCAGAAAGCGGACGTTTCTTAAGCATGAGTATGGCTCATGCTCCCCACTTCTTCAGAGTAGCCTTTGAGTTGACTCTAGCCCGGCGTGCAAAAGTTTTTATTAGGCTGCCGATGAGACCTTGCTGAGAGACTAGTTTTAACAAATAAGATATCAGCCTAGTTATTAATTTTGCATGTGTCACGTTGCAAAGGAATAGCGTAGTAGGGGGCTGATAAAGTTACAATTACTGAGCCTGAAAAGCAGGCGGCGATTAATAAGCAATAGGAGAGAGCATGGGAATGTTACTTAAGATGTATCGTGTTGCTACAGATAAATTTAAATAAACAACACAGCGAAATACTGATATGTAGAATGAAAATAGAAGAAATTAAATCCCATAGGAGAACATAGGAGAAGAAATTAAATCCGAGAAACCAGAGTTTAAGAAGCATGTCAAATCATATTTGTTAAACAAACCCATTTCTTTCCTTTAATAAGACATTGTTTGCATTCATTTTCGGTGTAATCAAGGTGTATATATGTTATCAGAGCGCGGTGTGCTATTTGTCTGTAATCTATGAGTGTGTGCGTGTGTGCGTGTGTGTGTGGGGGGGGGGTCGGTCGGTCGGTCGGTCGGTTTATGGGGTTTAACGTCCCAAAGCGATTAAGGCTATGAGAGACGCCGTAGCGGAGGGCTCCGGAAATTTCGACCACCTGGGGTTCTTTAACGTGCACTGACATCGCACAGTACACGGGGCTCTAGAATTTCTCCTCCAAAGAAATTCGACCGCCGCGGCCGGGTGTGTGTGTTGTGTGTGTTGTGTGTGTTGTGTGTGTGTGTGTGTGTGTGTGTGTGCGTGTGTGTGTGTGTGTGTGTGTGCGTGCGTGTGCGTGTGCGTGTGCGTGTGCGCGCGCGTGTGTGTGTGTGTGTGTGTGTGTGTGTGTGTGTGTGTGTGTGTGTGTGTGTGTGTGTGTGTGTGTGTGTGTGTGTGTGTGTGTGTGTGTGTGTGTGTGTGTGTGCGTGTGTGTGTGTGTGTGTGCGGGAAAAAAAGACAGAATCTTGCCCAAGATACGACAAAGTTGGGCTATTCTGCGCAAAGGCAGATTTTTCTGTAGCTTTGCCGTTACGGCAAGGCTCAATACTACAGAAAATTCTGTTGCTACAAAAATGTGCTTTCATTGTAACTTCTGCGCCAGCCATACCACAGAGAGTCTCTTGTGACGACACAAAATTTCCTTCGGGGATTTTTAATGGCTATGGACGTATTACGGCCTCCCGTCCTTCACAGCCCAGCGACCTCGGAAGCTGCTTCACAATGCGCACAACATGGCCGCTCGCATCTCCCCATTGAGAGCCATGCGGGTATAGAGGGTCATTCATTAACATATTCATGAGCGAGCTCACCACGCATCCAGCACGTGGAGAGTACTGCGACCTAGAACAGCGGATGACTCGCTATGCTCAGCCTGGTGGGAATAGAGGTTGTATAAGGGGAGGGAAGAGTTAAAAAACTAATGAATGGGGAAGAGAGTGAATAGGGAGTACTTACCTTTGTTCTCTGTTCTGGTGGGGAAAAATGTGACTCTTTCTCTCAAACTGCTTGCACTGAAAGGGAAAGCTGATTTCGCCTGTTTGTTTTGCCGTTAGTATGCTTTGTAGAACTGCTGTTTGGAACGAGGAAAGCAGAGGAGGCACTGAGCTGGTTCTGCCTTTATGTTAAGGTTTAGTTCGCGGTATGGAATCCCATGCATTAACGCAAAAAAAAGTGGCGACACGCACAATCATACCGAGGTGAAGGTGAAAATGCCGCTATGAGAAATCCTTCCGTCTAAAGTTATAGTTTATTATCAAACTCTCTCGAAAAAGTTTGTCCCGCCAGCGCACGGAAGAATGCAGAAACCGTCCTACGCATCAGATAGATTTTGCTGCTTCGTAGGAAACTAGTTGGGCATGGTTGAACCAGGATGCTTTAGAATTGATTGGTATTTCAGGCCACGGTGCGTCAATACTTATGCGCTACGAAACACAAGCGCGTCAATGAGTATGTAGCGAAAGACGAGCACAAATCTCTCCAGAGGAACTGTTTAATAATTAGTAGCTAACTAAGGCACCACAAAATCGTGAAATCACCAAATCATTGATTGATTTTCAACTGGGTCCCCAGTTTTCATCCTTCAACGCTAAACAAAAGCGGCTATAGCCATGTCCACATTATTCGAGTGAGCCCCGTCACGGTGAAACGACAAATCGATCAGTACAAGCTAGCTTCAGCTAGTTTTTATGGAACGCAAACTGTGGCCCACGAAAAGCATTTCTATACTGTCGGAAAGCAGCATGAACACCTTAATATAATTGCGAAATGGGGACAAATCAGTCCTCATTTCGGCGGGAAAAAAGGCAGATGACGCAAGAAGAATCAGCTCTGATGAGCTTGAGTGGCTTCTGAGCCCTATGTACAATAAGGTGCAACAGCAGCGGAGAAAATAATACGAACGGTAAATCAAAGGAAGTTGCAGGGAGAATGAAACAAAAACAGCCGCTGATAAGTACAAGCTATCGGAGGCAATCCAGAATAGTTTAAGTGCTATATAGCTATTATAGCGCAATATGGCTATCATAGTTAAGTGATGTTAGCTAATAAAGATTGGGAGACAAAATAAACTGCTCCGTAGCACGACAGTGGTTAATCTTTCGAGATAATAGCTCGTGTTTTTATTATATAGTGGTGTTTCAAGCCATGATGGGGAATAAAACAAAGGTTAGTTGAGCATAGCTAATCACATAAAGCAGAATTCCAGATAGGGCAAGTTGGTACATCCCGTGAGTGAAAAGCGGCCGCTTGAGGGAAAAAATACTTTCTTTTGTAGTGCCTGGTACATGACTCTACTAATCAAATGCCGGTTTTAAGAACGGAACATCGATTCTGTAGCGGGATCGTAGTGACACAGGGAGAATCTTATTCACACTAAACAAGAAATGAAGTTCGCGGAGACGCATAATTACCTTGCTTCTTGGCAATGAGATCGCATTAGTAGCCGTTGATGCCTTTGCCCAAATGACGTCACATCCGGTCTGGTGATGTCTCTTCCATCAGCCAGTGGGCGAGATTTATGGTCGACGACAGAGTATTCCTTCCTATGAGGCTTTTAATTCTACTGCAATAATAAAGAAATTCTACATGTTTGAACACTTGCATCGTGACCCGTAATCTGCTAGTTTTCACGCTCTACGTATGCTGTAATGCTCCCCATGTGCTGCCATGTTCTTAATGCTATGCTCACAGGCATCATTATTCTTTCACTAAGAAAACAGCACTGTTTGTTAAGCGCGGTGTGGTCCCCGTAGCTTCGGGTCAGTAATGCAATAACTGCATTTTATCTTGCGTTTAATGGAGCTGTCATTCTAAAAGCCCGCCTTCTTCGTTGCGGCCATTGCAGAGATGCCTTTGTAGAGGCGCGTAGAATTAGAGTTCCACTTGTCTTTTTTCCACCAACTCCTCCCTCCGACTGTTCTCCTTACACGCTAAACAGCCCACTTCGAATTCAGGTCTCTACGCGCAGCAGACAGCTTTGGAAGGAGCTGCATTTGTAGTGCAGTGATCATAGCATTACGTTCCCGGTGCGCTTGACGCTGATGGCCTTCCGAAGAATAGGCACTGCTCCTGAATCATGGCGGTGTTGTAGATGTCCGCACCAGATGTCAGAGAACACGCGGCATCTTTCATCGCTATTGAGATTTTTTTTTTGCGTTCTTTCGCTTTTATGTTTTGTTTGTTTTTGCACAGGATCGGCAGAAGGCGAATCTGGTTATTGAGCTTCATGAATAAATCCAGCGCAGTTATCATTCCTTTCGAGTTCGTTGGACAGCACATCACTCCGAATGTGAATGGAGCTGGTACCGAGCAGAATTGCCTTGTTTGGCGTGAAATTGCGAATTGGGGCACTTCTCAATAGCAAGCAGCTAACGTCCTTATATGCTAGGATTTTGGACAAAATGACAAAAATCTGTTTAATGGAGAACTCACAGTAGTCTCAAAATATGAACATTTGGTCTTATTTCCTTAGGTCTCGTTTTTCGCATGTCCTAACGCTATTTACTTTCAAATAGTTGACAGAAAATACGACTCACACACCGCACTATTATTCGTCACTTCTTTTTGGAAAAATCTTAGCTAGTATTGAGAACTCCAGTGGAATTTTATATTTCACTCCATAGTATCCTATATTTTGATACTTCAGTAGAATGTGTCTCTGAAGCAAGAATCTTCTGTATATACTTTTTTTTAATTTCGCCGTGCATGACCGTAATTTACTACGGTGGTATTCCGACAATTGCTGGAAATTTTGAGTCTCTAAGATATCCTTCATTGTTCATCAAGTTGGCTCATATCATCCGGGAAGTGGAGTATCAAGTGTTCCACTGGCTTACTCAAAGACTACTCCTGTACTTAAAGGATTATAAACACCAAATTTGTTTCCATATGTTTTTCTTTTAAATGATGCGGATACTTTATTTTATATGGACCGCCACATAGTATTCACCGGTGACCGCCAAACGATTTATAATTGAATTCTTTCTCTTACATGGTACCTGCTTCGCTTTGAACAGCCCAGTGATGGCTCTGGCGCCAAAGCTTACTTCAGGTTTCGTGAGGCATAAGAAAAGGGCAGTACGAACATTACTTCTGCATTGATTTCATTCCGAATCTTCTGACAGTTGATGTACTGCGCTTGAGTGAATTTAAAGGACAATTCTGGAATTGAATCGCCATTTTCTGATGGCTCACGTGACTTATACACTAATATTTGACACCACAGTCACCGGTAGACGATATATCCCCATGTATTCGAAAGAGGTCATTATCTACTTTACATTCGTAGATCACTGGGAGCCATCATCATACTCCTGACACACTGATACGGCAGTTAAGCGATGCGCCACTCATTGGGAGGTGGCTATTCCCAACGCAGTCACTAGTGGTGCTTTTGGGATTCAGTTTCCTCTTACCGAGCAACCTCTCTTGACCAATAATACAACGGCTGCCTACGACCGCGGGCAGCTTGCTCACAATCTGATGGGCAGATTACGATGAGAACGCAATGTCACGTGACCTAGGTGGGCCACTTGTGCTTATTTAGAAAATTTTCACGCCGTCGACGACGCCGATTTTCGCGCTCAATGGCACCCATAACGCCATCGCTTTAAAACTTGGTGTTTTTGCCCTTTTAATTCTCAAGTTGGGTAGTATACAGGGTCTGTTCTGAAAGTAGTAGGACTGTTTTTTTTCTGGGCGGACGGGCGGACGAGAGGCGGTCTGCGCGTGCAGGATCGTTGAAGTGGGATATTGGGAATGCTGGGGAAAATCGCCAGTCATATCTCGGCCGTTGAAGAGAGCTGGTCGCTTGTACTGTGAACCCCTGTCGAAACGTCTCGTCACGCAGAATCATGGAGTGTTTACCGGATCAGTGATACGCGATCAAATTTTGAGTAAATCTTGGTAAAACGGGCAAAGAGACTCACAACATGACTAAGGAGGCCTAAGGTGACGCTTCTATGGGTAGATCAGGTGTTTTTTGAGTGGCACAAGCTTTTCCGAGAAGGTAAGGAAAGAATGGAAGACGACCACCACTCCGGACGCCCTTCGACCAGCAAGACCAACGAAAATGTGTAGCGAGTGAAACTTCTACTGAACAGTGATTGTAGGATGAGTATCAAAATGATTGCTGATGACTTGAGCATTCCTCAAATTCAAGTTTTTGAGATCGTGACAGAAAACTTAGCCATGAGGAAAGTGTGCGCGAAGTTGGTGCCGGGAGTGTTGTCTGAGGAGCAAAAGGCCAACCGGTAGGATCTTCTTCATCATGTGAATGAGGACCTCGATTTTTTGCCCAGCACAAGGCGGCAACGCTGCCTCAGCCCCCCTACAGCCCCGACTTGGCCCCGCCAGACTTTTTTCTATTCCCGAAAATAAAATCGACGCTCAAAGGGAAACATTACGGATCGGTAGAGGCGGTTCAATAGGCCGTGACGAGGGAGCTAAACAGCATTCCGGTCCAGGCGCTCCTGGAGGCGTACGAAAACTGGAAAACTCGTCAGCAGCAGCGTGTAGGTGCGGAAGGGTGCTACTTTGAAAATGTCTAATCGTTTTTACTACTCTCACGAATAAATTTTATTTAAAAAAATGAGTCCTACTACTTTCAGAACAGACCCTGTATGTTTACAACGAACGTAAATGCATTTTTCTAGCATTCAAACGTGCAAACAACTGCATGCAAAGGAAAGTCTCTCGCTCGGTGTCGTGTTCGACCAGTCAGAAAAGGTGACCTTTCTTGCACGTTGAGTAGGTGTGTCGCTTGGCACGCTTTAGGAACAACTATGTGCCATCATTTCTCCGCTCACTGGTGTGCTGTTCTAACCATCCCGGTTAGACTTGGAAACCACGGACCATAGGCCCATGAAGGCTGCGTGCAACTCAATAGGGCACCACTGAAGGAACTCCATAGCGCCCTTGTTCGTGCCCTTTTTAAGGACCATACTAAACGCAGGAGCACCTGTGTACGCTATATGTCGACAGAGTGATAGCTTTAGAAGTTTCTGACGGATTCACCGGAAGTGGCGTAACATCGTGAGGTGACGTCGTTTTCCTCCCGAAAATGTACGTATTTTATGACTGATTACATGTTGTGCCCGATGAGGCTTTTACTGCTGTGTCACTAAAACCAATGTGACGACAACAAACACTTAAGCACCACTGCGCACAATAGGAGGGGCAAAGCTGGGCTAGCATAGAGTTACTGTATATAGCCTAGAGTTGCACGTAGGTCCGCCATTTTGCTCCCGCCAGCATCCAACTTATGAAGGAAAGCCGCCACTCTCGCATGTAGGAGACGGACTTGGAGCCGTGTTTGCAGCGAGTGCAGGCTCAATCCGCCGGATTCTGGCAGCCGAACTTGCTTTGTTCTAGACAGATTACTCTTACATTAATTGACAGAGCTTGCTGGTAGTGTGTCAACTGCACCAAGGACTGTCTGAACGAGTTGCGAACAAAATGTTCGCCATGTGAATGGCTGGCGCCATCTGTTGTAAACGCCACAGATTACAAACGAGTACTTTTTAACAATCAGCACGCACTTGGATTAAGTTGAGCGTTTTTGATAATAAAACATCGTTTTCAGTGAACATGCGCACTAGGACAACATAAAATGCAGCAAAGCACGCAAAACAGTAGTTCTACGAATGTACGGTCAGCAATGCTCTAGTGCTAAACGATACAAACGAGTTGTGTCGTCACAGAGAGTCTCTTGTGACGACACAAAATTTCCTTCGGGGATTTTTATTGGCTATGGACGTATTACGGCCTCCCGTCCTTCACAGCCCAGCGACCTCGGAAGCTGCTTCACAATGCGCACAACATGGCCGCTCGCATCTCCCCATTGAGAGCCATGCGGGTATAGAGGGTCATTCATTAACATATTCATGAGCGAGCTCACCACGCATCCGGCACGTGGAGAGTACTGCGACCTAGAACAGCGGATGACTCGCTATGCTCAGCCTGGTGGGAATAGTGGTTGTATAAGGGGAGGGAAGAGTTAAAAAACTAATGAATGGGGAAGAGAGTGAATAGGGAGTACTTACCTTTGTTCTCTGTTCTGGTGGGGAAAAATGTGACTCTTTCTCTCAAACTGCTTGCACTGAAAGGGAAAGCTGATTTCGCCTGTTTGTTTTGCCGTTAGTATGCTTTGTAGAACTGCGGTTTGAACGAGGAAAGCAGACTTGAATTGAAGAAAATAGCGCCAGACCATGCAGACCACGAAAAGACAAGGACGAGACACAAAGCGCTATCACGCAAAGCACGCAAAACAGTAGTTCTACGAATGTACGGTCAGCAATGCTCTAGTGCTAAACGATACAAACGAGTTGGGTTCTCCGCAGTGCATGGATGCTTTTCAACCATGTGATCGCATTTAGCCAGTAGAGACGCGAGCGGCGCAAAGAAAACGAACGCGCAGCTTTAGGTACTTATACAGTAGCTGTAAGCTTGCAACAAATTGTAACAGTCAATTCAAGTATGCACCAACTCGCCCAAGAAGAAGTGTTAATGAGGAAAGCAGAGGAGGCACTGAGCTGGTTCTGCCTTTATGTTAAGGTGTCAGCACGCACTTGGATTAAGTTGAGCGTTTTTGATAATAAAACATCGTTTTCAGTGAACATGCGCACTAGGACAACATAAAATGCAGCAAAGCACGCAAAACAGTAGTTCTACGAATGTACGGTCAGCAATGCTCTAGTGCTAAACGATACAAACGAGTTGGGTTCTCCGCAGTGCATGGATGCTTTTCAACCATGTGATCGCATTTAGCCAGTAGAGACGCGAGCGGCGCAAAGAAAACGAACGCGCAGCTTTAGGTACTTATACAGTAGCTGTAAGCTTGCAACAAATTGTAACAGTCACGATCGCAAGCACTTTGGTCATAGTTTTCCCGAAAATAGTCATTTCCCTAAGGTGGGGCATGAATATGGACAGAACTCGCGTCGCATATTTACCCATCTTCCGGTTCCTCCAACCGGCTTCAGCCCCCTCTTGTCGCCATTTCTACGCATTCCCCGCGCGGATGCTTTGTGCCCTGCCAGTTTCAATGGTCGTACTTGCAGATAAGGCTTCGCCCACCGCGTCCGACACCACACCAGCCACAGCGTGGTCGTGGGACAGCTGCACTCTTAACGATACGCAGGCATTCATTAGGCACCTTTAGCATACCGTGTACCGTGTTTACGTGACCGGTACCGGAGTACCGGGAGCCCGCGCGCAGCCTATGCGCACGCGCAAATCGCCTTGACGACGCCAGACGGCGCCACATACCCGGCAGATACACGCGCTCCTGCAACATCGGGACCAATCAGCGCGTGCTCACCGGCGGTAGGCGGGCTCTGTGTATTCCGGTAACGGTAACACGGTATGCTAAAGGTGTGAATTATGAATACGGAGAAACGCTTCTACGCACGCAGATTTGCCGACACTTGTTCGCCTCATAGCTTAGAATGCACGCTCCTCTCATTTTTTTTTTCGGTTGCCCCAAGAGAGCATAGGCGGAATAGCTCGCGGCATTACCTCCGTGGAACGCAGTGGAGGCTACACATGCCACTGTTCTAGCAAGCGTAAATTCAAGTACCTGTTCTCAATACCAGGCGAGTTGGATTTTGTTCATCATATTGTTCCAGCGCGATGAACGCAAGAAAAAAAATGGAAGTCAAATTGCGTAGTTAGGAAAATTGCGAATAAGGCGTGCTGGTATTTCGGTTCCGGTGTTCGGATTCATTCTTCACGGATGGAAGTTGTTCGGGTGGTGATAATCGCTTAATGCCCATATAAGCGAAATTGGTCGTTCTCTACTTAATCCGCCGCGGTGGCACAGTGGTTAAGGCGCTCGTCTACCGAGCCAGAGTACCCGGGTTATAAACCGACCACGGCGGCCGCGTTTCGATGGAGGCGAAACGCAAGAGGCGAGCGTGTGCTGTGCGATGTCAGTGCACGTTAAAGATCCACAGGTGGTCGAAATGATCCCGGAGACCTCCACTACGTCACCTCTTTCTCTCTTCTGTCTGTCACTCCCACCTTCCTCCTTTCAATTTATTTTAGTGCGCTAGAACTTATAGTGATCATTCCACGCATTTCGCCATTGTTTGTTTGTTTGTTTGTTTGTAACTTCCAGGGATCTATGAATGTAAAGTAGAGAATGACCAATTTCGTCTATATGGGAATTAACCCATTATCGCTATTCAAATATCTTTCATCCCTGAACAATGGGTCCGAACATCGGAACTGAAGTGAGAACGGAAGTGTTACTGCACCTAATTCACAGCTGGCCTAACTACGCAAATCGAACGCAAATTTTTTTTCTTGCCTTCCTTTTCTTTTTCTACACCACCTGGAATGCGTCCACTGCACTGAAAGACCATTCTTTTATAACACACGAAGAAAGACAAGAGAAGGGCAAGAAAGGAGAAGACCTTGCCGAGAAGAATAAACATTTTGAAAACATAAGTTCACAGTTCATCCGGCGTTGTTCTTTTTTCCCGAATTTCGTCTCCGAAGGCCGTGCAGTGCTTTGCACTGTCTTCCCTCGATTTCTTCTTGTGATCGGTTTCTTTGCTTACTCGCCTCTCTCGTCTTTCTCTTAAACCTTTTTGCAGATATTCATGACGTCATTCCCTTGTTTTTTTTTTTGTTTTTTTTGCTGCATTGCTCCAAGGTTCGGCACCCCACCACGTTTTCTCTGCCTGTCGTCTCTCCTCGGTTCCCAAACATTTCCTTCCTGTTTTCTCCCCCCATTTAACTCTTTCTTCTCACCTTTAAACGCGTTTCGCTCGAAACAAGCAACCTCGAAGTAAAAGAAAATCAATGTCTGAGACTCTGACAAGTTCTTCAGTTTCGTTTCCTAAAAAAGCAGCGTTGTCTTTGGAGGGTTATGTGGGCGAGGGGATTTTCCAGGTCTCGTTTCGTGCACTTGCTTCAAATTGTCGTGTTTAGAAGCATTTCGAATAATAAAAAAAGAGGTAACAAAAACACCTGGCTGCACTTTCAGCTTGCTGCTTGAAGCGAAGGGCATGGAAGAAATGCGTACGGGTCTTTCCAAAATGCAATGGCATCGCCGTAGCCAAGGTCGAAAAAGGAAACCGGCTGGTTGCCTGTTTTGGGCTCATGGGATTCCTGAAAGAGCTCGTTGCGATAGTTGGTACATGCTTTGAAAAGGAAGTCTGGCGCATAAGCAGCAAACACATGCGAAGCAGAGACGGTGTTCGTACTTTGTTCTGTTTTCTTTCTTTCTTGTTTTTTCACCAGCCGTCTTGTTCTAAGAAATTCATTTCCTTTCGTTCCTTGAGCAGTTTTGAGAGTGACAGAAAATGCCCATGTATCGTCCAGGTTGGCGATATAAATCGTCATTTTTGTGACGCCCTTCCAGACCAGCTCCTGTTTTTTTTTTTTTTTTGCTGCTCCACTAGTCTCATCTGGTTTCATGTCCTACCGTTCTTTCTCTTTTCTGTGCTTAAATTCTTTTATTTTACTTGACTTTACTTCGTCACGTAATTCCTTGATTTTTAGTCGTCTTTAAGAGTATTTATGCAGTCTTGGCGGTGGAATGAAAGGCGGATTTTTTTTTAAGCTTACTTTTTTTCGTTTGAATAGAAAGTGGCTAACAGTGTAACCGGCTTCATCTTCATGAGTCGAGCAACTGCTGGTGAGGATGAGGAGCTGGCTTCCCGAAACGGAGTGCGAATTGGCTTTGATTTGCTTTTTTACTGCTTTCTTCTACTTCTAATTACACTCATCTTGATGCACATCACTAACGCACATTAAATAACTGCGATCAAAGCAGCCATGGTTGTTTCTATACTGGAATCTTAACTAGGCTGAAGTCATTGTGGCAGACTACTAGAGTCGCAAGACATGCTAGAAGTTAATAACGAAATACCGCTTAGGTAGTAGCCCGGAAATGGATCCAGTGTTCAAGTTAGAGAATTAGGCTGTTTTCATAAGGTCCGATATACTCTCCTGCTAAACTACAGATACTGCTTCCAGCTACATCTGAAACTAGCTTCCGAATAGAAATTTCCTACTTCTACACCTTCGAACTCTATCTTGTACAAAACGCTGTGCCGTTCTTGAAGAAGGGAATCGGTCCCGCCCAGGACGTTCGGCACGAAACAAGTCCGGATAGCTTCTCCCTTCTCAGGCGCTCCACAGCAATGCTGCCCGCGTCTGCAACAACATGGCCACACAAAACATAAAACAACGAGGCAGCACGAGCCGCTATAGCGTGTCGGAGCACACCGGCCGTGTACGAACCTTCATTTCTCCCTGTTACCTTTTTTTTTTTGTTCTTTGTCTTCTGGCACCGCTTCTGCCGCTGCGCTGGTTCAGGCAGCACGGTCGGCGGTGATGCTCGAGTGATTCGCAAATGGATGGGCCTGCCGACGTTTTCCTTTCGACTCGCTGGCTTCACCCACTGAGCCCCCGCCTCCCCCAGTTTCGCGCCCGGGAGTTTGTTGCCCGTGTCGACACGATGCGTACTCGCCTCCTAGGATAATTATTTTCACCTTTCTTGCCTCCGCTTCCCCCTTCCGATAAACGACGAAGGAGAGGGAGGTGGAGAGGGGGCCAATGTGACGTACGTTTAAATCACTGCAGCCCTATTCTTGCATGTGCATGTCTTAAAGTAGTTTAGACACTTGATTTTGGTGGCCTGTTTTCTCCTCTACTATGATGCGGAATACACTACTATGCAGGAATCCCCACGTGGTGTTCGCCTAAGACCGCTAAATAATTTGTAATCGAATTTCTTTTTCGTGCTGTTTTCGTTTCGGTTAGAACAGCTGAACGATGGCTGTGACGTCAAAGTGCCATTATATATCACGTAAGGCTTGGAAAAACTGCCATATAATTGCTGCTTCATCGTTTTAATTCACCACGGTGCTGAAGCCAGCTTCCTTGTAGAATGTAGAATCAGAGATTAAATTACAGTTTTTCATGCCTCACGTTACTATAACCACGCTTTGACGTCACTGTCATTGTTCGGCTGCTTAAACCGACGTCGAAACATTTCTTGGAAGGTAAAAAAATTCTATTATAAATTATTTAGCGGCCGCAGCGAATACTACGGGGTAATCCATTTATAATAATGCCTTACGCGTCATTAGAATGAACAAAACACGCACCCAACAGTTAGGTATCTATATTCCTTTAAAATAGAAAAACAAATTTGCAGAGAAATATGTTAATCAGCAAGTCTTTCGTTGTTCTTAGCACACTTTCGCTTGTCTTTGTCCCTTCTGTTCGTCATCCTTCCGTTCGAGCCACCGAGGCTGAAGCAAAGCCCTACGCAGGCTAAAGGGTCCATCCGTACAAGGTGCGCAGTTGAAGCTGTTTAATGAGGAACGCAGTCGTAGAGCAGAATTTTTTGCTGACGTCTTCGCTGTATTCGAGCGTGATGTTGGTTGCTGTGTGATCGGATAAGCAGGTGGTAATGTTCGTGACGGTGTTGCCAGCGTAATGGAGACCGAATACGAGGTGGATGCAGGTGATGCGGGACTTCGTTGGTTTCATGAGGTTTCGTTTCTAGAGCCAGGCCCTCGGACGGGAAGCCGGTGATAAATTGTTTGGTTTCATCTTGTGTGGCAGCATTTTGTAACACTTTGGGAAACACATAATACTGCAACGGGAACGACGCCGCTTTAAAGCTTGGCGGCAGACAAGTCTGTCAGCTCTTCAATCCTTTGCTCAATAGCTATATTAATTGGGCTGGTAAGAAGGGCAACCATACAATAGATGACGACACCTAGCGACATGGTTGACAGGACTTTTTTTTTTTTTATCAGCAGTACCAGCTGATTTTCCATGCATTAGCCGGGTCCATGCATGTTTCGGAGAGGCATATCATTGCCGGGGAGTGGCCCGAAGTTCTGTTGACCTGACCGATGGTTACATACATGTTCTGCAATGATGGCACTCGCGCTCCCGTCTTTAATTAACCTCGTCGTCATTGTTGCATGGAGAAAATAGTGCCGTATCTTGATTGCGCGCACACACGCGTGGACTGCCAACGTTTACCACTAAGTCGCTCAAAATGGCACTAATAGGTGGCGCTGCAAAAAGGGTTTAATGCGTATCGACAAGACGAAGAAGACAACTTTGTAGCGGCAACGCCCCAGAAAGGCAGGAACTGGTAAAATTGAATATGAAAGCGAAAGCCTTTAATGCCTCATCGTTGTCGCCAGAAGGTTGCCAGCAGAGGTGTCACGCTCTTTCTAGTCAGACCAGAGAAAAAATCTTTGTGAACGATAGCATTCGAACCACCATCCTTCCGTTCCGCAGCGGAGCGTGCTAATGGCTGTGCTACTTCCTGCCAACGCATATGTAGTTCTCCTTGTCTAGGACGCTGGAGAGTGTTTGCAGAAAGGCGCCAACTCAGACGGATGCCTCCCAAACGCCCTCCAGTGTCTTAAGATTCACAAACGGTTGTGCACTTAACATCTTAGCCACACATCAGTGACACAGGCAGCAACACCAGGCTAGAGGCTTTCAGCTCACTGCACTTTAGGGCTACAAAGTGCCCCCCTGAATTTTTTTACAAAGCTCCTCTGCATAAAAAATCCTGCATCCCGAGAAATCATACTGATATAAGCCTTCCGGAGGTGGTAAGCCGCACACAGCACCCAACGACTGGAGCTCACACTGCAGATTGGGATGAAGGAGACTACATATCTAAAACCGGGAAAGAGTTCAGGGTGCTCTCCTACTACTCGAGTCTTCCTTTTTCCTTTTTTCCTCTGATCTCGTCCCGTTGTTTGAGACCCGCTGGCAAACTTTCTCGTTCGACAGAGCAAAGCTCGTTTCAGCCACCTCCTCTGAGCCTACAAACAAGCAAACAAACGAGCGAACAAAAAAGAAACTCTTTGGATAACGAATAAGAGAGGCAAGGTGGAACGATTCTATGTAGCACGAGACCCGACAGCAAGAGTGCTGGCAACAGCAACATCAGCGGCGCGACAGCGAGGACGCCGCAGGAACCCGAGAGCATCAATCGCCGATTAGGGAGGACGGAACCAATTAGCGGAAGGAGGCTCCCCTGTCTTCTTCCGGAAACAAACCCGAACACGTTAAAAACATGTGTGCGGCGAAGCGAAGGGAAAGAAAATAGGAGAGAAAGGAAGGAAAACGAATGCCTCTTGTTAACGTCGACAAACGCCCCGCGGTCTCGTTAGAGAGGACGATTTAGGGAAGCGGGGGAGAGGCTGTTTTCTATTATTAGTCTCGCACGCACTCTCCGTCTTCCGAAGACTTGGAATGTAACCGCTGGGCGCGTTCGCTAACCGCCTGCTTTTTCTCCGAAGCCGCGTGTCTGGCGACCATGCATCCACAAAGAAAGTGAAACAAAACTCTAAACTACCCGGTAGAGAAAACGACGTTCCATCACCCGTTTTCTTGCCTTTATTTTTTGTTTTATTTTTGGACTGCCTCACTCCTAAGCCCCGTTCCGTCGCCTGTCATTCTTCAGAGGCGAGAGACCAAGCACTACTGACGGCAGAGGGGAAAAAGGGATAGGTTAGTTGTCGGTGTCGCCCTGGTGAGACAGCGTTTTCAAGGCACTGTATCTGCTGCAGTTTTGCGATTTGTTTCAGGCATATTTATTCTTCTTTCGTTAAATAACGACGTCAGCTAATCTTCTTCCTCGCGTAGGATTACCATTAGCAAGCCGCAATGGGTTCCTGCAAGCGAAAGCGGTTGTACCAGCACCACCTCTCGTTGTTCCGAGCACATGCTTTTAATTACAGGAGGATTTGGGAGACTGAAAAGCTGCCAGGCGTGGCCATTGCTAGTTAGTGGTTGAGGGATGGTTATGCCGTTGTGCTCTTCGGATCCGCTTTCCTGTAGTTTGCCCTAGCTTGGTTGATCAAACCTTTCGCTGCAGGGGTTCCCGGAGAAACTTCAGCATGCAATTATAGGGTATGGGCTTTCGAAGTTGAGCATTACTTTACAGGAATCTATTTTAAGGCGGAAGCCTTTAATGCCTCATCCTTGTCGACAGAAGGTTGTCAGCAGAGGTGTTACGCTTTTCCGTCGGTCGAAATGGTTATGACGTCAGAGTGGCGGATTCGAAGTAATGAGGTCCCCCATGGATGCCTGACGCCCCCTTTTGGAGCACACGACAACTAATAAAATAGTTGTCGCCCGCTCCGACAGGGGGCGTAAGGAGTCCATGGGTGACCACATTACATGCTTCATTACTGCGAATAGAGCCATGGATACAACCGAACTCATCAAAGCAGAGAGAGAGTCGTGCTGAAGAAGCAGTCAAAGTGTGTAGTTCTAATGTGCAGTCAAATAAAGCACTAGTACAGCACGAACAGTCTCGCAGTCAATGCCAAACAGTGCGACAGGAAAGGCTTTCGCCTTGCAGCACTTTAGAGAGCCAAAGTGCCCCCTGAATTTTTTGTTTCTACAGCAAGCCTATTTTCCCCCTCTTACCTCTTCAGTATCGCTGTTGCTTCTTTCTGCTCCACGGGCAACCAGCAGTGAAGTTTCCCTTGTCGAAGTTTCCCTTGGCGTCAGAAGTCAGCCTAGCAAAAGCGAGAAGTGTTCAAGCACACCTAGCGATTTATCGCCACCACCCGACCAAGTATGAGCCGAAATTTAAGCATCCTCGCTCTCTCGAAGCTAGACATCAAGGGAACTTTACTAAAGCAAGTTGCTGAGCTACAATTGGTGGCAGCTTTCCTTGGCAATGAAGGTGTAGCGCCACCGCTTCGGCACGCGGAAGACGACGAAGCGGTGGGCACGCGCAGGAGAACGCCGGCTCGCGCAGAAGAGAACGCTCTGGACTTCGGCCTCGCCTGACGCTGCCGCCGCTGCTCTGTCGCTACCTCTTCTCAGGCAGCCTCAAATAAACGTGGCCGTGGTCGCCTCCTGGGCGACCTCAACACTGGCCTCCACATCGTGGTGACCCGGACGTGGTGACCCGGAACGCTAAAGGGGCTTTTAGTCGCTTTTCCACACTACGTCGCTGCTGGCGGCAGTCAGATATAGTGAGGAAAGAGCATAAATTTACTCTGTCAGCATACCATAAGCGTATGCATGCTTACGTACAGAGGGCAAAACACATGTCTAGAACGACCGAACTATGCATTTCGCAAATCCCAAAGCCGCCGCGATAAGGAAGGCAAGAAATGAAGATGAAATCCTATGAGTTTAGCTGCACATGCTTGCATCCAGCCCATTTTTAACCAAAGGCTATTGCTAGATATCGCGTGTTCAGACCGAAACACGGAGAGGTAAGACAAAGACCGGTGCCCCATTTATGGCCAGTGAACGCACTGAAAAAATTCGCTATGGCTTAGCTTGGTTAAGTCCGGTAATTGCAAAAGCAATATCCCTACCTACGCCATGGTTCAGCTGGTAGTGTAGCTGGTGGAGGTGCTTGTGGTTAGACTTGTGGCGATGCATCGGTTATACAATCCAATCCAATGTAATCTAATCTAATCTAATGTATACTAATTCAATCCAGTTCAATCCAGTCCAGTCAGGCCGCCGTGCATGTGCACCGCCGTCGCACACGGACGGCGCGAGATCGCGAAGCAATGTTAAGCCGCTGGTGGTTGGCACAGCTACTGCTTTCTAGCGACGTGAGTAGAGCTTAATCTCTTCAGCGTAACGCCTCAATCGCGCTCCTGGCGGAGAGCGCAGGAGTTAGGCGCCGGTGGTGGCACCGCCGCGGCTTGCGACGGCGCGAGTCGGTCGCCCTTCTCTTCGGCGTGATGTCACACATGACGTCACACAGGTCAATGGTGGCACCGCCGCGCCACGGCAAAGGCTGAAAGTGCAAGTAGTAAAGCTGTCGCTTTAAAAGGCACCAACGAGAATTCAGTCCGAAGCGCAGGGTCCGGCTAGTCTAGCCACCCTAGTCCTGCTTCGAAGGGCGCCGCCATGTCTGTCGTCGCGCGGCGGAAATCGCTCTGAACCGATCGGGCTAGTGTGAACGCGGCTTCAGGGGTGCCGCCGCCGCGCTCGCCAATTGCGCATGTTCAGTAGCGGGGCATAGCTAGCGTGCCGGGGCCGCTGCCGCGCGCTCTCCATCGCCCCCTCTCTCTCGCGCCTCTTCACCTTCGCAATCCTCCAGGTTTAACCAGAGCTAAAGCACTGCCAACTGTTCTCTCCCCAACGGTAAAGTCGCGCCGCCGCTAGAGCCACGGGCGCCATCTATTGAAGCTGCTTGTAGCTAGACGTGCCCCGTAAATTAGTTGTAATTGAGGAAACATTGTATTCCGCAACTTTAAGCTTCGAAAAGGGGCATTTTTTTGCGAATACAAATAAAACAACGAAAGGTGACAATAGAATATGCTTTAAGAGAAAGCTAATAAAAACCGCTGCGTAGCAAGACAGGCCGTGGTTCGGCTCAGCAGCTGCGATGAGCTCGGCATGTGCATTGTTACATCGGCGCCAGCTACTCAGCAGCACGCAAGGAGACGGAGAGAGCTGGCGAGGAGTGGATTTATTCTGGCAGCGCAGCCAAATATACAGTATAAGTGGGAAGGGGGTCCAGAGGGAGAGAACAGGAAAAACGGCTATCGCTTGAGCCATCAACAGCAGCACAAAAGAGGGAAAGGAGGGGGGGGGGGGCTCGACGCGAAAGGTGGTCCTTGAACAACTTTTCTTAAAAATTAAACCGATGCAGTGGCCGTCGTAGAACTGCTTCCTGCGCTGCCACTTTTGCAGGTGAAGACTATGGCTCTGTTGTACACCCGACTCTCGTGGGGGCTCGTGATCACGAGCGCTTGATGCAGCACTTCGGAACCTGTGGCATAAGTGACAATTGCTTAGGGAGCATGGATAGAATAGAGACCAGGCGGTCTAGATCTTTCGATAGCCGGTCCAGTAAAGAGTACGGAATGGATGTTTCCTTTCGGCACGGCTCCAGCTGCAGGAGACCCCTCGATCAGACAGAGATCCAGAGAAAACACACCGTAGTGGTCGCCGACTAAGTTGTTTATCGCTCCTGTAGATTCTTGCGGTGCGTCTGCAAGGTCTGGCGTCGACACCGGAGAACTGGAACCCCCGCTCTGTCAAGCAAAGAAATCAGGTCTCGGCCGCAAAGATTTGGAGCAGTTGAGCACGAGAAGCGATCAGTGTACGGAAACAGTCTTGCATTGCACACACAGCTGCAGTTCTCCCAGCACTGGCCCTGATCCAACATAACATATAACTTCACACGCGAAGGCTTAAGCGCCGGCCACTGTTCGCGATGGTTGTCAAAAACGTGACGCAGACAAGCGACCCTGTATCCAGTTCCACATGAAGTTGCACGCCATCCCATGTGAAAGTACACCTATCGGGGGCTTGAGGCGGCCTTTTCATGCAGAAAGTAATGAACATGAATGCGCCTCAGCACTGTCGTGCTCAGGCACGGCTTCTTCAAGATCCATAGCCTTTCACTTCACTATTTGCGGTGTGACGCGGCCTGTATACTGCCGGCGATTCGACAGATATTTGCCAGATGACCTTGGTACCCGCAGCGGTAACACCTTTCTGGGACCCAGCTACAGCTGTTTTCGTCATGTTTGCCGCTACCACACCTACCACACTGCTGCGGCACGAAACGAACACGTGAAGCTTAAACCGACATGGTCTGGGAAGATTGCAGCTTAAGCATAGGCGCCGATACTGGCATCATTACAGCAACGTTTACAGCTGCTTCGGCAGAAAGTGCCAACGCTTGGGCCTCTTCTAGCGGTAAATACTTTTTTGCAAACATTTGCTCCTGCATGGTGACGGAGCGCACGTCGTAGACAATGGGATCTCTTAGCATGCGTCCAAGCGACGTGCCGAAATTGCAGTTGTCTGCTATTGGGGGACAACGAGAAACGTGCTAGCGGTTTCGCCGGGAAGCTGTGGGAGGTTGAAGAAATTCTAGCTCTAGGTTACCTAGCTTGTACTTCTTCGGATCGTAGGGCTCGTCCAAATTTTGAACGACTTCCTTGTAAGCCAATTCATTTGGCGCTCATGGGGTAACTCTGGCAGCTAGCACTTCAACCGTTTTGCTAGACAACGCCGAAACCTGCACTGCACTTAGACGAGTCCGTTACACTGTTCGCTTCGGAATACGCTTCTGCTCTGACTAGGTAAGTATTCCACTTATCTTTTGTTTCGTCGAAGTCCGGCAACTGTAGGTTAATCACTGTGGGCTCCGAGCCAGCTTGAAGGCAGGAAGCTTCAGGATGCGTCTTGGTGGCATGGGTAAAAAGGAACGCCCTCGTCGCCACTGTTACATGGCCAGCTACTCAGCAATGGGCAAGCAGACGCAGACACGGCTGGCGGGGAATGAGCGTTTGCTCTGGCTGCGCAGGCCAATACATAGCGTAGGTGGGAAAGAGGGGGTCCTAGGGGAGAGAAGAACAGAAACGGCTATCGCTCGAGCCATCGACAGAAACGGAAAAAGGAGAAACGGAGGGGAGGGGGGGGGGGGGGAGGTGTTCAGTGCAAAAGGTGAGCTGTTCGCAACATGCATTTAAAAAAAAAATACAAAGAAAGACAACCGAACATGATGGCAATTGCTGCCACTACGTTTAAAGCGGACGCTCCTATCTTCCATCTGTCCATTAATCTCCCGCTCTATTGGTCGAAAAGATGTCGAGTACAGTAGTTGGGTTTTTAATGAAAAGACAAAATTTCTAGCGCGAATTGCAGGCGAGGCACAAAAACTTACAACCAAGAGTACATGCGCTTTTTTTGTCTGTGTTCTTCTTTTGGTGTTTTATTTGTGCTGTTGTTTGTAAGTTTGAAGCCCAGCTTACGCAATGATGATGAATATTATTACTTTGTCGCAGTCATCCTGCCGCGGTGGCTCAGTGGTTACGGCGCTCGGCTGCTGGCCCGAAAGACGCGGGTTCGATCGCGGCCGTGGCGGCTGAATTTCGATGGAGGCGAAATTCTAGAGGCCCGTGTACTGTGCGATGTCAGTGCACGTTAAAAAACCCCAGGTGGTCGAAATTTCCGGAGCCCTTCCCTACGGGGTTTCTCAAAGCCTGAGTCGCTTTGGGACGTTAAACCCCAATAAACCAAACCGAACCAAACTTTGTCGCCGTCATACTCTTCTTGTTGGGTAGGAACATGATAAGATGTTTTCCACCAAAAGTAGGACGGCAATGAGTGAGGCGCGCGGGTCTTATAAGTCGGAGTATGGTACCTCTTCTGTCATGCATCGAGCGGCTTGCGCTGGCAGTTTTCAGAAGCAGCAGCAAAGCAAACCATTCACAGCGCCACCTATGTACTACAGTTTGCTTCATTTTCTTCATCTTTCCTGAACGATTTCTTCCATATAAACGTACCTGACTATTCAAGAGCGGATCAGGCTTCTGCGAGTGAAAATGGATGCTATTTTGTTTGGACCTCATTGAATGTTGATGGTGCAAATCTGCGTGAAAAACGCTAAAAGCGAAACTTCACAGGGGTGCCTAATTCAGCTACGTCTTGCCAATGCGATAATATTAGCAGCTTTTGATGCCTTCTACGGTATCACCTCCGTTCTAGTGACGTCACTTTCTTCCTCCCAATAGGGATACACCCTTCTGCTGACGTCACTTCTCTCTAGCCAGTGGGAATGCTCCCGTCTAGTGTCGTCACTTCCGTCAAGGCAATCAGTGAATTTAGCTTTTGATTACACATCTTCTTCCCGATAAGGCTTGTAGTGCTATCGCATTGATGCGCCTGGCCGGGTTATCTGAGCAGAGCGTTGTCTCGAGGAGCGCTTCAGTTCACCGTCCTCCGTCGCCCTTTCAGCTTGTCTTGTTAGAGCAACAGGTGTACGAAGGATATTTCTGGTGGTGAGTGACACCACTGTCACCATCTTTGTAGCCGTACGAGCATTGGTATCTTTTAGCGAAGGAATCGTGAGTTCACATGATGAAATTGAGATGACGGGAATGTTCTTGTGTTTTGTAGCCGCTCCCGAGACGTTATCGAGCGTAGTTAGGAGACCCGTATATCGGGGAGAAGAGCAGTGAATGCAGTGGATACAGTAAAGGAGTCGGCGTCACCTCAACGCATTGGCTGAAAGCGTATAGTCTCCGAGCTTTTCCGCTTAATTGCGGTTTACGTTAAAAAAGGCTTTAAGTGTTTCCTTGCAATTTCTTATTTTAGCTAAAGGGTCTGTGAACATTTTGCGACTTCTTGCGGTCTCAGCTGAGCAGTCTTGGAGATTTTTTTCTTTAGAGTTTTAGTTTTCAACATGAGTATCTGCATGTGAGATTTCCCCCGAAAAATTCGGTTTCAGCACGAGCCTGCCAGCTATTCCCTAAAATTTCAGGTTTAAACAGAAGAATCTGAGTTTGTGTCTACTTTAAGGAATCAGCCGGAGTCTGCGAGCTTTTCTTGAAAATATTTCGTTAGAGCTGAAGAGTCATTGAGCTTTCTTTTTTTCTTCTTACAGTGTTGTGTTTCAGCCGAAGGGACTCTGAGCTTTTTCCTACAATTCGAGCTTCAGGCAGTTGAAATTCTCATAGAAAAGAAGAAAAAAGAATACCCATTCGAAAAACTGCGATCGCTTAGAAGCGGCCCTCGGGTATTCTTATGGTCTCCAACGGCTTTCCTATTCGAGCACTGCAGAGCAGAGCGACGATCAGGCGCGATGATCTCATCTCGATTGACTGACTGAAAAGGTGCATCTATCGTGATGAAATTCGACGTTCACACTTCGTGTAGAGCCGAACAGTCGCGCGTCTACCACAACCCACTCGAGTCCCTAGGGTAAAGTTTAGACCGGCTCCGGACTCTTCGCGTAAAGCTTAGAGGTTTTCCGAATATCGACTGGCGCTTAACCGTTTATTGTCCCGTTATATCCGCTGCTCCGTTAGCAGCCGCGGCGTTGGCTCAGTGGTAATGGTTCTTGGCTGCTGACCCGAAAGACGCGGGTTCGATCCCTGGCCTCGGCGGCCGCATTTCACTGGAGGCGAAATTCTGGAAGCCCCTGTACTATGCGGTGTCAGTGCGTGTTAAAACATCGCAGGTGGTCGAATTTATCCGCAGCTCTTCACTACGGTATCCGTCATAAACTTAGTCGCTTTCGGACGTAAAAACCCCATAAACCAACCAAAGCAACCTTGTTTCTGTAGCTTCGGATATAAATGTGAGACAGTCGTAGCCTGTTATTGTTCCCACTTTGTTTCCACATTTATTAATCTTTATTCCATTGCTTTCTTTCCGTCACACACCCGAGTTCTGCTATGTGCTGCCTCGGCAACAAAACATTCGGAGATATCAACGCTTTATTTAATACAAGCTTTTTTGCTAACCTATGCGGTGCTATTCAAGTTCATTTTAACTTTCTGTGTTGCCAATAAAAGCACATTGGTCTTGAGTCTCACTGTAATCATCGCACTATGGCGATTTTTTAAGAGCCTTCATCTCAGGGAACGATATGTGGAGAATGAAGTTGTCGGTTAACTATAGCGTTAAAGGAGGACGGCCAAGCAGCTTCCACGTTCAATAGATGCGTGGCATTAAAAGGCAGGGCAGGAGCTCAAACTAGTGTCAACTGAGACGGTCGCTAGTCGGCTGCTGAGCGTGAATTGTCGGGTTCCATCCCCACCGTGGAAGCCGCTGTCGAATCGGGGCGATATCATAAAAGCGCCCGTGTGCTGCGCTATATTAGGGGGCGTTAATATACCTGAGGGTCATGAAGTCAGTCCACCTCTATTATTTGTTTCCTCCGAAGACAGGAAAGCAACTGCGCTGAAAAAAAAAAATTGCTCGAGCAGAAACTAAAACCGCAGCCCCTTAGGCGTGAGCCGGGCGCGCTACCCTTTGATCGCTCAGAAACGTTGGCTGAACTTCATTAAAGGGAGGACTTGTACATCTTACTGTAAATAAATAAAAATAAAAATAGAATAAAGACAGCATGGAAGAAAATATGAAAAATAAAATAAAATCAAGAACAGTGTCCGTGCCTCGAAGTGATACGCCGAGTAGACAGCTGAAGCAGCACATTAACGCTATCGCATCATACCCTTAATAAGTAGATTAAGTGTCTCCCGAATTATTTTTCCCTCCAAGTCGTTCCTGTGATTAACGCCCTACAGTGAAGTCCCCGGCGCTATGCCTGTTTGCCGCGTCTGTACTCGAAAAAAAAAAAGGCCCGGTAAGTCGTTTTTCCTGCAGAGAAAGGGGACGAGTCACAGTCGCTACCCATCTGGTTCGGGGGAGCCGGAGAGCGGAGGACTCCGAGATTACTCCCTTTTGGAGTGCGCCAGAGGAGAGTTTACTCTCTTTTTACTCCCTCCTGCTTAGATCGCAGTGGTACAGTCGTTTCGGTGGTGCCAGGTTTTTCTATATGATTTTAAGAACGCTCTTTCCTTCCCCGCACCTTCCAACCTCTCAAAGAAATCGGGAATGTGCCACACCTTCCGCGCCACAGTGTGCATTTTCATGCTTTAGTGCATCGCTAAGAACACAGAGGGCGCCATACGCACGATCATAGCAGAGAATAACGAGGCCCCCATAGCTCCCGAAATTCACCGCATGGACCCACATACTGCGTGCCACCGGAAAGCTTTCGATGATCTTTTCGAAAACCCTCTGATATACAGCGATTTGTCATCTTTGAAGGATGACGTACTTTTAAAGTATAGCGTAACAGTTTTCAGAGAGAATGCGAATGTGTTTGGTACCAGCCGTAAAATGGATACTAAAAGAACGTGAGAGTCAGAGTTGCCTTGCTGTTGGCGAACCCTTTCAGTGACACAAAGCGGGGCGACACAATATGAACACCGTTCCCCGCAGGCACCGCATGAATCTTATCAGCTCATCACTGGTGTCAAACCGCTGCCTCTGCTAACTATCCATCTTAACAGACAGTGAGAGCTATGCCTCCGATGAGAGATAAAAGACAGGCAAACGGGCGACAGTGTTCTGCGGACGTCGTGTAGAAGCCTTGTTGTCTTCGCTGCCTTCCAGACGCCGTCGATCATAAGAGGAGAAAGGGACTCTGTCAGGGAGTCTATCCATCTAAGCCCACCCCTCCCTTACATCCCCAGCTGTCCCCTTCTGCTCCTCTTCTTCGGGGTGTACCCCCACCCCTTATTGTCTCGTCTCATCTGTTTCTTCTTAGCGCCTTTCCTGATTAAGGATTTCCGACCCGAACACCGAAAGTCAAGAGAGCTGCCAACTGAGTCGAGAAGCACATTCAACATCGGACAGCCGCCATTTTGGTGGACGTTGAATATGGCAGCCATGACAAATTTCGATGGCTTCAAATAAAGGTTGCGCGTTCTATATTTTATTGATATGGAAGAAATTTTAGCCTCCTTCCTATATGTCTGAAGTTTGGTTCCCTCCACATTCCTCTCGTCCTCGTGTTATATGGTAGAAGTTCTGGCACACCTCAATTAACGCTCGATGGTTTGATCACCCGCAAATATTTAAAATTTTATAACCTATTATCATTAAGAACCTATCAAGAACTAAACATATCGCCTTTTATTTCCCGTACCGACATATACAACTGCCGTTTTTGTTCTGCGAATTATACAAACTTCGAACTCCTTTCCTTATCTTATTCGTGCTCTTTCTTTGAAACATTTTTTTAGTTACACAGTGTCGTAGGTGACTTTCACCCCCATTGCTTTTCTTTGTTCTTCCTTTTTGTACGGTATGTGCTGCTTACTGTTTCCACTCTGTTCGTATATTGTTTTCGTTGCAACAGCTGTGAGGCGGCTGTTCCTGAGTTTAGACTTGTAGTAGTAATAGTAGCATTTCGTAGTAGCAATAGTAGTTGTAGCAGTAGTATGTCGTGGTGTAACCGATATCTGCGTTGCCATGGGAGCAAAGGTGGTTACCAAGGGGGAGGGTGTGCAGAGAATGAAGAGAGCGGAGGAGTCCCCCAACCGGAGGATTGCTACCGTGGTAGGATCAGGATGGGTATGGAGAGAGCGTAAGAAGTCGCAGCGGGAGGGTGGTTGCCACGAGAACCACCGTAGGGCAGTCACTCTTAAAGGAGGAGTAGGGTTAGTGGGGAATGAGGAAGGTATTGCGGAAGCGCAGGAAGGCGTAACAGGAGTGTGGTTACTCTACGAGCCGTGCGAAAGCTGGTTACCCTAGAAGAAGGAAAGAGGGTTACTGCCTAAGAAGAGCGTATGGCGATAGCGGAGGAAAAAATTACCGAAGACACTATGGAAATTCTAAAGTGTGCTTGGCGAAAGCCTTGTGGTCAACCCACTGCCGCTCCCTCGAACCCCTTGGCGCGGAATCGCTGGGCCGCTTCTGAGCCATGCGTCTCACTCACTCGACTGCAACCAGATGTCTGGCGAAGGAGCGGCGGTGCAGCTGCCACCATCGACGCGCGCGCACGCTCGTTCTACCGCTGCTGTGTGACGTCACGGTTGCTATGCACAGCTGCGCCCCCCAGCGGCTCGCCGGTTGTTAAGGAGGGGAGGAGGTTGCGCCACTGTACCACAGTTGGCCCGATTCCAGAAGCGTGACACCTCTGCTGACAATCTTCTGTCGACGATGAGGCATTAAAGGCTTTCGCCTCAATATAGCGCGGTCAATCTGTAGAGGCTGCTGGGAAACGCGCCGCTACAGGAGAGTTTCATCGGGGGCATCGCTCGCATAGAGCAGCGGACTGGAGAGGAGTGCTTGTAAAAAAGCGAGTATGTGTGCAAAACTAAAAAGAGCGCTACGCAGGTGAGAAATGGCCCTACTGAAAAATCCGGTATGAATTTTAAACCGGAACCGCATACCGGGTTATTGTACAGGATTTGCAATACCGGATTACTGGAATATCCTGTATAAAACAGGACAGTCCTGTATAATACAGGACTCTCCTGTTTTGTACAGGATACTCCAGTATCGCAAATCCTGTACAATAACCCGGTATGCGGTTCCGGTTTAAAATTCATACCGGAATACAGGACAGTCCTGTATTAAACAGGCTAGGCCCGTATTATACAGGAAGGCCCTGTATCACAGGACAAAGGCAGAATAAAATGCTTCAAATAAATCCCACTTGGACTAAATCTGCCCAAAAACTGGGGACATAAGTGTACATGCCAAATGCTGAAATATACAGAGCCTCAGAAACTGGTAATCTGCGATTATCAGCAACTCGCATTGCAGTCGATGTGCCATTGTGTTATTTGCTCCCACCTTTTACCAAAGTATTGGTAGCTTGGTGAATATTATAATGCATCAAAAACTCCAAAAGATGTTTATTTTTTCCGCATGTCTTGAACCAGCTCACTAAGGTAATAATTTAACTCTTTGCGACGATCTACCGGCGCTGGGGTCTCTACAGGGTGCTGGCCAATGAAGTAGTCAAAAGCACCTGCAGAAAAGAAAATATGATTGGTAGTACATAATGCCCCCAGCTTATCATTTAATTGCGCACTGACACACAACATAATGCATTGAGCACTGTGACATGCAACTTACGGCCAATGGCTTTTAGCTTTTCAGGGGTCATTGGCTTTCTGCCCACTGTGGAGGCTTCTGACTTCAGGTTCCGATGGCAAGCTTGCCCTGTAACGCCCCTTTCCAGGAGTTGTGGAGTCGTCCAAAGGCTGCGTCTTTACAGAAACGCGAATCTTTGGGTGCCACCATAACTGCTGCGCACGTTGCCGAAGGAATAAAAATTCCATTCCCGAGGTGGACCTGTATGCAATAACAAATGCATACCCCAGTAGCACAAACGGGGCTCTGAAATGCGGGCTCCCGTGGGCCCAGACAAGCCACAGACAAGCCAGGCGTCTCAAGACGCCAGGCCCTGAGCATTGGCAATGCTCAGTATCGTGAATGCACCTACCGCCTTCCATATTTGAATCAATAATGTATTGCAAATCTGCGTCGTAACATTGTTGGTGTGTAAACAGGTTGCTCAGACAATTGCGATGCTTGCGTGGTCATCCTCCATTATTTACGGCACATACCGCAGCATTGATGCGATGCGTGATGTTTGTTCAAGGTCTTGAGCCGCTCCCCCTCAGGACGCTTATCAATGATTGCTCTCGCACGTATACACCATGTGCCTCTGTAAAGAAATAATACAAACTATAAAACTAATTTTAGCCGTGCTATCATGAAGGACAAGCAATTTCGGTATGTAACTGAAAGAAAATTCTGCGCTATTTCGTCCCTCTACGCTGTGCAGTCTACAAAGTTTTAGTTAAAAAGACACTGAACAGTTAGAACGTTTCTGTTGACGCCGAGCATATAACCGAGACGGAGGCAGTACTTAAAGAACAGAGTGATTTAAAATGCGTACTTACGTCCTAGCAGCACGACGTCGCCGTCATAAAATCCGCCTTCCACCGGTCAAATGTTCACCACCGGCCTCCACCGGTCAAATGTTCACCACTCACGTCTTTCGGAGCGAAGTCATTCATCACTGAGACAAGGATGATAGGGCTCCACCATATTTGCACTGGACGTACGCATAAAAGGCGATGTCATCTTTGATCATGGATTGATCAAGGCAACACGAAGAAAGGCGCAAAAAATTGTATAACACAAATTCAACGCCAACGAGCGAGTGCCAGCGTGTTTTCCCAACTACCTTCATCGCTTGACACTCAACCCAGCCGCAGGAGAGAAGTAAAAACCTGTTCCAAACAAACGCAGGAAAGGCGGGGGTGGGGGGGGGGGGGGGGGCACTTTTGCAAAAAGTCACCGCGATGCGGCCGGGGACAGTGAACAAGTAGAATCGGAACCTCCTCGCCACTTCATGGAAGTCGCGGGAAGCGTGGTCGGGAGGGCGGCTTATGATGTTCGGTCGTGGGTTGACAGACACAGAGGAGCCCAAGGGGAAGGAACAAAGCCCGATAGAAAGACCAGGAATGCGCAGGTTTTTTTTGTTGTGACGGACCCAGGAAAAGCAGAGAAGGCGGTGATGAGAGAAAAAAAAAAGCTTTAAAAAATTTGCGTAAAGACGGGTTACTCGCGTAAGGTTTCTCCAGGTGGTTTTTGTTTTTATTTTGTTCTCTCGAGCGCTGTATCTTCTAGCTAGCACGAAGCGTCGCCCTTGAGGGAACACCGCAAGCTGCCGGCTCCGTTGATATCTTGTTCGTCGATAGAAATGTTCTGGGCGATTTGTGATTAGTATGCCTTCCTGATAAAGTGAAGGGTGGGGCCGCTCGGGATGGCACTTGGACAAGTTGCGTTATCAATGGGCAATCACTTGACGAAGAAGAAGTGCAAAGAATTCCTGCACGAAAACCAAGAATTTTCTTTCTTCATCGATGCGTCGCTACAGACTGCCGCTAGCGAACAGCTGCTGCAATGAACGCGACAGTAACAAACCTTTTGGAGCCTCTGGCGCAGTCACCGGAGGCTCGCCATGTTTATCAGCCAGTCGTGAAGTTCTGCACTGTGAAATCCAGAGTAATCTGCGCAGGACTTACGAAGGCTGCTGGCGGATATATACTAGCCGTGTGCCCGCACACAGCCGCCTTGACTTTGTCAGGGTGCTGCACGGGAAGCCAATATGGCGGTTGCCCTCAAATCACCAAATCATGCACAAACTGCATGTTTTGCCACTGCGAAGCTCACGCTTAGCCCTTTTCTTTTCCTAGCCCTTTCAACAAAACCGCGTATGTGTTGATTATCGCACTTATGCGCGCGCTGCCCCCACCTTTCCCCTAAAAAATATCTGCTGGCTTACAACAGTCAATCTGCAGACCAAGCACCAAAACCGCGGCACATATCGCTCTGAATACAGGCTGGTATGTCCGGTTTGAGCTCCGTACCGGACTAGTCTGTCCGGTTTGAGCTCCGTACCGGATGGTCTGTCCAGTTTGAGCTTCGAACCGGGAATGGACTGTCCGGTATGAGCTCCGTACCGGAGCGGTCTGTCCGGTTTGGGATCGATACCGGACCGGTATGAACCGGTATAACCATCAAACCGGACGGGTCTCGCCGGTATGAGAGTGATACCGGACCGGTATGAAACCGATATGTTCCGGTAAAATCCGGTTTGCCGCGATACCGGATTTTTCAATAGGGGGCTCTCATATTCTCTTCCTCAACGTATCGTAAAGTATAAATACCCCAGCACCTCTCCCTGAATCTCGCGTTGCACAGTGGTAAGCGTCTTGTCATTATTTTTATCCCTGCTGCAAGAGCCACACGCGAGGCTACAGTATGTGAAAATGTATAGATAAGTTTTGAGCGTTTCGTAGCTGCAGCAACAGTACCAGTAAAAGTAACTGAGACATCACCAGGAATACTATGTCGTAGAAGCAAACGAGACCGCATGAACAACCGGGATTGTAAGGCAGTAAATACTCATTGACATCCACCCAAGCAGAGCCATATGGCTTCAAAGGAAAGCTATGCAGTTTACACAGAAACTTCCTAAGTAAAGAAAAATACGTCCTGGTCCGGGATTCAAACCCGGGTCCACTGAATGCCACTGGGATAGTCGCTTTACCAGCTCAAGTAACCAGGATGTTCAGCAGATGGCAGGGTGACAACGAAGTGATCGACAACTAGAAGTGGGAACTTCGAGTTAGAGCACCTGTCCCAAACAGGTGGCGGACCCTGGTTCGAACCCTCAACCAGGCAGAAATTTTAGTCAATTGTGAAGTTTCTGTGAAAGCTGTAGAGCTTCCTCTGCTGCCGCAGGGCTGGGCTTGGGTGCATGCTAATGAATAATTGCTCCCTTATTACAAATCTACTCCACCTTGGGCATTCCCATAAAACACTGGACCAAGAACCAGGATTCATGTTATCAACAAACGATCGATGAAAATAGTTCATTCATATTGCTGCCGTCACTATAATCGCTTCTATATCGAGTTGCTGTAGCGTTATTAGTAACAGTTTTAACGGGTAGCTACTTTAAATTGCGCTCACGTTCGCAGAGGATAACAAGCTGAATTAGAATCACGAGAATCACGTCGAAGTGGATGTGGCTTTCAGCTGCATCATAAAGCGTTGTTCAATAAATCGTGAAGAGTGAGCCCTGCATTGCTAACAAAATGCTCTCGACTCACTATCTTTTTTACCGCATGGTCTCTCGCAAGAAACAACTCACCAAGAGCACGTCCCCACACACAACATTACAGATAACACTAACAGAAGAAATAACACCTTATATGCATAGGAGGAGAACTTTTGAAGAAATTCTAAGTTTCTGACAAAAACCTCTCTTCAAATCCTTCCGGAATGTAAAGTTAGCGCAAAGAAATGAAAACAAACGAGCGCAGGTGACTGCTGGGGGAACGAAACAGGAGCAGTTATAGGAGCAAGAATCCGCAAAGATGAAACGAAAATGACGATTGATCACCGAAGCTGAAGCTACGCAGGCCGCCTACAGCTAGCATACTTCGGGAACTTCTGGCAGGAACTGCAACAACGCGAGCGAAGAGTTTTTTGTGTCCTTTATTTTCAAACTTACATGTTTGTTTTCCTGACACTGCGATGCACTTATTCATTTTCGTTTGCGCGTCACCATGGAGGCAGAGAAGCACTTGAAAATGCTGTTTGGTTTTCCTCATTTCCTTCATGTTTTTGCGCGCTTAGTTGTCAAACTCTCCGAAACGCCGAGAAGCCGAAAAAGAATGGAAGCAGAGCAGGCGAGCATGACGAGAGTGTCGCGTCTGCAGAGGCGCAGTCAAGGCGGCCGTTTCTTGAGGAAGTAAACACTACGCTGAATTCGTAGACTTGAAGTGTTTTTCTTTTTGGAACGAAAGATAGGAGGTCTATCATTCTTTTTTTAATCGAAAGAAGCTTTCAGGCAGGAAATGGGAATATAAACGGAGACAGAAATTACGAAGGTGAGTTGAATGCCTGCGACGTAGGGACCGCCGCGTACTCAGGTGTGAGCCTTCAAAGCTCCACGGATGGCAACTCGTAGAACGAACGCAAGGCAGAAAAGAAAAGGAGCGAAAGATGAAACAGGGAAAAACTGATAGAAGAAAAAGAGGAAAAGGAAACCATGCGATGGACACAACAACAAGAACAACATGTGGAACATGGTGAAATGCGGCGGAAGAACTTCCCATATCCCGTTTTCTAACTCTTTGCTAACGTTTTTTGAACCCCCTATTTCACAAAAACGACATGAACGGTTTAGCAACTAAGACTTCACGCAGGCCGCACACATTCACGGTGGTAGTGTCGGAGCCTTACGCCTAAATTCTAAAAGCATCCATTCCTTCAAGCACTTCCTAACATTCCGTGAGGTCTCCTTTCCGCGGATTGTCGATGGAGGAAGGAGGCGTACTCTGAAATTTAACCTCACCTGCTCTGGCTTAAGGAAAAGAGTTTTGCGCGAACGCCTTCACTCAAAAAAAGAAAAGTAGTCCATCGCACAATTTTTAAATGAGAGTGCTACTATACAGGCACCTGGACAGTATATTAAATTATTTTTTTTTACTCAAGGTTAAAAATTGCCCCAGAAAAACGCGAACCATGATTTCGTGAGTAACACTGGCATTCTGTAGTCCGCCCATGCCGCCATTATCGTCTGACTGTGTTCACGCCGCGCCGGCCTCTCGACGCCTGCCAGCAAGCGATAGCGCGTATGCAAAAGCGAACGTCACGTCTGGAGCAGCGAGGTGAAGTGTTCATCCAGTAGCAGCAGTGCTGAAAGGATTTATCAACGTAACTTTGGAGCTGCCTGACTCAGAGGAATTACTAAGGAAGACATCGCTGTTTAAATGAAATCGAAGACTGCGTGGAAGTGGATACTGCGAGGTCACGTGGAACGAAAGACGCCTTGTATACTGTGCTAATACTGGAATGGTCACGGCGTATCAAACTTTAAATACTGTTTTTCTACTTGAATGGTCACGTGATGTGACAGTCCCAATGGATACAGTATGCTCACGTGGTATGGCAGTTGTTTGGTCACGTGGTATGAAAGTCGCCCTGTATACTGTTAATACTGAAATGGTCACGTGGTATCAAAGTTTAGATACTGTGTTTCTACTTGAACGGTCACGTGATGTGACCCTCCCAGTGGATACCGTAGGCTTAGGTAGTATGACAGTTGCTTGGTCACGTGGTATGAAAGTCGCCCTGTATACTGTTAATACTGAAATGGTCACGTGGTATCAAAGTTTAAATACTGTGTTTCTACTTGAACGGTCACGTGATGTGACCCTCCCAGTGGATACCGTAGGCTTAGGTAGTATGACAGTTGCTTGGTCACGTGGTATCAAAGTTGCCTTGTATATTCTATGATCACATGGTATGAAAGTTGCCTTGGATACTGCAAGTTCACGTAGTATGGAAGTTGCTTGGTCGTGTGGTGTGTTTTCGCACAATATTTCGATGCTAAACGATCTGCCATTTTTATTTGTTTTTTTTTATTAGGTTGCGCGGACTATTTGTGAAAAAGCAGGGCCACAGTCAATGCGCCTGTCCCGGCAGTCCACGTTTCCACTCTCCTTTCTTAAATCTTATTTCGACGTCAGGACTGGACATTTAATTTTTTGCTATTTTCTGGCAGCCCAATGCACTCTATACACTCTAGAAAGAAAGGCGTAAAGAGGTAGTAAGCTCTCCTCTATCGCATTCTCTTTTATAAAAGAGACTGCGCTAGAGGACACCTTAGTACCTTTTTACTACCATATAAGCGTATTATTCGTGTATGGAGTGTACGTCGACGTACCGGTTCCTGTTCTGGCCGAAAGCGAACAGCCAATCGAGCTTTAACGAGAATCACAGCAGCAGCACAAGCGGGAAGCGTGCCCTGGAAATGTGTATTAAATAAATGGACTGGCGGTGCATTTTAGATTTAAAAAAAAAATAGATCCATTCAGCGAAAAAGATGCCGGAAAGGATAGAGCGAAAGAAAGGCATGAATCTTGGAACTTCCGGGTAGAGATATCCGTCGCCGAGTATTGAGCCGGTCATTGATTCCCAATGAAAGCTTTTATAACGCTATCGTTACATGGAGCAGGGAACACGAGAGGGCCAGATAGGAAGCGGGAGAGAAAGCAATAGAAAAATATATACAAAACAAGAAGAAAAAAAAAAGATAAAATCAAGACGAAAACACGGCGGCTTCCCTTCTGCATTTTATTTCCGGTCTACAGTGGCGAGACGAAAATAAATAGGAAATAAAAAGCTTCTCCTGTGTTCGACGTCTCCACAATAAAAAGATGCAGTGCAATGAAACGATGATCTCGGATTCTCGAGACCTAAATACGCTTTCGTATGAGCAGTACTTTCTCCAATTTCACTTTGAGCAGCGTACGATAGCCCGGCTGGCGGTTTACGGTTGCAAGGGAGACAAAGGGGCTGGGGGGGGGGGGGGGGGGGAGGCAGTAGATACGGTTCGCCTGTTGTTTTTTGTCCCTCTTTCCCAGAGACCAGCTTAAGCGGGGAAGCCTGTGGCAACGACACTTTCGAAAACAGCTTTCAGTCTCTTGGCACCTTTGCTACCCCTCCAAAACACATGCTCTTTCGAGAAGCTTGCAGGCAAAGCAACCCCTCCAGTGCACGTAACTCGCCGAAATAGTCAACATTTGCTGGACCGCAGCGCCGAGGGTAACCGCGCTTCCGCAATTCTGTAAACTAATATGGATATTACCTACGGTGGGCTACACGCTTTTTCATAATTAAGAAGACTAACAGCAATGGTTAGAAAGTTAACTATTGAATGTTAGTTAACCAGCCTGCTAGTTAGCACGTCTTTGCTATATTCGGATGTACTACACCCTGTATAGGGGTCGGTTATATTCTGCGCGTTTTTATATCAGCTGATTTATGGTGTGAAGATTGTTTATTGCCGGATATCCTTCATAGAAGCCTGCCTGGTGGTTTGGTTGCTTTATTTATTTATTTATTCATTTATTCATTTGTACCTCACAGGCCCCGAAGAGCATTGGGTGAGGAGGTAAATCGAAAAAAGGAATAAGCAGGAGGAAAAAAACCATAATATCGGTACAAGAACGCGGTACAAGGCAAATACATGAAAGGAACACGAAATTTATACAAAACGAAGTTAAAATATCCGACAGGAAAATGGAAAGAAAAAAATGCAAAACACGAACATGTAAAAAAAAGGCAACCAGGAACAACCGAAGCAGTGGTAAATGGGAAAGCAACGTTAAGAACAAGTGAAGCTGTCGTACATTTCTGACATCACTGGGGCAATAAATGTATACATATATGTTTTTTAAGCTCTCCAGGATCAATCAAGAGATTATGTTGCCAGGAAGATCATTCCAGAGTTTTGTTGCTCTATAGGTAATGCAAAAGAATTAAATGACATGGTCTTTCCATACGTGCGGTTGAAGCTGAGTTGATTGTGTAAGCGTTGTGAAGAGCAAAAAGGTGATTCCGGAGGTAACAACGAAGGACGGGTGCGAACATATTTATGGAATAAACGCAGAAGTGAAATGGAGCGACGAATTTCAAGCATGTGTATGTCATTAAGGTTTTTAAGCTGGGACACGGTGGAAGAAACAGACTATTCTTCCACCGTGAGCTGGGATACACTTGCGAGGGGACTGCAATTGCTCAAAATGTACCGGGCAGCTCTGCTTTGAATGGACTCGAGCGTTTATATGAGATATTTTTGATGGGGACACCATATAGGTGAGATTAATTCCAACTGTGGGCGAACATATGTAAAATATGCAAGTTTTCGAACGGAGCTAGGTGAGTTCCAAAGGCTCCGGCGTATGAAACCTAATGTCCTCGATGCCTTGTTGCAGACTGCAGAAAGATGAGAAGACCATGAAAGATTTGGTGTGAACTGAATTGCCAGGTATTTGTACGACGTAAGTCTTGATAGGAAGGTACTAGTTATAGAGTATATGAAGTTAGAAATAACATGCTTGCGGCTAAAAGTCATTGATTTACATTCATTAGGGTTAAGAATCATGTGCCAGTTTTTACACCAATCAACAAAAGTGTTAAGATCATTTTGAAGGGTCAGGTTGTCAGTCTCGGAAGTGATCTTACGGTAAACAACACAGTCATCTGCATAAGCATAAAGTTTTCCTGAGTCTATTAGCGATTATCTTAGTAAATACCTTGCAGGCAAGGGGCAATAAGCTTATCAGTCTGATTCTTCATGTCCTTGACGTCTCCTTTCTTATTAATTAAGATAATGTTAGCCTTCTTCCAAGCTTCTGGTACGCTCGAAGTCATAAGGCATTGGATATATAGGGTGGCTATTTTTGTAACACAGCCTCCGCTTTGTCCTTCAACAGTTCTGCTGTTACCTGATCCTCAGTTGCTGCTTTTCCCCTTTTCGTTTCTTCTAAGCCTTTCTTTAATTGCTCTTTATTTACTGGCGAGATGTCCCCTTGCTGTGCTCTACTGCCTCTCTCGTCACGAGAAAGCATGCATTTGACTCAGTGGAAACCTCAGCAGTCATGCAGGCATTGCGGAATTAGGGTATAGAAGAGTCTTAAGTAAACATACTGGAAGATATCTATACCGACAGCAATATAGCATCTTAGTCAAGGTCAAAGTCAGCAATAAAATTGCAATAAAGATAGTGTCAGGCAGGGAGACACAATCTCGCTAACACTATTCACCACCTCTCTAAAGCAGCTGTTCAGAGGGCTGAATTGGGAAGAGTTGAAGATAACAGTTCATAGAGAATATCTTAGTAGTCTGTGATCCACTGATGGCATTGTCTTGTGAAGTCACTCAGGAGATGAGCTGCAAAGCATGGTCACTGAGATAGACATGCAGAGAAGAACGGTGGGCCTAAAAATTCCCATGCAGAAAACCAAAGCAATTTTGAACATTCAGGGAAGGGAACAACAGCTTAGGATTGCCAGCGAGCTGCTGGAAGCGGTGAGAGAATACGTGTACTTAGGGCAGATAGTGACTGCTAACCCGGATAGTGAGCGGGAATGACTAGAATAGTAAGAATGGCCTGGAGCGCATATAGCAGGTTCTCACAGATTATGAATGGCAGTTTACCAATACCCCTCGAGTGAAAAACATTCAACAGCTGTATCTTACCGGTACTCACTTATGGGGCAGAAACACGGAGGCTTATGAATCGGGTTCAGCTTAAGTTAGACTATGCAGTGAGCTGCGGAAAGAAAAAAAATGATAGGTGTAACGTTAAGAGACCTGAAGCGGGCAAAGTAGGTAAAGAAACAAATGTGGATTAATGACATCCTAGTCGAAATGAAGAGGAAGAAATGGTATTGGGCAGGGCACGTAATGCGAAGGCAAGATAACCGCTGGTCCGTAAGGGTAACGGAGTGGATTCGTAGAGAAGGCAAGCGTAGTAGGGGTGGCAAACGGTTAAGTGGGTGGGTGAGATCAAGAAGCCTGGGATGATGCGGTGTCCGCAGCTGGCAACGAGTTGGTTGGAGAGACATGGGAAAGGCCTTTGCTCTGCAGTGGGCGTAGTCAGGCTGCTGCTGATGAGGACGGAGAAATATTCTTGTATGCCATGCGCCTAAAAGTGTGTCCTATGGTTTCTTGAACGTTCTAATCTGGTATACTAATTACATTCCGTACAGTCCGCTGTGTTCATTACGAGGAGTCAATTTTCAAATGTACGAAGTCAAAATGTTGAACTGTTAAAATGTAAATACTAATTTGTACTGGTTAACATTCCGAAGCCGTGCATGGGCTATGACGGGCACCGTTAAAGAGGTCTGTGAATTCATTTCGATTAGCTGGGATTTTTTCAGCGTGCGCTCGCAACGCACAGCACACGGACGCCTTTTTCGTTAGGTCTCCATTGAAACGAGACCGCCGCGGCCGGGATGGAACCCGGATTCTTCGGCTCAGCAGTCGAGCGCCCTAACCAGCAAGCCTCATCGGCGTGTAATATTTGCTTGTTAACAAGAAAAAACAAGGCAAGAGCAGGGGCTAGTTGGGGTTCCATACTGAGGAAATCTTTTCTTCACTTTTTCGTGTCATCCTGTTCTGTATTAAACCGCCACATCTTTTGAAATCAATCAGCCGAAAGTATGCGCTCCGTCTGTCTATGTTCGCGTCTTTCTGTACCACTTAGCGCGATTTCCTCTAAGAAAAAAACGCAGTGACTGTACTATTTAAAATGAACATCAGAACCGCTCACTATGTTACTTCTGGGGCTATTGTTTTTCATTATTTTATTTCGTCCCACTCGGCTTGTTGTCTCGCGCCCGTTGTTCCACCTGAAGGTGCGTGCTTAGCTATTTGTTTTTATTTTCTATTGCCATTCTAACGTCTCTCTCTTACTTCACTAGCGTGGGAAAGAGCGCAGCCTCTCTTGCCTTTCACTAGTGCGATATTTCCGTGCGAATGTCCACAAGAACTCGCCGAGTTATAGAAGAAAAGCACGATAGGCAAGGGCAGTGCGCGGGGAGCTTTTGCGTGCCGACTGCCGGCAGAGGACGCAATTTATCGTCATCATCACTGGCGGTCGCGACGGACGGTCGGATGGGCGTTGTCCCGCAATTATCAAAATGGCAGCGCAGACAGCGTGCAATGACCGCGGAGCGCACTGCTCTCTCAACCTTCCAGACCACGTTATTATGTGTAAGACCTGACTTTAGAAAGGCTTTTGATTACCCTCCCTCTTGGCCAGCAGTTCTTTAAGCATGTCCCCCTTGCCATAATACTTCCTCGTGCCTTGCTCTCTAGCAGTATTTTCTCGACATGTTTTCCTTGCTGCTTTCTCTCCTCAAGGTGGAGCGAGATATACCAAAAAGGATTTCCTGGTAATGAGCCGGGGCCATGTGACAGGGATGTATAATGTAATAAGCGCGGACCGAATATTCTAATAAGAAAACAGACGCACGTTCACTTCAGGAGGCCACTGATGACGACTGTTCTCCCTATATTTTAGCACCTGCGCTGGGTTGCACGCTTTTTTCTTCACTCTGCCTGACTCCTTCCTTTCCATTCTTGCCAATTTTCACCTGTGTTCGCTGTGAAAAAAATTCGCAAAGCTAATAATGTTTGCGCCTATGTAATCGGTATAACCTAGGCTTTCAGCGTACAGAATTCCTTTTACTGGCATCACAGCTTTTTTTTTTTCTTAACTTCTAGATTCCTTCGCTAAGCTTTTATTGACTAATACTAGCCTCGATATCAATTTTATTTGTATAAAGTTCCTAGAGTCGTCGCTCCCAGTTAGCATCTTACGTGCTCTCTCCACATTGTTACAATGCTTCAAGCTTCATTCAACCCCGCTTTTTGCAATATTCGCCCCTTTTTCGTTTCTCAACCACTCTTCCTAATCCCCATTTTCTTCGATTTCCTATCACAGCCGTTTTGCTGATTTCCTTTTTCGTCCTTTCTGCTAATGTTTCGTCCCGAACTCTTCATTTTTTATCCTAAGGCCTACTGCACAATATTAATAGAAAGACAACCTTTATATGCGGCAGTCGTGAACCTTGCAGCTCCGTAGTACGCAGCAATCTCGGCCGGTTTACCCCAGCTCCTAATCATTAGTTTAACGTTCATAGGTGGCAACACTAAACAGGGAAACAGGGGTGTCCAACGGTCAGTAATAAGTGGGCTAAACAAGGCATGTAATCGAATAAGCGTATTGTTATTTCTTCCCGCTCTTCGAATCTCTCGCAATAATTACATACGTCACAGCGAACGTTGGATTAAAAAGTAAGAGTCCGCGAAATAAGCAAGTACTCGCACTTTTCGCATTTTTGCTTGGAGTCGTCTGTTTGCTTTCTTCTTCCCGAACCAAGCCCAGCTTCCATGATTAAATTGATTTTATTGGTATCCTGCTTAAATCGGGGTGATAATGAGAGTCACCTTGCCTAGCGGTTGTTTCCTTCATGTCACACTTTTTCTAAAACTTCATTACTATTCTGGCTCTCTGCCATTAAATGCTGTTTTCTTCTGATAATTCATGGAATTTTTCTTTCTGCTTTTACGCCATCGATACCCGTCACCTCTACTTGATGCGCTACTTTTCCTTTCGCTATCCCTAAATCCAGGGCTTCAGGAAGACTGGCTGCGTATCCTCAATATCGGGCTGTATGGCTTTGAAGTCTGTCGGAACAGGCTAGGCGTTGTCTTCACTATTTCCCTAGGCTACAAAAATATCATTTCTCTGCTCAGTGCGTCCTTTTTATGCATCTTCGTTTTAAGGCGACTTATCTAGCTTCAAAAAGTTAGACACTCTCTCTTGAATTATTTTACAGTGTTTCCTTCCGGATTTCGCTCTTTTCGGCTCTGCATCCTCACAATGATTTCGTTATTTTTTTTCCCTTGGGCTTCATTAACTAGCGCAATCTGTCAGCTGCTAGTAGCGAACTGCCCGTAACTAAAGGTCAATATTTTATTTGTATTTGTAAGAAATCTTCAGAGTGTGAGGAGATGCTGCGCGAACATGATATTGATGAATGTCTATTGTCTGCTTACTCTCTGCAAAGTCTCACTTTCCAAATACTACTTGCACTGACTAGTAGCGATGGCCTTAGAATACCAGTACGATATACTGAAGAATCACATTTTACTTAATATTGTCGGTCGTTCAGCCCTATGCAGCACATGGTAATGGGCGCAAAAACTAAAACCTTTTCTCCAGATTGCTCTGTCTTGTTTATGCGTTATGTCCCTCGGCCCCTCTCTGCGGTACTTGTAATGTCGCGTAACCGCGACCATTTCTGTTCTGCTTCAGCGATTATGCAGAGCACGTAACAACGGAAAAGCATATCTTCTGACCCTGATACTTCCAGCGTTGCGACACCCTGCGGTGATAATAATAAAAACGATCACCCTCACGCCGCCACCACCAAGAGAGCTGGTTTTTTTAAAAAAATCCTGTGTTTAATAGAGAGCCGTTCTAACAGGCGGAGGTTGCGTTAGTTAACGACGGACGCAGAAGACGAAATCAAGAAAACGGAGAAACAGAACTCGGTGAACAATGCCCCGGAACGAAGCTTAGCGACTTCAAAGTAAGACAAAAGGACAAGCATAGGAACGCGGGTACCCTGAGAACCTCGACTCCTCACGGCAGCCACAAAGCAGGATAACACAGCGGGGGAAACGAAAACGCGAGAATCCAGATTGGAAGCAGCAGCGCCGGGGAGCTCGGAGGCCATTAATAACAGTACACGCTGCCGCTTTTTCTTGGTGCTCACCAGGCGGAGCTGTCACCCCCGAATCCCTGTCAACGCCCACACAAAAGCAGAGGATGCGCCCCCTGGTTTCATTGGAGGGCACAATGGAGTACAGATATAGAGTATGGGGAATGGAGTCGAGGCGTATGGTTCGTGTTGTCGCGGGGAAAGGAACAGATAGCGACGTTCGTCATGTCAGGATGGCTGGCGGTAGAAGTACCGACGCTCGTCTTCAACGATACACGCGGATGCCCTAGTTTCACGTACGGCTGACAGTAAGAGAAGTCCGGCGGAATCCGATGAAATGCAGCGAAGAAACAAATGATTAATCAGTTAAACAGCACATCTGGGGCATCTTGCTGTAAATCGTCACAATTAGCGAGCTAATATCCCGATTGGCAACGAAGTTTCGTCACAGGGCCGAAGTTAGTTGTCATACACGCAACTGAAATTTCCATTCCTTAACAAATACTGCATTTTCCAGCTCATTTGATGCGCCATCGCGAACGTATTATCCCTTATAAAGCTTCGCTAGACGTAGTCAGAAAAGTTGTATTTCTGATAATTATGCATCCCCCTGCCGCGCTTATGAAGACATGAAGACATCCTGTGTCCGAGTGTGCTGTTAAATCGTCGATGTAAGGAAGTTAATGCGACGATATTTAAATACAATGAATGAGTACATCACGGTTGCCTAAGTTAAACCCTATTCCTTTACACCCCTTGGTTGGACACGCAAATGATAATATCAGGCTATATGAAGACCCGTTCATAGTTGTCCGTCGTGAATTAGCAAAAAACGTGTTCACTGTTACCAGTTAATCCGAATATTTTCTACATTATAAAGGCTTGTTTTAACAGGGAGAGATCTGCAGTGCGGACGTAAAATTGTTGCCCCGAGGTGCGAATACAAGAGTGGGTGTATATGTTGTTCGAAACCTACAATTCGATACCACATAAAGAAAAATATTTAAAGAACGGCTCTGCTCAGATACCTTCCTTTTGTTGTTGTTTCCTGGCTTTCAGAGCAAAAATAAAACCAACCTTTTCAGCGCTCTGGCCACAAACTTCGTTGCTTGTTTTCAACTGTCATGGGAAGCAGACGACGAGCAAGTGCAGTTGCAATCGCGCCGTCTGCTCGGCAATGCCAAGCACGTCTGCTACTGTTGGCGAGCCCACCACAAGGCCGTCATTCGTCGCACTTTGAATGGCATAAAAGTAAACAACTCTGGAGAATGCAAGCATCATTCAACGCTGTGCTCCATGAACGAATAACTTGAGCTCAATGGCTAGGCCCATATATGGCCATTCTGCCTTGCTTGATCTTGAAACTTAGTTTGTTTTTCACGAGAGACTTCAAGGACAAGTGAGCAGTGGCGAGTGGTAGCAAAAGCGTGAACCGCAGCTTATAACACACTAAAGGGAATGGCGCACAATCGCTCAGTGGGACACCTCCGAAAGCAGGCCGTCTAAATTCCATTCACGCCGGCTCTCTAGCATTGTATGGGGGCGCTTTCCGAAAGCATTATCAACGTTCTCTTCCTCAATCACGAAACTGCACCAAGACAAGCCAAGCCAAGGTTCAGTATTCGTGAGTGGCGCAGGAAAAGAGTTGATCGAGGCAGGGGGAAAGAGGCCTACGTGACTGAGACTCAAGTGGACGCTGCGCCTGATTCGTTTCGTTCGGGAGCCAATGTCCGGCAAACTCTCTGGAGCTTGATTTGATGAAGCACGAGATTAAAGCCGCGCGCCTGGTGCAGGTAAGATGAGCGAAGCGATTACCGGAGACGAACTAAGTTCTATGGTTTTTAGGGGCTCAGCATGGCTACAAAAATGGGAATAACACGCTTAGAACTTTGTTGGATTGGAAAAGTTGTGAAGGCGGTATTGAATGGTGATTATGCACGAGTCCTGAAGTTACTCTTCGTAACGGAAGTAAAACCTTTGTAGGCGCTACCTGGTACGAAAAAAAAATTGGATGGTCCACTTACGCTGCGCCTGAAGTATATGACATTATAGCTAATGGGTTAATGCCCATATATGCAGAATTGGGCATCCTATACTTGTCACAGAATATGGAGCAAAAGTTCTCAAGCATCATTAAGCAGCCAGCAAGCGCCAGACACCTCGACGTGTCACCATGCGCCACCTCAGAACACTTGAAGCTGCAGCAACAGGCACCGGTGCCAATGCTCGCACATCGGAGACTCTTTCAGCGACCGGCCTAGGCAGCGGCATCTTATATCAGCCGCGGCTCCAAAGCTACCTTAACAAACGAAGGCGGTCTTCATCCACAGGAAGCCTTCCACATTGTCAGCCTTCACTATACCCCAAATAAATAATGCCCCCGCCTTCTGTCGAGCTGGCAGAGGCGTTGCAGTTGAGGAAACTTTTGTGCGGAAGCTTTACCTGGATTAGGCTTTATGCTGTTGAATCTCGTGTTAAACATGCGCTTAACTCTTCTGATGAGCACACCTTCCATTAAGAAATTGCGAGCAACAGCTTTCCATCGCAGTTTCTATTGTCTATTTTTTGTATTTTTGGTCAGCTGTCTGCAGGCGCTTTTTTTCAGTCTGTAAAATGAGGAATCATGAAATTTTTATGTAAGAAGAAATGAATAAGTTGCATCGGCGCACGTGATATTCCCAGAGGACCAATCCACGCACTTTCCAGCGCCCGAAAACATGGTGTCATTGGCAACTCCGCGATGTCACTGCCGAAATGAGGTAGAAAAAAAAACACAATAAAAAATTAGATTATGGTACTTAACCCAAAAACCAAAAATTAAGAATTCCCAGTCCGCCCTCAGTGGACACAGATAAACGAAGGCATTGCTTGATCAAAATAGAGGAACAATCAAAACCGAAAGAAAAAGATAATACTAGTCACTTCGTAAGTGTTGGCAAGTTGCTAGCTGGTGTTGCTTGTCGCGAACACGTGTGTTACAACTCGGAACTTTCGCAATGACGTCACGTGCTTGGGCGCGTTCGCGAGATTTGTCACGTCACTGCCGTTAATTTCGTTGATGGCGTCGCCGCCGCCACTAGTACCTAGCTCAGGCTGGAGGACGCAGCATGGAGATTGCTTGCACTCTAGAGAACAAATACGCCTATAGGGGGGTAAAAAAAGAGTAGTCTGTACTCTTGTGCGCTGGGTTTTATAAAAGGTAGAAACGTCTTTTATTAACATTACTTTAACTGTTCTAAGGTACTAAAATGTTAGAACACAAAGTTACGCGCTACAGAAAAATTTCATTATCGTCAAACTAAAGAGAGAGAAAGAAATTTTAATTAGAGGAAAAGGAGGAGAGGTCGGTTGGTGGTAACATGGCCCTGGCCTGCTACTCCACACTGGGGAAAAGGAAGGTAAGGAAAGAAAAAGAGAGGATGAAGGTTGATGATGGCATAATACAATGAGTTTCATGGGTGATGTCTACACACGCACACACACTGGCTGGCACTCGTATCGCGATGAGTAGACGCACTTGAAACTCATGTCTTAAACACACACACCGACACATGTCATTGACACATACTGGAGTAGGTAGGAGCTCCAGTGTGGCAAATGGTATGGCTATTATTCCTTTCGCTGAAGGCTGACCTGGAAAATTTTTGGCACCGCGGTACTCATTTACAGGCCAAGTACGTCTAAGAAAGCTGATCACGAAAAGCTGGGAAGATTCAATGCAGCTCTTAGAAGAAACAGCACAACAACAAAAGATCACGAGAGAACAGCACGAGAGCACAAGGACGCAGTAATACAACCGCACTCAGGAAGAGAAGGACAGCCCAGAACAGCACATTATGGAATCTTCATAGAAGCAGTGGTGAAGAGGAGAAAAAAATTAGAGCGGACACTTAAGCTCCTTCTTAAAAGCATGACGTAATAGCGTAATGAGCTAATTGCCATATTTCATTCATTCATTCATTCATTCATTCATTCATTCATTCATTCATTCATTCATTCATACTGCCGGCGCAGGCCAAGGCAGGAGTCGCAGTTTTGCAAATGCATATTTTTGTCACAACTGAACTGTTGCATGTGAAATAAAAAAAACAGACAAATTACGATCTTTAAACATTAGCAATTCTTGCACGTAACTGACAGCTCGTGATACGGCAAAAAGTTGTGAGAAACAAATGTACACACAGAAAAGAATTTTTGAAAAGTGCTGAAATCATCAGTCACAATGGTGATATGTGAGAAAGAAGAAAGGTGCGTGGCTGAAATAACAAAGTACGAACAATTGTAATTGAGAGCATGTCCGACAGACAAAGGTTAAATAAAAGAAACAAAGGAGCAATGTACACAGATCACTTAGATAATGACATGAAACAAGGCTAGTCTACAAACATTTTTATGCACTCGTAGAATATTCCCGTAGTGCAGCCATCAGCCATTAAAGGTGCACTGAAGAGGATTCTGAACCTGTCTTTTTGCCGCAGGAACTCGATCTACACGTTCCTAGCATTCTTAGAACCTGCAACTTATTGCCCTGTATGGCCGATTTCCCTAATTAAATAGAATTAACGTCCGGCTCCCGCCTTTTTTTTTTTTAATTCTGCCTCGTACGATGGGCGGAGTCGACCAACGCGTGAAGTTCCTTTCAGCCAGCTCCGTGGAGGCTTTGCTTTCGCTTTATTTTGTTTTCTAGGTTTCCATGAATAAATAGTTTCATTCGCAGATAATATAGCCGCAAAATAAGCCTGCAGAAATAAAAATACGCGCGGACTATTTGCTACTACGGACTACTACGTATTACTCCGCCGATGCCAGAGCGGCAAGCCGCCACGGGACTGGGTGAAAGGCACTCCACGCGTTCGTCGACTCCGCCCACCGTACGAGGCAGAATTCAAAATAAAGGGCGGGAGCCGGACGTTAATTCGATTTAATTAGGGAAATTGGCCACACAGGGCAATAAGTCGCAGTTTCTAAGAATGCTAGGAACCTGTAGATCGAGTTCCCGCGGCAAAAAGACAAGTTCAGATTCCTCTTCAGTGCACCATTAATTTAACTGCCACCTGCCATGGTGGGCAGTCTGTGATGACGGCGCATGGTCGCGTGACCTAGGGGGCCCACTTCCCTCCTGTGCTGGTCTGTGGGCACCACCTGCTAGATGAAGATGTTTCTCACACTGGTGCCAAAATTTCTAGGACACTTTGGCAACTACAGTGTTGAGAGGCGAAAGCCGAGGACACTATGCCGTGACGACTTCCGGTAGATGTAACGTCACACCGTTCCCGCGGCAATATCGGTACCCAAATTTTACATCTTTCGGCGATATTAAGTGTTAATTACGCTTAATTTTACATTTTTCCATCTAATCTGACACAAATCCAACGTTTTTCAAACCATTCTGCGACAATTTTTACTATGCCGTGACGACTTCCGGTGGACGTGACGTCACACCGTTCCCGTGGCGATATCGACGTCCGCGCTATTTCAACACCATTTGGACATTTTTGTCTATAACTAATTAACCCACATTCATCAAACTTGACTTCTAGGCTCATTTTTTCCTCCTCTATCTGAAGCAACCATTGGTTTTCTTCTATATTTTCATCTCCCGAGTTAAAAGCGTGTGGTAGGCTTTGTTAACGGACGACAGTATGAGCATTAAAGGCTTCCGCCTTAATATCTAACCATAACTGTTCATTGATTTTTGCAAGCGGCTTCCGGTGGTACCGTAGCCACGGCACCACCTCGGTGGCTCAAAATGATATCGACAATAAGGAGTTCTATATATGCACTCCATGTTATGAAAATTTTACAGTCGATGAAATATTAGGAAGGAAATCTGAAAAAAAAAACTCCATTATAGGGGAATAGCACAAGCAGAGAAATGTCATAATGTGTACGCTGTGCATGCTTCAAATATAGCGGAGCCATATCACCGCTCGCATGAACAATCCTTTTTACTGTTTTATTTTTGTTACGTTCCGTACACGGCGCAGCAGTTTTGATAGTGACAGTGAGCATGGTTTGGCTATAAAGCTATACCTTTTCAAACTGGCCTCCATCGACGCATTTTTATTGGCTCCGAAAACGGCAGCCTCGCAATATTTACCTTCATCTCTGTTCTTGAGGGCCACTGTCTGACCTGGCCTGCGTTTCTGCACTCGGCGCGCATCACTTACACTTGTTGGCGTTTTTTTTTCTGTGATTTTTTTCTTTGTTCTCTTTAGAGGAGAAACACATTTCACTTCAATTTTTGTTCCTACTTGAAATGGTTGTTTAAAAAGCTGTATTTAATTCCTTCCCTTTCCATCGAAGAAGAAATTAGCTTTTTCTGTTCTCATTTTCGTTACTCTGTCGCTGTTCACAAAAGAATTCCAGGCGTTCTTTTATCACCGAGAAGAAGACGGTACAGCCGTATTGTCGTCTGCGTGACCTCGGTTCCGGAGCAGACGAGATGCTACGCAGGTTAAGTGCGTGTCTGCACACAGTCACAATTTCCGACAATAGAGGGCGTTGCCTTACTGCGCATCAAGCTTTCGCTTTGCCCCGAAGCGCAACTTCTCCATCGCTTTGTATAGCTTCCGATCATTCAGCCTGTGGTATTTGTCCGTGTGCTGGGTGTAGTGGGTGTGCCCCAAGTGTTTATGTCCTTCTAAGGTGGGTCGAATTTATTGTCAGGGCATCCCTTTGACCAACGATTGCTGAGAACGCTATGCCAGCACTCAAGCCTGGAGGGAACGTGCTAGCCTTGGGCTTTCTGTGCACGATGTTAAAAATATTTTAAGTGGCGAAACGCTTTTGTTATCTTTTACAAGTCGTGCTTACAGACTGGCCGGTGTTGCAGAAACTTCGGTACCGAAGAAAAAAATTTCTTCCGTGCTCAGAGAAAACACAAGCAGAATATATAGCCAGAAATTTTGAACAAGCATTTTTTAAAGAGAATTTGTTTATATATGCAATTACGAAAATTTCGTATATTGTATGACTGCACCCCAACAATCGATGTATTCGCAGGTCCCTGCTCGGTACGCTTGTAACTTTTTTTACAATTTGTTGTTAAAACGCACTCCGTCGGCTTCCTACGGCAGTCGAATACTCGGTAAGAGCGCAGGACGAAGTTGAAAAGCCTGATTTTGCTAAGCAAGGGAAGACTGGGACATTCCATTCAATACTTTCATAACACTATGTTACAATATCCCTATATACCTGTTCAAGAGAGGCGGGCTTAAAAACGAAAAAAAAAGTTTCGTCACATTTTTATTCAGTTAATATGTTTACTGTAACAAGTATGATGAAAGTGCAGCGCCATTTGAACAAGCTTCCAGCATAGAGTCATTTTACAGCCTTAGTTTCTTATCGAAGTTATATCACTAAGAGCGTATATTACTTTCCTCACAAAGTAACCGGTCTTCAGTTCAACAGCAACGTCTTCGTGGCGCGAATGAGGTGCCTTCACATGGACCAAAGCGCACGCACACATGGTCGATCTTGCTTGGGCATCATTATTGTCGGGCACCCTCGAGCAAACCTGGTGGTCAGTGTGGGGCAGCGCTTGATATTGGCTTGTTTGTCGACCACTTTGCTTCCTGATTGGGCTGGCCTTCCTGGTGCCCTTAAAGAAGTACGAAAAATAAGAAAGTCACAAACACTCCCAACTCGCCCTAGAACCGGTTGCCAAAATGTTTTCAGCAAACAACACTTTTCCTTCCTATCGACGCACCCTTTTACTTGCCCGCCAGCACAGAAAGAAAGAAACCAAATGAACGAACGAAAGTAAATCCGCAGAAAAACACAACAGATGCTTGTCAGAACGAGAGGAATGCCGATATTGAGTCAAGTCATATCGGGCGGTGTCTACCCCAGGTGGTCGAAATTTCCGGAGCCCTCCACTACGGCGTCTCTCATAGCCTTAGTCGCTTTGGGACGTTAAACCCCATAAACCAAACCAAACCAAGAACAGTGTGCGTGTGTTCGGCTGGCATTCGGCTAGGAGGCGGCCTGTCCGATCGAAGGCGCTCCTCGAATTCGTGCGCTTGATGCGTTCTCCTAGACACCCTTATTTCTCCGCGAATCTGTTTGTGCGAGGACATTGTCTCCGAAGGGTGCCTTTCAAAATAATAAAGAAGACACACAGGTATCATGGACCATTTGACAAACAAAAATTTGAGTTGGAAATGTAAACAAAAAGCAATCAAAGTGAGAGTGTTGCCGGCAGAAAGTGTAAGATGCAACAAGCGAACGAAGCCACCTACTCGCCACCTCCGATGTCACGCTTGAAGATTAACCGAGACATGGTGACAAAAGGTCGACGCCTTTGGCTTGAGGATCTCCTTTGAAGGGCATTCGCCGCTTCGTTGTTGAGTTGTATCCCACTATAGTTGGCGAATGTTTAGGGTGAAAACAGCTGCGCAAAATCAGATGGGGCGTAGAACAGTAGCAAAACCTTCAGTTCCGAGCCAGCGTGTGTGGTGTCTTCGTTCTCATGTGCGTCTCGTCTTGCTTGCGCTGTTTTTGCAGCTCTAATGTTTAAAATCATTGTTTTAACTAACCGTTCTCTCTTCTTTCTGTTCTGTTCTTTGCGCACTTTCTGGCTTCAGCGCCTTCCGACAATCGTCGCTGGTCAGGTCCGCTGGCCTCTTGTGCCTTTGAACCTCACCTGTCGTTCCCCTATATTTTTTTCCTTTTCCTTCGTTTTAACGTGTTAGCATTAATGTTCTTCTCATCCGCAAAATCTGTCCGTCTGGTTTTGCGTGATGCCGTCGTCACCCTGAAGGAAACTTTCGCCCATTACCCTCCCACCTTTGCCTTCCTTGTATTTTACACCCGCCAGAATATTCAGCATTACACCAAACAACCCACTTTCACCCTTCAGAAGCTTCATCCACCACCGACCACCAACCTGCGCCTTCCAAAAAGCACTCAATAAACTCTTGGATCATATTTGCGTGTTACACTTCTCCGAAGCAACATGGAAAGTCTTGCAACATTTGTGATCATGCTCTTTCTTTGAAAGGGCTCCAAACAGTCTTGGAACTATTTTGCTCGTTCTGCTGTTTCAAAGGAGCAAAGAAAGTATTGGAACATTTGTGTTCATTCTCTTCGTTTGAAGGTTCTCCAAAAAAGTCTTGGAACGTTTTTGCTTGTTCTGCTGTTTCAAAAGAGCAAGGAAAGTCTCGGAACACTTGTGTTCGTTCTCTTCATCTTAAAGTTCTCCAGAAAGTCCTGGAACCCTTTTCATTCTCTTGTTTCATACACGAGGCCAGCAAGTATGCCGTGTCGCTTCATCACCCATTCGAGAGGTAAAAAAGGCATAGAGTGATGGAAAGCTTTTCAAAGCGGGGAAAAAAAGAGAATATTCGTGAAAGAAGAATATGAAAGCAGGGCTCTACATTTAAAGCCGTAATAGAAACTGAGGTGCATTCATGCGAAGCAAGTTACCCGCCTTAGTCCTGCATTCAGGCAGGGCTGTGTTCCCTGTTTCGCTTTTACCAGCTCGTTTATTATTTTGCATGGTACGAGCCTTGAAAAACCCTAGAAAATATCTGCACGGTACGGTGTCACCGAACAAAGCCTGCGTGGTAGGGACCGACTCTTTTAACGCGACGACATAAAAGGAGTCTAAACCTAGGTCCAGTTTCTTTTTTTTTTTTCATGAATATGCTGAAAGCTTTTTGTCGGCACAGTGATTGCAAGGCGTAGTCTGTTATGTAACCAAGAGAAACGCACGCGGCCCTTTGTGTGGGGGCAGAAGTTGCTCTTTTGAAAGGCTTTCATGCAAAGGCTGTCATTTCTCTTTGACAGCGTCGAAGAAGAAAAAAGTAGTTTTCTTGATGCGCATTGAGGAAGTCCAAATGCAAGTGCAAAGCTATCTATGAAGCATGCAGTGTCATCTCTCGGAATGCTTGCAAACTAACTCACGAAATTATTGAGGCGGAAGTCACTTGTAGCTTAAATGACGCGTGCAACGCTAAGCTATCTGTTGGACTACATCGCAAAGAATCAGACTACTTAAGAAACTACTAAAATGTTCGTCTCCTGCGCTTGCACAATGTATGCGGCCACTTAGTGTATATTAACGCCTCGCGATTCACAATAAATTGTTGGAAGTTAGCACTCGTGTGTGTTCCTTCTTGTCTCTCTGTGTTGTAGCGCTGTTTTGTATGTCATGTTCTACCAACAAGCCCAAGCTTCCTCTTAGCTCCTATGACCAATTTCACACGTGTAGGAATGTGTCTGCGTGTGTGTGGGTTTGTATGCTAGCCAATGAAGGATGTAAGCAAGTGAAAGCGCTTGAGCAATATGGTATCGCGCTTTGGTTGTAAACGCTTTACACCACTTATTATTAATGATAGTAATTCATTATGAGGAAAGCAGCAGTAACTGTTTCACTCAAAGTGGGCACTAGACTGATTCGTAAAGGAAAAGATGAAGGAGGGTTGAAAGGAGGAAGCTAAGAGAAAGCGTTGTCGTAATGCACTGACATCGCACAGCAGACGCGCGTTCGCGCTTCAGTTCCATCGGAATGTGGCCGTCTTTGAAGGGATTCATAGCGCGAGGTCGATATCTGAAGCCGAACGCCTCAACCGCTGAGTCACCGCGGAGGGTGCGACTGCTGTTCTTAGTAAACGGCACCGCGTGTACTCCGACCTTTTCGACACTATCGACGAGCGTCAGGATGCGACGTCACATGAATTCGGAGTCGTTGGTGCCAGTACTGGTTTTCGTTGCATAGGAAAAAGGAGGGACCATCCGGGACGAATAGATGATGGAAGGCGACAAGTGGTCCAGTGGTTTGAGCGTCCGCCTCGGCTGCGGAAAGGTGGTTGGTTCGAATCCCACCTACGGGCAAGGATGGGCGCGAGCATCCCTCGGCCCAGCGCCCGGCTTCTTTGCTCTCATGCCACACTCAACGCTCAAAGTTCAAACATTCGCTTTGCACACTCATAACCGTCTTGTGATTTTTTGTGTGCGAATAGGTTGATCGTAAGTGTTTTTACGCAAGGGGACTGCTGTCAGAGCCCGGAGAGCAAGAATACATGCCGAGTAAATCTTCTTAGACGAAATAAACAAAAAAAAACGAAACTGCTGCGTCCGCTTTTAGGAAGCGCAGAGCAGCCAGCCGCTGAGCGCGGCGTTATCGATGCAGAGCACGACTCAAGAACTAATACGAAACATAGTTTCTTGTGTTTTCGCACTTTCGCAAACTAACACTAACCGATGCAAATGCAAAGAAGATGTTTATTTTCTGTGCCAAACCTGGAGGAGAGAGATCAGAAAAGGTCCCGAATCACGTGCGAAACTTCCTTTTGTGCATGTTACTACACCATAATTTCAGTTGCAAAATTTATTTGTCGCAGCCTGTGACACTGCGTCACCTCTTCTTGTGTTTTGATGTTCCTGTTTCTCTGTCTTAGGCGAACGTAAGGTGGAGAACACGAAAAGAGATTAACAGCACAAAAAACAGTAACAAAAGGAAACAAAAGCTCTTATACACGTCATCCTTGTCCAAGGCTAGCAAGTAACGGCAATAACTTCATTGAGTTTTATGCTTGGCCCTTACTCCACTCAGTCCAACACTAACGCCCAGGATTATCTCAGTCAAGTGATCACAGAGGGCATTTCTATTTAGTGAGACCGCACTGTTAGACTCGCAGACGCTGTTACAGCAGAGAAGAAAATAAAACATGAGACTACGAGGTTCGTCAAGTACATATTGTCGCACTCCCTGCTTGTCCAATGTTGTCTAACAACTTGTTTCCCTTGCCTACCCTCAGACCCTCCTATATGACATTCCCCTGCTGATGGGACGTTCTAGTGCTGAACCCCTCTTTCCTTTATTGTTGTTGTGCGTTCGGTCCTCGCTTTTTTTTTCTGATGATTTACGTCGTAGGACCGAACAAGCTAACCCAGATTTCAAGCTTTTGTAGCGTTCTTACCGGTGAGCAGGTTAGTTTGGGAGCTTTTGGTTTCAGCATTTTAGGACGGAACCACGTTGCAAGCCATGGACGAAGGTCAATTGCAAGGCTATCGCTTCTAAAGGAAAATCCGTCCAAACACACGCCCAGCGCGAGTGTTGACAGCAGTCTCGGACTCGTGGAAAGACATATAAGCTGGATTCTGTACGGTTGCGCGTTCCACCCTATTACAATAACATTCCAGTTTTTTGCCATTAGCAACCCAAGATTATCAATATCGGTATCGATATCGCAAAAATAATGCATGCCTACCTAACCTCAAGCAACGTCGCACAGTTGCAAGGCTGTGCTTGTATCAGAAAATGTATCATAACTTTTCTTACAACTGTCCTGTCCAGCTTGCTCATTGTTGTTCAGCCCGCACAAGCCACCAAAATGCCGTTTACCCACCTTCTGCTCGCACCGTGACCCATCTTCGTTCCTTCTTCAACCAAACAGCGCATGACTGGAACAGTCTTCCCGCAAGTACCATCCTTCATACAAACCCGGACCATTTCAAGAAAGCCATCGAAAAAATCTGTTATTAACACCAGGTTGCTAGCCCACCCCTCGTGTAAAGCCCTCACCCGAGGGCCCTTGAGGTATTTGTAATAAATAATAAATAAATAAATAGCATCCGGAATATCCATATCCAGTGGGCCCCGCATTTTCCTAGAATCGACCGGCAGGGCGTGCCACACTGATGACTTCCCTGTCGGGGACTGCCAGCGCATCACGAGGTCAATATTATATGCTGCTATGCGTCCCTCTGCTGGTTTTCCCTGGCTTGCGGTGTCCTTCGCGTCCCATGTCTCCGGTGCTTACCCTGTCGATGACCTCGCCGAGATTGTTTGGCCAAGGGGCGTCAGTCGTAGGCCCGACTTCCCATCCATCCCCATTTCCTTGTTTCCCCAGGATTTCTTTTCTCTGTATGAATCTTGCTTCGTGTTGATTTCCCGCTACATCGACTCGGCGTCGTCCCGTTCCTCCCCGTTCCTCCCCAGCGTGTGCCCCTCGATTTCTCGTGTTTCATCTTCGTTAGCACCGCACCGAGCGGCAAATTTGAAAAGTTCAGCGCAATGTGGCAGTGTGCTGGAAGCCGCAAAAGCTAATAGCGTTTGTACATTTTAGATTCCTTTCCCAAAGGGAAATATTACTGCGGTCTTTTCTGTTGTTTTCGTAATGACAGGTCATGGGAGAAGTCTTTGTCTTCTGTATAACACGACAGAACTAGATTATGTTGGCATTAAAACGGGTTATGACATAGAGTACCGAGTGAGATTTATGCACGAGCTTTTAACTTCTGCCTTTTCTCCTTGAGCACGTCATAAGTTATCTTTTGTACGATTGAAATGACTATCACAAAATGAGGAGCCGAGCCATCACGAATGATATGGACTGAGAAAGGGAGCAAGAACTAAATGCAGTGAGGCTTGACTGCACATGGTCGATCGCAATCACCTGCACTCCTTTCTACAAAGGTCGCAATGGCATCTCTCGTTCCTCTTCTGGCGCATTTTTCATTAAGACAGCCAGTTGTCGTACCAGGAGGAGCCGGTATTGAATAGTAGGGTGAGTGACAGATCAATGCCGGAAAGTACACTGCGCGGGCAATGAAATTTCGATTGAGCTCTCTTAATGAGCCACGGGCAGATGCTATCGTACCCGTTCGTTGAAAAACGGGGATCTCAAGGAGAGTGCGAGAGCGAAAAAAAAAATGCCGTTTCGCCAACTGAAATGCTCATGACACAGCACAAGATAAGAAATTTCGCAAACCCCTTATTCGATCCGACTAGCAGCTACACTTCCTAGGTCTCCCTGTGTCTAAGTTTGTAAATAACTGCATAAAATAGAACTTACTTGTTCAGAAAGCTGCATGCACGCGACATTTCAACCGAATTGTGATCAGATATGACTGGTCTTACTCTCCTTTCTGTGTACTGCAGGAAATAATGAAACTTAGTAAAAACCGAGCGGCGGAAGACGTTGGCGGGCAAGTTTCAGTTTCCGTGCTTAGCTCGTACAAAATTTGGCTCAGTCCGGCAGTAATTTTTGGAGCCCGAAACCGGTTGGCAAGGAGTGGCGCCCAACTGCCACTAAAGGAGAAATGACCGCAAAAAAAAAAAACGCAGTAAGGTATACTATAGCGTTCTTTGTAACAGATTTAATCCGTCGTTTATTTTCCGAAGGCAGCTCAAACGTGCAGTTCATTGCCCTGTCTAGGTTTGAATTTTCCGAACACTGATTACCTCGGATAGGATGTAGAACGATTTCATTTTGACAACAAAGTGACGTCTTCGATTTACTGCTTGCAGTATTCTTACTGGAATTTCCTTTTTACTCTCTCTTATTTTTTGTCTTCTTTTTTTCTGCTGTTTTGTTTTCTTTACATGACATGACCATTTTTTGCAGTCGCCTGTAGGAGGTTCAAAGTGTTAATAAATTCTGTAAATAAACCGATTGCACTACAGTTACCCGCTAGAGAATAAACGTGCCAACATGCAGCGTTCACAGGGAAATTACTGAAGTCCCTCCCTTGAAGTTAGAAAAGGTTGCGAATGACGAAAAGCATTATGACAGAAATAAAAGAAGCGCACGTGCCAGAGAGCGTATGAGATATGGCATCAAGAGCACAGATTACTGAATGCAATCCGATCAACGCGAACGAGATGGCTGAACGGAGCACCCGAATGTGATTTAGGAGGACTATTCAACCTTCTTGTAGCACAGTCCTTGCTTCATTTCTTTTCTTTATGCGTTTTATTCCATTCGCTATATTCTTCCTTTGCCTGTGTTTCTCTTTTCTCTCATTTCTTGTTTTTAATTTCTTAGTCCTGTCTTCATTACCAACAGCCGCTACCAACACCACATCTGAGCATGAATACGCGTACAAGTAACTTTACCTTTAGTGCACCCCCTTTTACAAAAGGGAATGAGCTAGAGCAGAGCTTGCTCTCTTTTTACTCCTCGCTGTCTAGAGTAGAGGCTCCCCATCTGAACCCCACTTGTGGGCCTTTGCCCTCAGCCCGTGGTTCGAGACACTGATGGTAAACCAACCTGATCTGCTCCCTATGGGTAGAAGGCAAAAAGGAAAAAGGGTAGGGGAGATGGGGATCACGTACTTGTCCTTTATACCGCGCTGGTTCCATTTCTAGGGCCATGCAGTCGCGCATCACTTTTGGAAGAGCCAGAAAATAACTACAGTAATCACCGGCCGTGCGTCCTACCCGATGTCATCTAAGGTAGAGCATTCAGTAAGGTACAGTCTTTGTCAAAAGTAACCAGGCTGCATGGTTTGCTTCTAGCTTATATAGTGGAGCCCTTGTGACTTTCCTAAAGACCGAAAGTTGTAGGATGGTAAGAAGGCCCTCAGTCCTTACCTTTAAATACCATATCAGCTTCAGGGAAGCTGTAAGGGCTCCACTGTACGTGCTAGAAGCAAACCATGCAGCCTGGTTACTTTTGACAAAGACTGTACGACCTGAGCGTATGGGGTATTGCCCGCGGCATTTGGAGGAACGTGGCAAGTGCGGGTATCGATGTGAAAAAGTTGCATCGTTTTCAACGAGATTCTCTTTATTCATCTCGTGAAAATATTGCGCCCTCATAAGGAGAAAAAATTTATTTTTCGTACTTTGTCTTTTATGTCAATATTTTGCTCTCCTCCTCATGCTTCGCTGCGTACGAAATTATCGCCTGTGGTTAGCAGCGCTCTAGTTCATCTTGTTGATCTAATTGCAAGCTAACTGCTGCAAACGCAGATGCCCTGTCCATTATCTTCTACTATTCTGATAATTTTGGAACAATTTTCCCTCAGTGTTCTCCTCCACGATTGGACGACGTTCGCCGGAAATGGGAGCTAAAATCATATCGTCTTTAATATTCGAACAAATATTTTCCGAGCCGCTGCTTTCAAAGCGCCCCTGCTTTAAAGGACTTCGCGATAGTGTTCTCGCATAGAAGTGGTTTAGAGCGCATTCTTTTCTCGGTAAACAGAATCTATAGAGGACGACCGTAAGTAAAAGATTTGTCTTGGAAAGCGAGAAGCTTTCACAAAATCATAAAGCAGCGCAAACATGAATAACAGTGGTCTGGAGAAGCGCCAAGTCTTCCATGCCAGATAAAGGTTTTAATTAAGCGGTTCTTAGCCCTCCCTTCATCACTCCCTCCCTCCATCTATCAGCTTTCATTCGCCTTCAGCCTGTAAAACCCAACTTTCACAACACTAGCCTTATTCTGCCGAGTAACAACAGTGGCGTCATGACCACACAATGCTGCTTCACAGCGAAGGCCGGTCCATAAGATCAGACACTGTACACACTGAGTTCTTGAAGACGCCTCCAGGGGGCCAAAGCGGCGCTTCGGTGGCGGTGAAAGGGGTTAAGGCAGAGTGAAGGGACAGGAGAGGCAAGCGCCCGTTCACTGTGCGAGCAGATCGCAAAGTATTCAGAGCCGTTCTTCAGTGCGTCAATGTGGACACGGCGTTATACTTGTCCAAGAGCAGTGTTGCTTAAATATGAGGCTCCGTGTTGACAAACATGGTGGTCTTTAAATGAGAGCACAGTGTGAAAAATCTGCGCCTGTGGGGTGAGAGGAAAACGTGGGGGCGAACATGCAGTGAAATTACTATCTTGTGGCACCAGAAAAATTAAAAAAATAAAAAGCACACATGGTGGAGCAAGAGACGCGGTCTATCTACCGGCCTGTCCATTTTCCTTCGTTATTTCACGCCTTCTTATGCGCTACGAGATACGAACTTGGATCGAAGGCTACAAGCTCAGCTTTCCGCGCTAAGCGGTGGACTTAATAGTTAATTTGGGCAGTTGTGAAAGGGGTAGACAACGCTCTTCATCCCTCTCATTTAGTGTCCCCGGAGCACTGAGATCTTTGAGGCCGTATCCGGAAAAGTAATAGTCTATTTAAATACCTTTCGCCGCGGTGGCTCAGTGTTTGTGATGCTCGGCTGCTGACACGAAAGACAAGGGTTCGATTCCTGCCGCGGCGGTAGCATTTCGATGGAGGCGAAATTGAAGAGGCCCGTGTACTGGCGATATCAGTCTTAGTTAAAGAACCCGAGGTGGTCGAAATTTTCCGGAGCCCTTCAGTACGGCGTCCCTCATAGCCTAAGTCGCTTTGGGATGTCAAACCCCAATAAAATGTAGCCAGAAAACCTACTTAAATGCCTGCATGGGCGGTCTAGGCGTGTGGCGAGTGACCAACTCCTATTTCGCTTATCTATTTCCGCCTTTATCGGTTCATTTTTCACTTCCTGCAATAAAGAACTATAGTCGTCCTCTCGGCTTCTATTTTATGTCCCCCTTCTTTGTGCTGCTGAATATTCCGAAATTCTGGAATACTTATTGGCATGAAAAACGAAAAAAACAACAAAAAGCGTGGAGAGCAAAACAGTAGAAAAAATAGTGATGTTTCTATACTAGTTAGAAGTCTCACATTGTGATTCTCGCTTTTTTCGTTTTTGCGTTGTTTTTATTCGCTTCCCTTTGTCACTCCACGTGTTTACGACAAGCAATTGAAAGTGCAAGGAATTATAATGCGCTTGTGTGCGCTTCGGTTTTTGTTGTGTTTATGCATTTTCTTCTGCTTTTGGTCACACAATTTTTTTTATGTCATGAATTTGGAAGCGCGGCACAGTCACATATAGCGACCATTCCATTGAGATTCTTCGCCAGTCACGTCACAAGGGACAGCGAACTCATTGCGTAAATAACAGATAACATATGATAATAATATATCTTTAAATAACTTATTTTTCTGGGAAAACTAATTCACCATGTCGTTGGGGAAATCAGAGTTACCATGCCTTGTCGGACAATAAACAGCAGTCAGTAAAATTAGTAAAATGCAGTGCAGCACATAAAGCAAAGTGGAAAAAACGCATCAACAAAGCGTTCTGTTTTAAAAAGTTCTCACCCAATTTTTTGAGTGCGTAAAGACATGGCACATTGAGAAATATTTTAATTTTCTTTTTTAATGTAAGGGTAGCAATTCCTTTCAGAAGAGACATTCACGATTTGATATTCAACGTCGTGTAATACAAAATCGTGAATCTTGTCTGAAAGAATATGCAGTACTTCATGAATTCGAAACTTACCTGACAAAAAACTTATTGTACCAAGACATCATTGAAATAAGACAATTTTTTAGCAACCAGAAAACGCTTATCCGACCCTTGATATCCATAAGGAAGTTATTTTTGTTCGTGATCGGAGAAGTGATGAAAAGTTGAGTGGCGTAGTGAGAAACTAGTTACAATCCCAACAAAAAGTGTAGTTTCACCCGAATATGTGAACCTACAAAAAAACAAATACTGTTAAAGATGGAAGAATTGTTTCCATGCGTACCAACCTTTTCCATTATTATTGATTCGCGATTCAAGAACCTAGAAAATTATGAGCATGATGATGATGATTATGATGATTTATTCTTGGCACAAGGGCAGCTTTAGCCTAAGGGCACCATAGTGCGAGGTATTTTTGTCTGCACAGAGTGCGGTCAAATTCCGATTTTCCAAAGCATTGCATCCCAGATAAGCCGAGGAAGAGGCAAAGGAAAGCTTGCACCTATTGTATCACTGGTGGCTACCCGCTCGCACTGAGGATCGAACACCTCCCCAGCAGCGTGTGAAAAAACCGATAACAATTATATTAGTTCGCTTGCTTCATCTGCACAAACGGCCCAGCAAATAGAACAGCTATACAGGGTTCAACGCAACAACAACAACGGCCTCTGTTTCGATCTGCACTGTTAGGAATCTGCATCTGCCTTCATTTTGCCTGCGTATGCATGTGTCTATGCTGTGTGTAGACTACGAAGGGGCGGAGGGAACGAAGTCTCCTTTCATGTGCAACTGTATCGACGTTTTGGTAAGCGGCTGCAGAACCGCAGAAGTTAGTTCCTGACTTCCGTCCGGAAGTTAGGCGCAATGGCATGCCATTTGAAACCTAGTCTGCTTCGCTTTTAGCTACAGTAGCGCTTTCCGCTTGCATTTCGACCAGCTAATCGATTTTCGGTTTCACCTAAAACGTAAAAATGAAGTTAGCGGTTCAATAGGTTAATGAAAGAGCAGGGCTCATGGCATAAAAAGCGGGATTTCAGTCTGATTGCTCTCCTGCAGCCATTACGACCTGCGAAAAAAGAGCAATGCTTTCTATTGCAGGCCGTTCCGAAAACAAAGTGCAACAAATATTTAGCAAAGTACTACACTTACTAAATTTTTCCTTTATCAGTGTTACCACACTTAAAAAGCCTGTTTCGATTGTTTATTTTTCCTAATATGGTTTCATGAATGGGATATTAAACCATTAAAATTCTCTTTAGGATATTGCTCAACAAAATACGAGTGCCAGCCTACAGAGAAAAATTTTCTCCTAACGGTTCGATTAACGATTCTCGTTTCGTGGGTTTGGGAGTAACTCACAGGACCACTCCGCCACGTCCCTTATGAGTACTGGTATTGTAACTTCGTGATTAAAAGTATGTTATCACGAATTTGTCCAACTTTCTGAATAGCATACTGTTAACAAATTAAAGTTGGCCTGCATTGGTACACAACGGCTTTTTAATCGCAAAGAGGCGCTCTATTCGAAAGCTGAGCTTTCGATGAGTTTGTAAAGGCCAAAAACTGAGCTGCACTATCCATCGGTCCTTTCCACAAGCCACCAGCAATGATCGCATGACATTTTTCACCCGGATCTTAGCACCTAGGCGACACGGCCATTCACTTTCAAACGGGGATTGCGGAGGCACGACTGTTAATGATGTCACAATTTTGAGTAGGGTGGCGGGAAAAAATAATTCCGTATTAAATTCCAATTTTCTCCACATTAAATGATTTTTTTGCGACCGAACGGTTGTCAGCATAGCCACAAAGTGCAAAATAAAGCTATCGTTAACAAGAACAATAATGGTATGTAGTTATCTTCCACCTCTCGTTTAAAGCTTTCTCGCGTTTTGAAATCCCCTGTGTACGCCAACATTTTTACGATGTTAAACTATCATCATCTCGCAACAGATGCCTCCGTCCTTCCCACATTACTTAAAAAAATGTGGTAGGGTTTTAACGTAGTTTACCGAGTGGACGTGCAAAAGCCTGTGTTTAGTCTGGTTGGCTCATGATATTGCTTTGCTGGGTCGTCAGAACGTCTGGCAAGGACATCAAACTCACCCTGAGCTCCGATCGAGGTTAAGCTTATCTGATCTGTTCGCGCTGCAATGGAAGTTGATGAAGACGACGATGTGCAGTGCACAGCCGGAGAGTGAGTTGCTGTTTAACACGAGGCGTGATCGACTGCGGGGATGGCGTAGTGCTCTCATGCACTGGTCAGCGACGCTGATCCAGTCGCGGCAATATTTATTTTATTTCTACACTTTCGCAGTAAAACCCCGATGCGATAAGGGGATATTGCGCGGGAAAATCTCTAGCTCTGCACAGAGTCTTGCCTTTATTTTCCTCACTTCGCCACCTTCCTCCTCTTTAGTGTCGGCATTCTGGAAGCGTAGGTGCTTTTGCTCTTCCCCATTCTCAGTTTTATGACGTGCCTTCTTTTTTTTTTTCCCCAGTACAGAAGATATAGCGTGTAAAGGCGTGAGGATCTCTCGACACCATGGTGGTGTAAATATTGGCCTTAGAGACTATTCAGAGCCACGTGCGGCAAGACATTGGCCTCGTCTGGACTAGGGAAAGACCTATAGGCGACCCCCTGACATTTGTTTTTCAGGTTTGGTTTGGTTTTATGTGTTCTAATCTCCCAGAGCGACTCGGACTATGAGGGTCGTCGTAGTGAAGGCCATGGGATAATTTCGGCTACCTAGGGTTCTTGAGCAAGCACTGATATCGCACAGTGAACCGCCGCAGTCGGTGTCGAACCCGCGGTTCAGATCAGCGGCCAAACGCAATAACCACGGAGCTACCACGACGGCTAGCTTATTTAATTGTTTAAGAAAAGGTTAAAATCAAGCGCTCTTTTTCCTTTTTTTCCCTTTGTTCCCCTCCCCAAGTGTAGGGTAGCCAACTGGGCATCGCCTGGTTAACCTCCCTGCCTTTCCGTCCTTTTCTCTCTCTCTCTCTCTCTTTATCGTCAAAATGAGAAGGGGGGAGAATGGCTAGTGTTTAGAGGTTACAGGTCATCTTAAGCTATCTTGCGTGGGCCCTCACGATGGCGTAAGGTGGCGGGAAGTCCATCTTCAAAGCCAATTTTTATTGTCATCCAAATTTGTATATTCGTTTTCATGTTCACATCTAGCTGATTCCCATTTGCACATGCTTTCACGGCTTTGATCGTGATTTCACGTGTTTTGTCACTGTTTTTATGCTTCAATATTTATCCATTCATTTCCTTCATCTCTTTACTCAAGTTAAATTTATTCATGAAAAGACTGCACAACATCGTGATCATGGAAAGCAACCTGAATGCACAGCACCCGCAAGCCAAATTGACTCGATGACAGAATTTTGTTTACAATCCTCTTTGCTGCCTTTTTAAATCCCACAAATGCTGCGCACAAAATGCGCTCAGAAGAATGCTTTTGATTAAGCGCTCAAATCGCGACTGTGCTGGACGGAGAAGTCTACCTCCCACGACTTTGCTTCTCCACTTCGCCCACTATCGAAGGAGTAACTTATATCAATTAGTCCCGAAGAAGCACGGTCCTTCGCGCTGCAGCTAGGAGATTTACGATGCGTAAAGACGCAAACTTCATACATTTGCTTCGTCCATGACAGCGAAAAAATTACACTTTGATGATCAGCCCTTCAAAAAGCGTGGCAACGGACGCGGTTCACAAAGCTGTCTGCCCTAAGCGCACAGCCCTCCTCCTTTACCCTCCTCTGTCACGTAGCCCCATTTTTTGCCGCTCGGAGTGACCATCGCTGAAGCTATTCGCTCTCCTCTTGCACGCGGCACACTCCTCAGTATTCTAGTGCACTATCGCTCCTCCTACTACGCTGCCGTGTTTACAGACGTCGAAAAGAAGCCATGACCTAAGGTCACGTGACAACAGCGTAGTCGCCCAACCTAGTTCGCAGGCTGCTCGCAACGCTTCCTGTCCGTTTCTGTCAATCACAGTACTGTGGCAGTGAGCAGAGAATAGGGAATCACTAACGTGGTGTCAGTATTAGTGATACATTTCTGTGGGGAGAGAAACGTTTACTCCTTTGGACTCCCGAAAATCTCTCATCTTGAAGGCAGGAAACGAAACATTCCATATAATACAGAGCACGTAAAACTTCCATTTGGGCGTGTGCTAGAGGACAAGTCATTTACACCTATTTTGGCTTATTTGCCAACAGTGTAGTAGAAAATGCTCTACGTCACCGACAACATCCCAGCTCCAACACATACATAACTCAGCAGGACGAATTATGTGTATCCGTGCCGGCGTGTAGGCCAGTGCCCTGACGGTGGAACACTGTAGACACGAATACGCCTGTACGGGAGTACAGAGGGGGTAAGCTGCCCTCTCTTTTATAAAAGTGAGTGCGCTTTCTATTTATAGTGTAGAGAGCGGCTTTAACTCACGGCAGACCCTGCTTCTCAAAAGAAAAACGCAGATCCAGTCGAAGTCAATGGAAGTATTTTTCCTCCACAAGCTGCCTTGCAAAAGTCTAATTCTTTACAACTCTTACTCATGGTATGCGTAACCGATCACCTTGCGCGAGGCTATCCACTGCCTGCTACCAGCGGCTCCGATTTCGGAGAGAAGCCACTGTGACTGCACCGCGAATCTATGTTTCTCTCCTTCACGCCGAAATCCAATCAGGTAAGAAATTTCTACTGCATTTGAAATATAAACGTGAATGCGGGGGAGCGAACATCTCATGGCCAATACGTTGAGAAGCAGCTCCGCCAAATAAACGGTTTGAAAGCATGGCTACAGAGTTCCATTTTGATAATTCGGCCATGTATTGATCACTAGAAATTTTTCAAAGGCATTTTGCGAATAGCGGGCATACGCTGCATGAAAAGGGAGTCAGGGAGGAAACGCCTTTTGAATCACTTTTACTTTAAATGCAGGTTCGGCCGAGTCACAAAACCGTGTCTCACGTCGGGTATGCCTCCACACGAGCTAAAGACAAAATACCAAAATATGGTATTGCCCTGGAAAACCCACAAAAAGGAAGTTATCTTATACAGACCCCGGCGAACAAAGCCTCGGGACGAAGGTTAGTGTCCGCAATAGAACACAGAAAGACAAGAAGAATAGAACGGGTTAGGCGACGAAACTTGCCTGCGCAAGGAAGCGTGGAAGACGAGAGAATGCTGTAAAAACAAAAAAAAAAGGATCCGGAATGAAATGGTCGAAGCGAGAGCTTGGGAGGTCGTAAATAAGAGCGCGATGCTGCTTTTCTCCTTCCTACCATTTCCCCCAGGCGGAGCTGTCATTGTCGCACCTTATCAACGCGCAAATGATAGCGGACGATGCGCCCCCTAGTGTCCCCTGCCCGTACGAGTTTGGGGGCACAAAGGTGCGCGGGATGGAGATAATAGTAGCGGATACAAAGTAAAAGGGGCCGCTGCGTTGTTGAAGGAAGATGAACAGATGAGAATGCCCGTTGTGTGAGGGCTGCTAACGGTAGAAGAACCGGCGGTGTCGTTTGCGATGCACTTCGGTGCCGTAGTTTCACTTGCAGTAGAATACAACTCTGGCTTCGAGCACATAGGTCATTATGCCGCAGTTTGCCGGTGAGCCTACACTGCTTCCTTAAAAAGAGATCCACCACAGCGAAATTGTTTTCACTGAAACTCGCGCAATTCGAAATAACGTTTTGGTCCCTTCAGTATCATGCCTAATGCAGAGATTCGATTCGGTTAAACTTTCGTTAATATAAACTGGGCATTATACGAACTGTAGTGTGCCAACTGTGACAGGTTTTGCTACCGCCATGCACCGACACTGCGCCATGCCTGACGACGACGAAGCTATGCGCCGACACTACGCTGCGCCTGACGACGACGAAGTTGCCCCGCTCTCTTGGTGCTGGCTACGCCCGTCTACGCTGCCAGATCCTGCACGGCGGTTCGGTCTTCTCTTGAGGACGCCTAATAAACGCACCCCTACAGAACATATTTTCGCCCCTCCTTCTTGAAGTTCCCAATATCGAGGTTGAACTGCTGTACGTATTCCTTTTTTCAACTGAAAACTTCGTAAACGTGCTGAAGGAAATAACAAAGAACGCTGTGTTTCTTTGTGCTGTGCCTCTGAATGTCATTAAAAACCAGCACGTACGGATTGGTGATCCAAGTAGAAAGCGTAGCACATTGCACGAGCAAAGACTACAGGAGGTAATCGATAGTTTTCTTTTCGTACATGGCGGCGTAGATTAGGTGGCGGGCTGTACATGTTATCGAACCAAGCCCTGAAGAATGGCAAAATGAAGAGAAAGATTAGTAGACGAAGAAGAATGTGATTGCGTTCAGCGAATGAATGAGTTTCCCTGGGAGCTACTGCAAGAAAAGCCGAGGAAAAGACCGACAATCCGCTAGCAGTCGTAAACGCAGTCAGAGGGAATGCATTTCTGCAGCTATATCATCGAGTGTTTCAGGGATGTATCTGCAATTTTTTTTTGTCTCCAGATCCACACTATGCACAGGCGCATAGTGTGACAACCAAAGGTACGCACTGTGTGACTGTTTCATTCCCCGCTGTTATCTTTGGCCCAAGCAAAGCACCGATAACAGCACTCTATTACAAGGCGCCCAACGCCCGCCGCTATCTCTATATCCTGAACGTCCCGCTCGTCTTGTTCTTACGCTCGTGCGCTCTTAATGAGGAGCTCGCTAAAGATTAGCGCCAGCGGAACGCGATGCGCCACCTTTTGTCGCCTTCTCGAAGAACGCCAGTGACGTGGTCGATTTCCGCTGCCATCATACACAGGCCAGTGGGGTTAATGCTTGTTCCGGACGAGCCAAAGGGGGCGCATAAAGACAGGCATCCGAAGGGCGCCCCGGTAATTATCGCCAGCCGAAAATCGGGTGCCTGGGAACGTCAGATAATGGACGCTTATAGTCCGCTGTACGCCGTCCGCTCTGATTGCCTTCTTTGTGTGGATCCCGGAATGAGCCTTGTGTGTGTGTTTCAGGCGAAGGTGTTTAGGAAGGCCGTAGCTAGGCAAAATATTGCGAGTACATTTCGGACACGAAAGTGTTGACTGGCGAAAGCGGAGGACACTATGCCGTGACGACTTCCGGTGGATGTGACGTCACACCATTCCCGTGTGTTCTGTAATGCTTTGGAGCCTATACGCAACATTGTGCCAAGCCGAAGTTCAACCCGCAGTGCTAGAACAAAATTCTTATTTCCACTACCAGCCACCCGCCATGGTGGCTCAGTGGTTACGGTGCTCGGCTGTTGACCCGAAAAACATGGGTTCCATCCCGGCCGCGGCGGTCACATTTCGATGGAGGCTAAATGCTACGGGCCCGTGTACTGTGCGATGTCAGTGCACGTTAAAGAACCCCAGGTGGTCGAAATTTCCGGAGCCCTCCACTACGGCGTGCCTCATAGCTCGAATTGTTTCAGTACGTTGAATCCCCATAACCCGAACAGAACCATTACCAGCCACTCCACTCCTTCTCAGATTTGCATTCAGAAGCTTGCGTTCCAACTTTTGTGCATGCCAAAGACGCGAAATCTAACACAGCAGCGCGAAACGGAGAGATTAAACACGCCGTTTACAAGAAGCAGACGAAAAATACGCGTCACTGGAAAAAAGAAATGGTTCAGAGAGGCTGATGTCAGGAAAACACAGGCTTCTGAAAGCACTTTTTGATTCCCGGATGCTGAGCACACTAAGCCTTCAGATCTGAAGTCTGCAACTTTACCGATTGTATTCTCCCCACTGGAGCTGACGAAATTCAGCAGTGAATGTGTCGTCTGCTCACCAATGCCGAGCACGTTCGTCAATCCTCCCAGCGAGATGGCAACCACGCCGCTATTCGCTTCGTTGTAAAATGACTTGGCAGGAAACTGGCGCGAAAAAAGCGCGGTGTTCATAAAAAAGTGTGAGAGACAAATGACACGATGCTCAGCTGCAAAAAAAAAAAAAAGAAAATGCGAATGTTAATATTTTCTCTGTGCCTTGCAACTCAAACTCAGCCTTCCGGCATCTGTTCTTAGTGACATGCGGCAATGCATGCATAATCCACCTTGTAAGGCGTCAAACGCATGGCTGGCGACGCGAATACAATCTCGCCAAACGCAGCGTCTCTGAAAGGAAGTTGCTTAAATTCCATTCACGTCGGTATTTCACTGCAGGCGGGTGAAGCACCATCACGCAGCGCCAAGTCAAATCTTGACGTGTATAAAGCTTGCAGAAAAAAAGGTTTACACTGAGGCCAGGCCGGCCTCCCTAAACGTGGTGGCCGGTTTACAGTAAGCACTTTGTACAGGCAGTGACTGCAGCGCCCCCTAATTGCAGAAAGCCCCCTTATAATGCCTGGGGTGCTAACGTTGTTAGGTCCAGAACTTTACATCGGTTCCGTTGCACTTGAATAAACAGCGCGAACGAAGACGAGCACAAAAGACAAGAAAATGGACGACACAGCGCTGTGTCGTCCATTTTCTTGTCTTTTGTGCTCGTCTTCCTTCGCGCTGTTTATTCAAGATGCTTAACCAACTAGCCCGCCAAAACGTGTCCGTTGCATTGTGGAATAGCATCTAGCTGTGTGTACCGAGACCCCCATTTCGAATGTTTTTAAGTTCCCAACTGCCTGTGTTTGAGAACGGCCGCTATGTTTATAGTTTATTCTGCGTTTTTAAGCTCTAAATACGTGGTATCGTACTTGACTGCGCTGTATTGAATATGCAGAGCTTCTTCAGGTAATGTACAGTGTGTTCCACCTAAGACAGTACACAATTTTAAAATAGGCTTTTTCATTTAAAACAGTGCTTTTTAGGCATAAAATTGTCAGTGGCGTAGCACATCAGCCTACAGCTAAGACGTGTTAGCTAGCAGGTTGTTTAACTAATATTGAATACTTAATTTTTTATCTATTACTGTTAGGCTTCATAATTATTGAGAGGCATGTAGCCCACCGTGAATAATATCTGCATTAGTTTTTAGAATGTCCAAAACGCGGTTAACCTCAGCGCTGTGGACCAACAAATTTTGTCGACATCACGCCAAAATACATGATTTCAAGAAGCTTGCAGGCAAAGCTACCTCTCCAGTGCACGTAACGCTTCGAAACGGCCAAAATTTGTTGGGACACAGCTCCGAGGGTAACCGCGTTTTCGAAACTCTAAAAACTGATTTGGATATTACTTACGGTGGGCTACATGTCTCTTAATTATTAGAGAGCCTAACAGTAATAGTTAAAAAGTTAACTTGTCTATATTAGTTAACCAGCCTGCTGGTTAACACGTCTTAGCTGTAGTCTGATGCTGCTCACAATGTTATGCCGAAGAAAGCACTTTTTCAACTAAAAAAAAACCTATTTTTAAAAACTGTGTAAAGTCTTAGGTGAAACACCCTGTATAAAGCCACAAAAGAACAAAAGTGTACAACAAGAGTATAAATTTTAAGGCGGAAGCCTGTAATGCCTCATCGTCGTAAGCAGGAGTTGTCGACAGAAATGTCACGCTTTTCAATTGGTCGAAACGGTCGTGACGTCACAGTCCGCGAATTTCAAACGGGGCCAATTGTACTTTGGCTTGTAACCATGCAACCAATTAAAGGGATCATATAGTGATGCTCCAAGTAAGTTGGACTGAGTTTAGTTAATTGCGTACTTAACCAATTACCTAATTAACCTTTCTAGTCAGACCACATAAATAAATAAAACCGAGTGGGAAATTGGCCGAGCTCGGGCATCGAACTCCGTCTCGGGCGTGCGAGACGAGCACGCTACCACTCCGCCATGCTTTTTTTTTTGTCTTTATTGCCTGTTTTGCTCAATGGTTTGGAAAGAACAAAGGCGCGTCTAGTGAATGCGGTGTCTTCATTCATTCCCATCTTCCTCCCTTCCCGTTACGACGAGGTTCAGGTGTCCACCGAGGTATATGAAATAGATACATTTCCTTTCCTCAAAAACCAGTTTACCGACGAGCAAGGCGTACTTCCGAACGGGCGATGGCGTTCAGTGGACTCCCTGGCAGCGTTGCAAGACGCTGTCGCGTTCCGCTCTTAGAGGCGAAGCTTAACACCTTAACCACACATCAGTGACACAAGCAGCAACACCACGCTTAAGGCTTTGGCCTACACCGCACTTTAGGTCAACAAAGCGCCCTCTGATTTTTAGAGCCTTGTACGACAACTGTGAAATGCACGGCCAGGTTCAAGTGCGGCGTTTCGGGCCAATCACCTTGTTAAGTAGCTAACGCCAAGCTCGTCCTACAGTTTCAAAAAATAACGTAAATAAAATCTCGTATATGAGAATCAGACTGAAGTGTCGATCAGGGCACCCGGACGCGTGTTTTTCTACAATTTGTTTTGCCGACTGCTCCATTAGAACCTCTTCGAAATGCATCTTTCACATGTGACGACGCTCTGGTGCACGTATACGTGTAAACTGTCTGTAAGGTATCGGTAGCGTTCGCGGGGGTCATCGGAACGCGGCTGGGGGCACTCAAAGCGGAGCGTCTCCTTTCTTGGAACGCGGCCGCTCGCGAACGCGCCGGGAAGTACGGGTGTCCACCCGACACGCGGTACCTGGCACGAATGTCTATTTGTTTTTGTTTTTATTTTGTGGTGGAGAGAGTGCTTTACCTTGTTGAAGCTGGAGGGCTGGCCATGCTCTCGGTAAACCAATCATGTGAGCAGTGTAACATGATTGGTTGCTACGAAATGTGGGCCGGGCCTTTAGGGCTTTAAAACCGGGCCCCGGAGCGGGAAGCAGGGTTCTGCGCTAAGGTCAGATGCAACGCATCTTCGGCAACGCCGAGCAGGGGCCTCCCCTAGTATTAGCCAGTTCCGCCCTTTTTGTTGTTTGTCCTTGTGCCGTTAATTTGTCTCGAGTGTCTAAACTTCTGTACGCTGTAAATATCTGTGTATATTTGTATATAAATCTTCAGTTATTGCCTTTTTCATCCCTGCGTGTCAACACATCTTGAGACCGTCTCTGACGGGGCACCGCTGGTGCGAAGAGCTTCAGTCTTCGAGTTAGATAAACCGTCTCTGGCGGGGCACCTCCGGTGCAAGGAAGACAGAGAAGAACCTGTGGAAATTTACTCTGTCCATAAATGTGCCTTTTATTACAGAGGATAGGCCCGGTATGCATTACTTAGGCAGGTTTTGCGAGAAGCCTTTTAGAAAATCCAGTAGACACAAAACCTGCGTGACTTTTTATGAAAATCAATCAACCACACAATCATCAGCTTCTAAACGAACAACGTGTTTCAACACTAAAAGTTATCCTTTGTTTGACCAGCCATCATGAGAAAAGCAATAAACAGTGGTGACGAAAGAAGTTAAAATTCAGTAATTCAGCTCGCTCCGTAAAGAGACAAGAACACATCCTTGAACAACAACAGCAAAACAGTTAACACTGAAAAAGAAAAGGATTTTTAGCTACTGAGGAAAATATTTCTGCTATCAGTTTTTGGATACTCCCGGAACAAAAATTGGAGGAGACGCTTAAACTCCGCCATAAAGGTATGACTCTATAGCATTCATGGGTTTCTGCCCATACATGAGGAATTGGTCATCCTCGACTTTACATTCACATATCCTTGGAAGTCCCCACAACACTCTTGGCGCAGTGGTGCAGCGGTTAAGCGATGCGATACTGCCCTGCGATGGCAGGTGCTCCCTGCGGTGTGGCTTTTGAGATTTGTTACCCAGCAGCGTCTCACTACCAATCGTTAATTTACCTGCCACTTACCCCGGTTGTCAGTTTGTTCACAATCCGACGGCCGATTGTGATGATGTCACAAGCTGAATTTGACGCCAGGCATTGGCTTCCTTTGAGGTGGGACGCCTGTGTGATGGTGGATAAATCCTGATAAATCCGGCTGGTTAAGGACCGGACTGAATGAACCACAAAGCTATAGATATCATCTGCGTTGCTTACAAATTCATAGTTGGAGACGTGATGACTTCACATTACACGTGTATTATTTTGACATGCAGTAGAAAGTATTTGTCCTCAATAATCTGTTTACTTTTATTGCATGAATCCACAATTAGCCTTTTGCTAAAGATCCAGACAGTGATGTTATGTATTTTTCTGAAGGAATGATAATAGAAGAAGAAGAAGAAGAAGAAGAAATTTCTTTATTTTGCTTGAGCAAAAAAGGTGACGGAAGAAAAAGCTGCTTAGTTGCAGCTTGACAAAGCTCCCGCCACCCAGACAGCAAGCACTTTCACAGCAGATAGTTTTACAAAATTGATAAAACAGTCCTCTGAAAAGAGCAGTCAATTGTGAATTGTCACGTGCAGAACAATAAACAAAATAGACACTTGAAACAAGATTAAAAGAAAAAAAGGAATCCGTGGTACAGGTTAAACAAAAATTTTATAAATTCCCTTGTGCGACATTTGCAGAATGTCTATTTGTTTTTCGTCCAGTTCATTGAGCGCATGCGGTATGGCGTGTTTTAGTCGTTGTTTTCCGTACATTGTACGGGAAAATGGAATGAGCCATGGTGACTGATAGCGAAATGAATAGGTATTTGTTGGTTTTTGTAGTCTAGCTAAGGTCAGAAATGTCTCAGATTTTCCTTGTATTGCATTCTTGTACTTACTTAACAGGTTATAAGAGTACATATCTTCCACTTTTAGAATGCGATGTTTGAGAAAAAGGGGTCCTGTGTGTTCTAAAAATGATGTGTTTTCAATAATGCGGATGACCCGTTTTTGTATTAAGGCAAGTTTATTGATGTTTGACTTGGTGGTATTTCCGCAAGTCAAACGGAGCGGAGTTGTGAATAGAAAAGGGCATTATATAAGAGCTTTCTTGTAGCTAGTGGGAGGGTGTGACGGTGTTTGTTTATTGTACCTACAATCCTACTTAGCTTTGTCGACAGATGTTGAACATGCTCGTTCCAGGACATGTGCTCGGAAAAGAACATGCCAAGCGTTTTCACACACGTTTCCAGCCCAAATGTATACGGACCGAAGGTAATGGTGGGAGATATTCCAGGTAGGACTCCGGGTGCACGAAAAAGAATACATTTTGTTTTGGATTCATTTAGTATCAGGCTATTTTTTCGGCACCATTCCTGTAGATTGTTACAGAATAAACTGGCATCTGTTTTTATTTCTTCTAAGTTTTGTCTAGATATCAATACTGTGCAATCGTCTGCATATATGACAATTGTGCAATCTCTGTAAATTTCTACAATATCGTTGATGTAGAAAAGAAAAAGAATGGGTCCTAAAATGCTTCCCTGTGGGACACCCGATTGAATTTCTTGTAAGTGCGATTTATTTCGGTTTATCTCAACATATTGATGCCGGCCAGTCAAGTATGACCGAATGAGCTTAAGTGAAATACCCCGAAATCCATAGTGCTCTAATTTTTCTAGTAATATTGGATGATTTACACGGTCAAATGCCTTGCTGAAATCTAAGTAAATACCTAAAGTTGTAAGTTTTTTCTCGAAATTTTCCAAAAATACCTCTTTTTGTCTTAAAAGAGCGTCTTCTGTGGAGCGGTGTTTTCTGAAACCGAACTGGTGATCCGTTATGAGGTTATGTTTTCTTGAAAAGCTTTCAATGCGTATATTAACAACTTTTTCGAGTCCTTTAGAAAAAATCGGAAGGATGGATACTGGTCGGTAATTGCTTAAATTATTTTTGTCACCCCCTTTGTGTAAGACCTTGACACGGGCGACTTGCATATTGGTGGGAAAAACGCCAGTAGATAGGGAAAAATTAAATACGTGTGTTAACGTGGGCGCAATTATATCCAGAACATATTTTATCGGTCTTATTACCATATCGTTCGCATCAACGCTGTGGCTGTTCTTGAGTCCTTGAAAAACATATATTACTTCTGACTGACAAGTAGGGTGAAAAAATAAGCTTTGCGATACTGAACGCACAGAAGAGGAGGCCTCGGAACAGTAGGCCGTGCTTCCTATTTCTACGAAAAATTTGTTGAAGCGGTCCGCAAACACTGTTCCGCTTACTTCTTGATTATCAATTACGAGGTCTGGTATTGAACTTGCCTGTACGTTCCTCTTTAGTAGTCTATTTAGATTTTTCCAAACTAGGTCGCTATTTTGCAGACAATCACTACCAAAAAGGCGGGCGTAATACTCGCGCTTAGATTTTTTGATAGCTTTATTTAATTTATTTCGAAAACGCTTGAATTCCCTCAGTTTGTTGACGTCACGAGAGTCTACAAAATATTGATAGAGCTTGTGTTTTTCAGCTATAAGTTTGACTATGTTGCGGGTAATCCAAGGCTTACGGGAGCGCTTGAAACTTCGATGTGTTTTTAGTTTGAAGCAAGCGAAATATTTTTGCTTGAAAATTTCTATAAACTTGTTGTATGACGCATTAGAATCTTCAATTGCAAAAATTTCGCTCCAGTTCGTCTGAATAATTGCATGCCGGAACTCTTCCAAAGTATGCGGTGTTATTTCGCGGTACGTGACTGTATGGCATTTTTGGTTCAAGTTATTGTGTCGCTTTATCAATAAAAAAATTGGCATATGATCACTGATGTCAGAGCTTATGACACCTGACCGAATATTACACGATGAATTAGTCACGAACAAGTCTAACAGTGATGATGATAAAGGAGTGACTCTTGTTGGAGTGGCAATGACATTCTGAAAGGCATTGCACTGTAAAACAAGTAAAAAGTCTGTAGTGGGTTCTGTGTTCTTCAGAATGTCAATATTTAAATCACCGCCTATCGTTAGTAAGCAACCACTACAGTTTGCATGAGAGAGTAACCCATCAAAAAATTGCAGGAACGCGGAAATACTTCCATTTGGAGGTCTGTAAATAACAGAGAACATATTTGTGCCTTTCCTAATACAAAGAGTTTCATAGTCGCCGGTAATACAGCTGTACTCCGGTACGATTTCAAAACCGGTTAGACAAGTTTGAATAGACACACCACCTCCTCTAGTATTTTTTCGATTTAAGAAATAATGATTGTAGCCTTCCAGCACAAAATAGTCGCTGTCGTCAGTGTACCACGTCTCGGTCAGCATCAATACATCGAATGGTATAGCACATGCCTCTAGTAGCAACAACAAATCATCATGCTTTTGGTTAACAGATCTCGCGTTCAAATGAATCAGCTTTATCCATTTCTTTGTCTCTGTCGCACTTAAAAGACCAGAAATAGCCTCAGGGCAAATGCTATGAGTACCCATCATTTATCAAAAGAAAAGGTAGTATCCCAAATTCACGTATACGATCATTTCAACTGCTGTCGCAAATCTTTTGCAGATCACTTTCGTATTTAATCGATACAACCGAGGATGACTCTGTCTGGCGCGCGAAAATGCTGCCATTCCTAATCCATACGAACCGCCAGCCGAAGTCGCGCTTGCGCACAACTGCCTTTCCTAGGAGCTGTTTCACGAACGGACAAAGATGTTCATTTATATAAATTGGTTTGTGGTCTTCTTCGGAATTTTCCTCTGCATCTGTCGCTATGATAGATGTCGTGAGCCTTTTCTTCCGCGACTTATCAAGGACCTTATCGCGTTTCTCTCGTCGTTGGAACTGGACTACTATGTTTTTCTGATTTTTTTCCTTCGTTGGCACACGGTGACATACGTCCACATCACTCGATGATATAGGCTCACCGATAGCATTTCCAATCTTGTCCAAGATACCAAGAAGGTTTTCATTCGGTTCTTCGGTGATACCTTTGATTTCAATATTTCTATTTCGTGTATATTGCTCAGACTTCACAAGGTTGTTCTGGCAATCTGCAAGATCTTTTTCAAGTGTGTAGACTTGCTGCTTCAATTTTTCGTTTTCTTTTTGTAGCAAGCTTTTTTCGTTCAGAGTGGTTTCGAGGCGTTTATTTGCCTCGTCTAAGCTTTTGCTAACGAACTCTACGCTCTGTTTCATGTCTTCTAGTTCTGTGCGAAAGCCACGCTCTTCTGTTCGTAGGCTTCGTTCTATTCCCTCTTTGAAGGCTTTAAGTTCTAATTTGAGTTCCTCTTTCAGCTCTCTGATCGCCTGCGCAACTTCCTTAGACATTTCACACAGTAGTCTGAGGCAGGCACACTCAAAAAGTCACCGAAGGCAGCAGTGACAGCAAAAAGAAAAAAAAAACCCTAATTATTGTGCACAAAAAGTGTACTAACCTGCAATATGCAGAAAACAGGCGTTAGCTGCTGCTTGCTGTGCTGTCACTGCTGCCAAGTGCTGCACACGGGTTCTGCGCCGGCTTATATGCCGAAGATTGGGTCACGTGATTGGGTCACGTGATTGTAAATTGATGTCGTGGCGATAACTTCGTGGCCTGGCTTATGGCGTCGGGCGATGACCGCGTCAGACAGGCAGGTGCGCAGGCAGTGCAATCTTTGATCCGGGGGTTGCAGATTTGCGGTAGGTATGACTGCAATATGCAGAAAACAGGCGTTAGCTGCTGCTTGCTGTGCTGTCACTGCTGCCAAGTCACTGCTGCCAATTGAGTTGAATTGATTTGAATTAATTGGCCGGTTTCTAAACTGCATGTTGTAATCGGCCCACGCTTCTTTCGGCAACATCTTCGCTGCATCAAAGGGGGTCAGAAAGAGATTGATACCTCGAAAAACAAAAGGAAGATTCAAGAGATGTGCAATCAACGCGCGACCCAAATGTGGGCTGATGAGCCGACGTTATTCATGCCCACGCCGACAAAAAAAAAAATACCTTGCGCGTATGATATTAGCACATCTCTTTTGTGCGTGAATCTGAAGAATCAAGACCTGCGTTTTATCACGACATGATGTTTCGAAACCCGAATAGCATGCCCGCGCACGGCTACGCAATGTCCATCGTTTATTCAGCCTTTTCTGATGACCACCACGGCTTAATGGCGTATCTGGAGTTGAAAGACACGCCCACGCTTCCCTGATGCACTTTTCCGCGCTGGTCCATCGGTAGTGCTTTCCTGTTGCGTGTCGCAAGTGCACGTTATCTGCAAATGGAGCGCGGAATGTTTTTTTTCTGGACCAGACAAAAAAAGTACAATCAAGCGCTCACGTTCTAACAAACTCATAAACTCTCTTTTGAAGCACATGAGCGGGGACTCTAAAGGTTCCTACTGGAATTAGCTTGGAAGTGACTGCATGAATGCGCGTTTTTTGTTTTTTTTTCTTTTTTTGCCTTCTGCTTTTCCCGTCCTCCACGCCTACAACCCGAACCGTGCTCGGCGTTGGACTTTCGAGACAGTTGCGAAATTCTGCCAACCTCTCCACATCTTCCGACCTTTGCTGCTCATGCCGGCGTAATGGGCTCTGCTGATGACGATTTCGACAGAGAAAATTATGCTTTAAAGATTACTAGTGCGCACTTAAGTAAGCAGTAGTAAGCTTTACAGCATAATTTTCTCTGCCAAAATCGTGATCAGCACAGCCCGTTTGAATAAAATGAAACCAAATAATCAAACAAGGCCTAAATATTTGTGATAGTAAGAACAGCGTGCCATATTTTCAAAGAAAGCAGATATCGACTGACAGATTGATCGATCAATGAATTAAAAAATTAATTAAGTAATTAATTAATTAAGCAATCAATAAGTCAACTTTCTGGTGACAATGAGAAGCTCAAGATGCGGCTGACATTTTTGGAGGGAGAGATTTCTGATCACTGCCATCACGAAGTCCTGCCTAAAAATATGAGGTTCAGCGACCACTAGGAAAATGCTTTGAGGAAGTGAACAGTTGTTGCCGCCTCGCAACCTTCTCAGCAGTTGTGAGTAGTTTGTCTCATCGACACATGTGGCTCGAAATTTGGGGCAGATCTTTAAGCGTTGAAACAACCAAGGTTAAAAAAAAAATGTTTGGAACATGCCACGTATGCGTGGGGAGTTCTGCAACTTCTGTCATTGAAAAAGCTTTGCTTCACAGCAAGCATCACGTGACAACCTGTTATCAGTGCTGCCCCCTGCCCTTTTCTTGTTTACGGGATGAGCTTGTCGCTGAGACCACTGATATGTTCGACATGAATGTTTTCTTTTTTCCTCTATTTAAATTTCTGCCCCCTACCCCGGAACTTGCGCTGCCTCAGTCACCAACGGCCTCTCGATCGGCTACACTTCAGTAATTCATGAATAATGGAACAAGCATTAGAAGAAACGAGGAAAGTAAAAACTAAAGAAGACAAGGAGATATTGGGGACCTCGTTTAATCAACTGATTCAAGAGAGTCGTGCATCCGATGTCTGCGTCAAATCCCGAGGTGCTCGTGCATTGAAAGATAAACTAAAGAAAAACTCAAAAAGAAAAGCTTCGCGGGCTCATCTACATCTCATTTCAGCGTGCCCCCCCCCCCCCCCCCCCCTTCCTCACTCGGTCGGCGGTGCATTAAATTTCACACTAAGCGGATAAAAATAGAGGAGACATCAGCAGCCATTGTTAAGTACGCGTTATGAAAAACCGATAAGAGAATATGCAGACTTTCGCGTATTGGGAACTGCAGCAGTGAAAAGAAAAGGCAAGAATCGAAGAGCTTTGTTTGAGTTTCCGACCATGCGTAAAAAAAATATTGGAGCAGAGTATAATGACGGAAAGTGAAAAGAACAAAAGGTCCATTATTCTAGTGATAAGAGATGCGAAAACTGGGGAGTAGGAAATAGCAGCAGCATTGTCGTCCACGAAGCAGTCTTTGCGGACGGAAAGTGTATCATCTTCGGCGAACTATTTGCGCGTCGCATTAATGCCTCATGCTTTTTGTTCGCAGCCTTTGTCGCGTGAATTTTGTATAAACGCGCTGATCGGATAAGCAATACAGCGCTAACCCGCATTATAAAATCAGAGGAAGTGTTTACATACCAGGTATGAAACGGGGGAGTTTGTTTTGGAAAGAGATTTGTATTTTATTAGTGAAACTTTTTGTGAGATGAGAGAAAGATGACGATATTCTTCGAACGAGTGAAAAAGTAATTATTCGTTGCTGTCATGACGAAGTTTTTACTGGGTTATCGGCATTCTCGAAACATAAGCCTCGTTTACATGAACCCGACAGCGGTGGGTCTCGTCATGGGATCAAGTTGAGCATCATCGTCATCATCAGCCTGACTACGCCCACTGCAGGGCAAACGCATCTCCCATGTCTTTCCAATTAACTCTGTCCTTTGCCAGTTGCGTCCACCGTATCCCCACAAACTTCTTAATCTCATCCGCCCACCTAACTTTCTGCCGCCCCCTGCTACGCTTGCCTTCTCTTGAAATCCATTCCATTACCCTTAAGGACCAGCGGTTATCTTGCCTTCGGATTACATGCCCTGCCCAAGCCCATTTCTTCCTCTTGATTTCAACTAAGATGTCATTAACCCGCGTTTGTTCCCTCACCCACTCCGCCCGCTTCCGATCTCTTAACGTTACACCTATCATTTTTCTTTTCATAGCTCGCTGCGTTGTCCTTAACATAAGCTGAACCCTCTTTGTTAGCCTCCACGTTTCTGCCCCATAGGTGAGTACCGGTAAGATACAGCTGTTGTATACTTTTCTCTTGAGGGACATTGGTAAACTGCCAATCATGATCTGGGACAATCTGCCAGCCCACCCCATTCTTATTCTTCTAGTTATTTCCCTCTCATGATCAGGATCAGCGGTCACTACCTGCCCTAAGTAGACATATTCTCTTACTACTTCCAGCAGCTCGCTACCAATTGCGAACTGCTGTCCTCTTGCTAAGCTGTTGAACATTACTTTGGTTTTCTGCATGTTAATTATGTTAATCTTTAGCCCCACCGCTCTGCTCTGCCTGCCTAACTCATTGATCATGCTTTGCAGTTCATGTCCTGAGTGGCTTAGCAAGGCAATGTCATCAGCGAATCACAAATTGCTTAGATTGAGCAAGGCCAGCCCAAGTCGACGACTGCGCGTTTACAAGAACTCGATATTAGCGAGTCGAGACCGTTCAACTGCAGTGACACCAAGCGTCGAACAGCGCAGCGGGAAACGGCAGTGGCAGCCTCCGAGATTCCGCTTGCCACCGCTGTCTCGGAGGCGCGACGGCGCTAGCGAAAAACAGGTTCACATGTATCTTCTCCCCTCCCGCTAACACGACTCATCGACTCGATCCGGTTTACACGCTATCTGCCGTTGGGGTCGAGAGAGTCAACCCACCCCCTGCATCGGAGTTGATTGGACTCGCTCCCTCGACGCCCGGACCCGACCCAGTATCAACTCCTCAACTCAATCCTGTCATGTAAACGCCGCTATAAGCTATATCGAGTCATAGATTGAGGAAGCTGCGAGACCAGCCGCATGGACCAGCAGCGTTGCATTCGCATACTAGAAGGGTCAAATTAGTTTAACATAAGTGAATGAGCCTGACTTAAGCTACGTTCAACCTCTTCTTCAAATAAAAAAAAGCAAAATGCTGATGCTATCGTATCAGCTCAATTTGGTTGCATTTATTGTGCCCTCCACCTTGAAATATGTTACCACTGCCTCCTTTCGAATGATTAACTAGTGGGTAGCCCGCGTTCTGTTATAATCACTGTTGTAGTATTCGCTTCTGTAATATTCACTGAAGGAAAGAACAGTTCCATTCGAAATGTGATAGCAGGAAAGACGGTCAGCGGTCGTTACTCAGCCGTCACCCTCGCATTTCGGATTCAACCAATCAAAGCAGGCTGAAGCGGAAATGACCGTTCTGTGGTCACATCTAGAATACACGACAAGGAAACGCTTTACCTCGACGTTGCGCATATCGTCTACAGCCCTCACTTTTTTTCTCTAGTGGCGTACACTCGAACAGTCACAGCTCCTTGCCTCGTTCGATGTTAGCTGTAACCTTTGTAACGTCGGTAAGCTGTACATGTTAGCTGTAACATCGGTTACAGTTAACATAACTTTTATTGCGAAGCAATACTACTGTAGCTACCACCTCAGCCCGTTCCAGGGCGAGGCGGTGGTAGGCACCATTGACCTTTGGCATGACCTTTGGCATGACGTCATACCATCTGTGTAAAAACGGGGCCCCATCTCGCGCCGCCGCAGCGCGAGGCTGGTAGACACTAGCGGCGGCCTAACTCTCGCTCCTCTCACCAGGGGCGCCGCGCGTGGAGTGACGTCATACCATCTGTGTAAAAAAAACGGGGCCCCATCTCGTGCCGTCGCAGCGCAAGGCTGGTAGGCACCAACGGCGGCCTAAATCCTGCTCCTCTCACCAGGGTCGCCGCGCGGAGTGACGTCATACCATCTGTGTAAAAAAACACGGGGCCCCATCTCGCGCCGCCGCAGCGCGAGGCTGGTAGACACTAGCGGCGGCCTAACTCTCGCTCCTCTCACCAGGGGCGCCGCGCGTGGAGTGACGTCATACCATCTGTGTAAAAAAAACGGGGCCCCATCTCGTGCCGTCGCAGCGCAAGGCTGGTAGGCACCAACGGCGGCCTAAATCCTGCTCCTCTCACCAGGGTCGCCGCGCGGAGTGACGTCATACCATCTGTGTAAAAAAACACGGGGCCCCATCTCGCGCCGCCGCAGCGCGAGGCTGGTAGACACTAGCGGCGGCCTAACTCTCGCTCCTCTCACCAGGGGCGCCGCGCGTGGAGTGACGTCATACCATCTGTGTAAAAAAAACGGGGCCCCATCTCGTGCCGTCGCAGCGCAAGGCTGGTAGGCACCAACGGCGGCCTAAATCCTGCTCCTCTCACCAGGGTCGCCGCGCAGAGTGACGTCATACCATCTGTGTAAAAAAAAACGGGGCCCCATCTCGCGCCGTCGCAGCGCGAGGCTGGTAGGCACCAACGCCGGTTCGCTCCTCTCGTCAATCCTGTCAGATGCCGCCTCAAGCAAGCAAGACACTTCGGCAGAATGCAAAGAGGAAGCATCAGCGAGCTACGGAGACGGCAGAAGAACGACTTTCCAAGCGGCGTGCACAATATGCAGCCCGACGAAAACGGTCAACGTTTTCGGTAGAAACAACGCCAGAACCTATCGTATTGCTTCGCAATTACCAGGCTTAACCAAGCTAAGCCACAGCAAGATTTTATGCTCACTACTATGAATCGATTTTAGTAAAAGCTCTGCTTGAGCATATAATATACTTAAAAACTTACCAGCGCGTCCTACATCGGTGTAATGAAAGGCTGAGAGCACTGTCGTAGTGTAAATACACTAGCTACGGCAATTGCGACCGTACGAAAAATGCTGCGGGGCAATGAACGGACACGCGTTACCATATTGACCGTAACAGCCCTGTACTGCTCTGCTAAATGTTCCTAATTGCAATGCTGAATACGCCGTTGGCTGGTCCATCCCGAGGCGCACTCTAAGCGCTGAGGCGCGAACGGTGCAAGCAATAGTTCATTCCGCTGCGCACAGGAGGCGCCACAAAGTAGTGCGGCAGGCGGTGCCATTACCCTCTGCTCCTGGTTTCTCGTTCGTTTGACGCCCATATCAACGCCGCCTACACAGGATAACCAGGAAACGCGACCTTAACAGCTAGCGCTGTAAAACGCAAGTAGTGAACAAAAGAAACTATCTGCCGTGGGGGCTGGCTCAGTTAAATCAGCTGGGTGTCTCTTTGGCACATTGCAAAGGCGCTCTAAAGGAAAATCGTACATAAGGCTTCAGAATCTGAGACTGTAAAGAAGACGACAAGGTGGGCATTTGCGTTGAAAACAATGTCTCATCATATATAAGTATGAGTACTCATTAAAAAAGTCTTTCTTAATTAAAGTCCTTGCATTACATCGAACTACGCTCTTCTACCCAATCTACTTTGTCGTAAAAAAAATGTAAAGGGTGGTCCTGATGTTACATCTTAATTTAGGGATGAATTTCAGGCAATGAAAACGCTCAATAAAACTTATGAACTCCGAAGGCTTTGACATTAATGATGCTAATTTTAGCGTAATGTAAAAAAAAATAAAATTGGTAGATTTAATAAAATAAATGTGATGCATGTTTAATTAAATTGAGTAAGATATTGCCACCGTCCGACCAATCAGTGGCGCCGTACCGCGGCCGAACTGTTTAAGCAGGGACTTGCCATGCCTTGGGCATTCGAGGTGATCGAAGATCGTCGTCTTCCTCGCTCGAGCTGCCTGCTGGCTGGCACGCCCACCTCGTCTAATTAGAACCTGGCTATTTCTTCACCCGTTTGTCGGTGACATATTTGGTGGAGCCGCTGGGTAACGTCCCATGTACTCGGATTGCGAGGACACTCTCGACACCTGTTCTCCACGCGTGGACACAACACCCGTCCACAAAGCGAGCCGCCGTCTGCGAGGCCTACAACCGGAGTTCAGCCAACTGACCGCGCCGGTAAGGGCGGTAAGAGCAATGACCTCAACCGTGGCTAGCCAGACGACTCAGCATTCCGGGAATGCCCCGCCATTCGTCCTTCACGCACCTCGGACGCCGCCGCCGTTCCACGGGGACAGGTTCGAGGACGTAGAAGACTGGTTGGCCAGCTTTGACCGAGTGGCGGGCTTCAACGAATGGGACGGCGAGCGCAAATTGCGCAATGTCTACTTTGCGCTGCAGGACTCAGCCAAAACATGGTATGAAAATCACGAAGCCTCCTTTACCACCTGGGAAGTGTTTCGTCGAGAACTCCTAGCGACGTTTACCACCAGCGAACGAAAAGAAAAGGCTGAACGCGCTCTGCACTCGAGGTCCCAGCAGTCCAACGAAAGCGTCGCGATGTTCGTCGAGGTCATGACGCGTCTATTCAATCGGGCCGACCCTGCTATGCCAGAGGCGAAGAAGGTGCGCCACTTAATGCGCGGTGTAAAAGAACAGCTATATGCCGGACTTGTCCGTGACCCGCCAAGAACAGTGGCCGACTTCACAAGGGAGGCAACGAGTATTGAGCGCTCTCTGCAGGAACGGGGCGCGCACTACGGACGTGAGGCTACTGTAGCAGCCGCTTCCCAGTACACGTCGCTGCCCGCCAAGGAGCTTCGGGAGCTTGTAAGAAGCGTTGTGCGCGAGGAATTGGCGAAACTTCGCTTGGAAGCTCCAGAGGCCAGTGTCGCTGCCGTAACGGACGTAGTCCGTGACGAAATCCGACGAGCTGTGCAGCCGCCCCCAGCTCCACACCCGGCGCCCTCTGTTATGACGTACAGCGAGGCACTGCGAAGTCCTGGGCCAGCGATGCAAGCCTTTTCCCCCGTCGTTCCCATGCCAGTGCCATCACTGCAGTACCCGAGCGCAGCAGTACCATCTGTGCCGCAGGAGTACAGGCCCCGCATGAGCAAAGCGCACGTGTGGCGTACGCCAAACAGTCGGCCGCTCTGTTACCACTGCGGGGAGCCCGGGCACATCCTCCGCCACTGCCCCTACCGCAGAATGGGTTTAAGAGGGTTTTCACCTGACGCACCTCGACCGCGCTACGGTGAAAGGCCACGGGATATCGAGCTGTACCTGGCTGATAACGTGCATCCTCGACCCCGCAGCGGCGTCAGTCCAGATCGCCATCCCCAAGGCGGTTCTCTTCGCCCGGCCGCCCATCGACCTCTGGCCAGTTCAGAGGTGCGTCCCCTCGTCGGGAAAACTGAAGACGGCGTCCTCCGGGGGTAGGGCCGCCGCTACTGGACCGTGTCAAGAGCCTCAATTCGAAGATTCGCCGCGACGCTCCGACCGACGACGACCTGACCCGACGACCTCAACGACGCGCTGCGACCGACTGGTTTCTGCCGAAATTCCGGTATCCGCTGACAACCACGACGTTACTGCACTGGTGGATACCGGCGCCGATTTTTCTGTAATGAGCAGTCGGTTAGCCACGGCCCTGAGGAAGGTACTGACCCCTTGGTCTGGGCCGCAGATCCGGACAGCTGGTGGCCACGTCGTAACTCCGATCGGTGTCTGCACTTCGCGAATCCAGATCCGCGGAGTTACTTTCCCTGGTTGTTTTGCTGTGTTACCCGATTGCTCCAAGGACCTCGTACTCGGTTTGGATTTTCTTCAAGGATACGGCGCCACTGATTGGTCGGACGGTGGCAATATGATGGTATGGTGATTTCCCGCCATCATGGAAGTATGAGAGAGCCCGCGCATGATCTGGCGTATTGAATAACTATATTGCCAAACTCAATCTAATTCCATCACTTGCCAAAGGAGCTGTAGGGCTTTCGATATTTGAGGTAGCTAGCCGTTAGGGTTACCTTTTTCGATGACTGTTCTTCCAGGCAGCTTCCTACATATGCCGAAGCTTACACGTTGACTCCGCTGTGATAAATGTGTTGTCAGAGGCGCATTGCGCCACGCTGTGAGGTTGTTATATGCGTTTGCAACGATGAACAAAACTATTCACAAGTTTGCACTTTTCATACGTTGTAGTGGATGTTCTTCCCATGCATGTCTACCGTACGTCAACGGGACCACTGAGAGAACCCTCCGTCGCGGTCAGATCTTTAAGAGAGTCGAATCAGTAGTCTAATGCGGAGTCGTTCCATACGATTGGGGCGTACAGTCGGCATCAGAAGTTTACGGAAATTTCGACAAATAACAGGGGACGTGTCGGTTCTCACCGCTGGTTCCAATATCGGTCAAGTATAGGTTGTGAGGCAGTGCCGGCTGGGAGAAATTCGTTCACGACCACATGCATCCCGTATACATTTACTGCCAGCTTCTGTGTTAGCTTTGGCGCTTTTTGCCGTTTTAATGGGAACTGTGCCCTTTATCACTATAAGCCACGCCATCTTACATAACCACTCAGCAAGTCATCATTCAACTGCCATCCTTAAATATCAACATTCAACAATTTCACCATTTCATTCAATAAACCAGTTTTATGTCACTGCGCCAAGACGCTAAGTGCACATTTAACACTGAAATAAAAAAGGTTTCAGTAAACACCCCTGATATTGGGGCCTGTTCGGTTGGTTGGTTGCGACTGAGAGAAGAATGAAAAGGAAAGTGCACGGGCCTGCCTACTGGCTCAAGCCGAGCCACCATCGCTGCCACGTGCAGATAGAAGAGAGTATCTGCACGTGGCAGCGGTGGTGATTCGGCTTGAGCCAGTAGGCAGGCCCGTGCACTTTCCCTTGACTGAGAGACCTTTATAGTCGAACTACTCTTTCCTTCTCTTTTACCTTTCCTCTATTTTCATTTAATCGTACTCGTTCACCTATTGTATTGTAATAAATAATGGATTTCAGGTGCTATGTATTTTTTCAACGCGACAGCGTTAAAGGCCCTGTTCTCCAGAAAATTCGTCGTCGGCGTTATCAGCATCGGCGTTGTGAGAAAAAAATCACGACCATGGCTCCTGCAGGTGGGCCAAAGAAAGGAACCTAGGATGCAGATGGGCCACCTTGGTCACGTGACCTTTCGGCGTCATCATAAACCTGCCCACCGGATAGTGAAAAAACTTCCCACCGTTACAGGTGGCAGTTAAATTAATGATTGGTCGCTCGGGAAGAGCAACCTGAGTCGCACAAGGCCCACCGCTGGGAGAACCTTCCATCGCAGGGCAGTGGCGCATCGCTTAACCGCTGCACCACTGCGCCAGGAGGGGTATATGAGGACTCCCAGGGATCTATGAATGTAAAGTAGAGAATGACCTTCTGCATATACGGGAATGAACCCACTACGCTATCGCGTCATACCCTTAAGGCGGAGCTTAAGTGTCCCTACCATTTTTTATGCTTTATTTGGCTCTTACACCTCTCCCCGTGATGCACAAGTTGTGCGGGAAGAGGCCTTGTCCCTAGGCCTCACGCTACTGTCGGTCTATTGCTGCTCAGCCTATCTCAACGTGGCGAAAAAGGGGACGAAGCGTCAGCAGTGTCCAAGAAAAAGAGAGTGGGGAAGGGTCAGAGGCGAAGTGAACAAAGAAACTGGACACGATGACAAATGGCCACGGGTCGCAGCAGCGTCCAAGCGACGTGGGAAACGTGACACGAAGTAGCAATTCTGGCGGGTGCGTCATCTGGATCGCCATCGACTCGTTTATTCTAGGAAATGAGAGCAAGAAGAATAGAAGCTAAAGCAGAAGGCGTCGATACGACGGTGGTTGATCGATCGGTTGACTGAAACGACATTGACCCCGTTAGCAACGCTTCGCCACCGACGCCATCGCGACGCTAAAGTCGCTTCAGAAAAAAAAAATGCACACAGAAAAGTAGAAAGCACTGCGGTGAAGCGTTCGGGAACTGTGCCTTAGAACACGGAATTAAATCCCACCCATGGAGGCTGCTTTTCGGTAGGGGCGAAATGAAGCAAGGCTCGTGTTTTTTTTTTTTGCAATAAATTTTGAGTTGCGAGTTAGCGCTGGTTCTCGTAATCCCTCAAGGTGTGAATTTGAGCCTGTTGATTATCCATTTAAACCGCTAGCACAAAAAAATGGGACGACAGAAAGAGAAGGACACACCACGCGCGGTTCGTCTCTTCCTCGTCTTTACACGCTGTTTTCTACCAGGCATGCTAAAGAACGTGGAGGTAGCCTAAGTGATACGGAGTCTACCACTACGCTGTCTGTCATAAGCTATGTCAAGTTTTGGCACCTTAAACCCTACACACGTACAAATTGCGGTCATGTGTAAATGGAAGAAGCAGTCTGCGTAAAACTTGCGTTCAGTGCCACCTAGCTCGGTGTTAAGCGAACTGAAGTACGCAGAAGGCATACGCGAAGGACAACCCTGCTCTGGCGACGCTTCGTCTGATGCTGCTGTTGGCGCATTGACACTCCAAAGGTCTGTGTGCTTCAAACCTTTTATAGCCGACACGACTCTGCAATGTCACGCTAGTGACAAACCATGTGCGAAACGCCCGGAGTCACGGCACGGCCTCTGGATCTGTTTAATGGCAACACTTTTCCTCTTCATGCTAAAAGTGAACTCTGTTGTTTTAACGCAAGCATTTTTCACTCTCCAAAACATAGCGTACGTTCACTAGCAAATATTGATTGTCGATATTGATTGTGGTCCTGCGGATTGAAGAACAAGTCTGTCGTATTTGGCGACTAAAACGAAACGCTTCCAAGTGATCGCTTGTCCTGCCTTTCTGTATTTCCACCATCCTTGTTTTAATTTCGCGCTGCCCTATTCTGCCAGAGCTACACTAGGAAGGCCCGCACAAAAACAAAGAACCAACGTGGCTAGCCGAAGAACAGAAAGTGAGCAGGTCAAAGGTCAACCGAGGAAAGCGGTAACTTGCACGAACGGACTTTCTTGCCGCTATCGATTGACCCTCTGAGGACTGCGCCCGGTTAGATGGCAGAAACGTGCCCCCGGTTGGACGCTGCAGCGAAGAAGGACGTCCAGCTTCATCTCGATAAATGTGTTTCTCACGATGGAGCCGACAAGTGGCCTCCAACTTCACTGCCTTCCGAGCTGCGTTAGAAGAACCCAATAGAGTCAATACATCCCCTGGAGCATTGACGTAATGCTGGCGTATTTCTGTTGGCTCTAATGGAAAGTTGTACGAATATGTATGAATTCATTGATACGTGCCGCCAGCTCTCGTTACTAGAGTGATAAGTGACGTCAACAGGGGTTCTATGAAAAGGAAGCACCAACGAAATAGCGTTATAACTACCGGCCATTAAAATACATCGCACTCTTCTTATCGCTTATTTCTTTTAGAAACCCTTGGAGATCGCGTCCGTAAATAAACAGTCACACACACAGGAGAACAATAAAGACAAGTACAGACAGTACAGACGCTGAATCGCACAATAAGCGCTTGTGTAGTGTATGCGGTACTTTTTCCCTTCCCAGAAGTTTGCAGAGATGTTAAAATCGAGATTGAAAATAGACGGTAGTAAATGGATTGGGGAGGAACAGTACGTTTCGGGAAATGTGACAGACGACAAAATGACATTTTCTAGTTTGTAAAAGCACCTTGTGAAGTTTATCGTCATGAATGGATGTCACTTATCAACCTTTTTTAAAAAGTGTCTGAACGGGGTCTATTACTACAGTCTGCCTGTATTGCTTGAAGAAAAATGCCGTACAGTATGAATCCAATTGCTGAGAAAATCGTACAAACGATATTCTGCCCAGCGGGCTCCATTAAAAGAGAAAGAAAAAGCATTCATAGTAAACGAGTTTGCACGGGAGCGAGTTCTCCACGCGAGCGCTCACTCGTTGCATAACTGCTGGGTCCTGTGTTATTGAAACAGCAAAATGTGTTGTTTACATCGTTCTAAAAGTTGTCTTGTTGGGCAAATGGGTCTAATGAAGTGTAGCGTATGCAGATCAATGTAGTGTACCAAACTCTGTAAGTGAGATCCTGCGAGTTGCGAAATAGCCATCCCGCGTGCTGCCATTGGTGAAGGCGCGCTTTCGAAGTACACTCGGCTTTTGCGGCACTTCAAGGAATCTACACGCGTATGCGCCTGCGCAGCCTTGTGATGTCATTCGTCCCATATCAGGTGACAACATCCGTTTTTGCATTAAGAGCACATGTATGGAATGTTTTCTTTTGAATCTATTTAACTTCTATTTTACTACGAGCAATTAATCACACATGTCCACTCGGTGTCAGACAGGTACCGCGCTTATGTTTTCCGTTCAGTCCCTTACCCCTTCTCTACCCTCTGACGTCAGTATTTCAGACAGCTGAACCCTCTACGAGGCCATGTGCATGTTGCTATCTGCAAGTCCTCAAAGTGTATCTTCGGTGTTCGCTGCTGGTGTATTTCCTTCTGAGCACGAGTGTCCCATAAACTTTTGCTGCCGACCGTACTTGAGCCTTGAATTTGCCCCCAGTTTGCGTAACATCCTTTCTACACCGGCGCAGTATGAGTGTCCACCACGTCCACACACCATGTCATCATAGCCTTTTTCTCGTGTAGTGTCGCTTTCATTATGTCAGCGGTGCTACAAGTAGCACGTCAAAACGTGAGCACCAGTGTGAATAAGAACAAAGCTAACAGCGGGTCGATCAAATAGATGCCATAGTAGTGCATTTATTTTATAGTGAACTCTCTCTTGAACGCCAAGGCTTCTTCGATTCCAATACGGCCAATGTGCGATAGATAACAGCACATTAATTAATTTATCTGTCGATTGCGTATCACCGGGCAGCTATTTGTCCTTTTCTGGGCTACTGCCATTACTAGTGAGAGAATGAACGCTGCACACGTGTCACATTAAAACGAAATTCGTCGCATAAAAATGTCCTTGCAGCGCTGTCCTTAACGCTCTGATTAAAGAAAATCATGAGCATGTGACCAATCAGTACAAACAAGAAATTAACCAATGACAGATCTCGCGATTCCGAATGTTTTATCTCACTGGCAAAAGGATGCGTGGACAGTGTCCGCCACTTGCATTCATAAGATCTCTGTGCGTCTTTGTGGAAACACAAACATTCGCGTTATTCTTGACGCATGTCTAATTTCGTGAGCAGATTAGTGAATATTAGGACACCTTACGGCTGGCTCCGTGACCCAACGTAACGGATGGCTTGAACCAGATAAATCAAGAAGTGGAAGTGAAAGCCGAAGCCTTGCTCTCATTGGCGACTCGCTCCTTCAGGTCCTGAAGTCTTGTGAGCAGCTCTTCGAACTGGTACGTTCCTTCTCGGCCGGAGAATGGATCATCCATCAGGGTCCCGGAAAGTTGTAGATGGGCCTTCACCGCGTCCTCGTACTTCTTGTAGAGTTCTGCGAAGGTCTTCAGGACGACGTCCCTGAAAGCCGGCGGGAAGGAAGAGTTTTTCTGGAAGCAGTCCTCCACAGCATCGCACACCGCCACCCTGATGGTCTCGTGCAACAGAAAGGCCTTGTAGCGGCTGGCGGCGTCATCGTCTATTTTCAGAGGCTCGTCGTAGTAAGGGTCTTGGCTCAGCAGCGACTGAATAGAAATCAGCACGCTTCCCAGGGACAGGACGGGACTCCAGGCAGGTCCGCTCCAAGTTCCGAGAATGCTGAGGCATATCTTGCCGTTGGAAAAGATGTGTGGATTGAATTTCACTCGGTTACCATCTGTGGTCAAGAATAAAACGCTCGGAGGACTCATTGGGTAGTCTTCGGGACAGGTAAGACGCAAGCGGAAGAAGCCGCCTTCGTAGGGCGTGTCTTGGGGGCCCACCATGAGGGCGTTGATCCTGGTTAGGTCGGTCTCCTCAGGCGCGATGAAGATTCCGGGAGGCGGGTCGGTGAAAAACTCGGCGATGTCTTTCTTAATTCTCAGCAGACTTACAGAAGACATATCGTTTCAAAACAAATGGGTAGATTTACCTCATGCTTTATAGTCCATCGCTGAAAGCGCCACAACTCTAGACATGTTCTCCTTACGCCGCCGTTTGAGGTAGTATTAAAGAATTTCAAGTCAAAACTCGGATTCCTTGCACCGAATTATATGGATCCGCAGACTTCTTCTTTCTCAGCATTGTTATGCTGCGAACCCCTGCCAGAGGAAATGGACACTACTATGACATAGATTTGATTTGTTCACGCATTTATACCTGACATATTTCGGATTAAGACTTGCATGAGGGGTTAAAATTATAACGCACGACGTGAAACTGGAAAAATATCTTTTTTCGATGGTCTTTTCCAAGCTCTGCAAAATGATGATTTCTGCTGCTTGGGTGGTAAGGAAACTCGTGCTTTGGGTTGTGGACCTGGAAAATTAACGCTGAAAGGAAGTTTATGCAATTGTAAGGCGCAAGCTGCTATACGGTGGCTCGTTTGGGCTAGAAACAAATGAATCTCCGTGGTGTGAGTTTTCAGGGCAACAGCAATTGAAGAAAGCAAATGCTGGGATTTAAAAGGTGCGAAAACGTCCCACTACGAACATGCTGCGACAGAAAAAAAAAGATAAATAAATATACTTTGTCACCGCATTACACAGACGCATCGCTCTTTAATCGCGAGTATATGCTTTGCGTTTTCAGGTTCTTCGATGGAAGTGCGTACTAATGGAATATTCTGACCCACTAGTCAGCGCATCTCGTAGTCGCCGATTCTGTTGCTGCTTGTGCTCGTGCCACAAGGTATTTGCTTCTACACAAGACTGGGCCAAAGACCTATTTCTCATGAATTTAGCTCCATAGGAGACGAGGAGCGAGACGGCCCTACGCGTCAGAAATATTCTGGGTACCGGCGGGTGTTGGCGATCCAACCCCGCGCCTCCTACACGCATTGTGGATGTTAAAACGAAAAGGCCATATCCTCTGTAAAAAAACCGTCGAAATCATAAGAAACTGCCACACAACGATGCGAGTACCACTGCCCTCAATGATTTTGTTGGAAACTGTAATCTTAAAAAAATGAGTTGTATAATGTAATCTTGAAGGAATCAAATTTGTTTGCCTACTTTCATAGCACAAGCTATGTTCGACTAGACTAGACAAATTTAAAGACCACTGTTTTGTGTGTTTCTGTTCTCGAAAGCGCGGAGGATGCAACAACCTTTTTTTGCGCACTTCTGAAATTGAATTGACATTTTGAAAAAAACAAGTATCTGCATCGTTAAACTTTATTTTAAATGGCTTCAACAGTTATTGAACTATTTTGTCTTAGCCTCAAGTCAATTTTCATGCAGGTATTGGTATTGCAGAGGGCTCCGGGGTATTACAGATAACCTGCCGTTCTTTGACTTGCGATGACATAGTACAGGATACGAGTGTTTTTGTTGTTGTCTGCACTGAAATGCGTACTCCGCGGCAAGATTCGAACCCACAATCTTGGGAGCAACAGGCGAACGCCGAAGCAACTGAGCCGCCGCGGCAAATCAACTATCTTGTTTTAATTAACGCCTGTTCCGTCGTCTTCTTTATCTACATATGTTCTTTTTTGTGCTGCCATGCCCCTAGACGTCGAGAGTTCGTCCGTGCGTCGTCACCTTTTCTCGCCCTTAATGTCTCGCCTAACAAACTGGCAGACGGTCAGCTTCCGTGACGTGAACTGGGTGATTCGGGACTGAGCTCGTCCATTACACGTCGCGGTGTTACCATGCGATAAATCACCTGCATTCAATCAATACATAAATGTGTGCATTTGAAGTAGTCGCCTGCCGAGCGCTGTGGTGAACGCCGTCGTTCGGCTTTGACAGCCCGCTTGTGAGCCACCTTGGTCGAAAATGTCTAGATCACGTGACTTGATTTTCAGCCGTACAGTGGAGCACTCTTGGCACCAATAAACTTCAAACATGGTCAGCATTCTTAGGCAGAAATTTTAAATATTGGAACATTTTAGGGTACTGTTATGAAAATATTGAATGTAATGATCCATTCATCCGATGCGTAGCTAAATATTTCTTTCAAATTTTTTCCACCGCTCACATCGGACATTGCCACTGCCATAAAAAAACCAAGGAGGAAGGTTTTTGGCGGCAGTAAGAACCTTAATACCAAAAAAATGCAAGCCTGTCCATGGGAGATGTGCGGTTATTAATTGTTACAGTTACATCCGAGAATATGTAAAAAATTGCGTTCATCAACTCCTTGATGTTGAAAATGCTTTTGCCCATAATTTTTGGGTATCTATTTGAAAGGGGGGAGAACCAGCATCAATCCCTTTTTCAAGGCTTTTTGGTCTTCAAGGCTGCTGCGTATGCACCACTAGAGGACTCAAAGCAAGTCATGTGGCTTGAAGACTTTTGTCAAAATCTGTGCGGAGCTCATTTTAAAGAGTGAAATTTCAGTGTTATCATATTATGTCTCACGTGATGTTTTGCGACCAAGAGAAATAATCCGCGGATAACGACAGGACCCGTTCGTCTGAGCCTGTTATCCGCGTGGTTGATTTAACCTGTGCCGTAGTGTAGAGAACGAGCTTTTTCTCTATGAGGCTTGGAGCAGACAAAGGAACAATCAGGAGGATCGCATGAGCGAGGTTTGTGACTAGAAGAGTGCGCCGTTTCCACTTGAGTGGCTATCAGAGGGCTTTGAAGAACGCCAGCAGTCGCACGAAAAGCACCCTTATTCACGGTGACGTTCCCGCCCCAGAAGCTCGTTCTGCCTCCCACCAAGCCTTTCCCCTTCCCATTTTCTTTTCCCTTTCCGTATGAACTCTCCACAGGCTCTGTAGCTCGCTAATGATGAATTTATAGCACGGGGAGATGACATAGATTACGGGCACAGAAAACACTTCCAATCCAACTTCGCAAGTCGTAATCAGGACTCAGCAAGCGGCCGTAAGCTTGTTTGCCACAGCTTGCGATGTCTGCCCTTCGCAAGAGCAGGGAACGTTGTAAGACCCGTTGCAGGGATCAGAGATTTCGAACGACCCTACGACTGAAATCAGCTTTTCAGTGAAGACGCTAAAGGTATGCGCCTCATGCTTGTTGAGTTAGGGCATTGTTGACTCTTTTTTAGAATTTCGTGTACACAGTGCACTCTTTGCGTACGATAGCCCCTTATCTCCGCAGGAGTGGAGTCTGGATGCTATTTGGGGCACCGGGTGTTCTCGAAGAAACAGGCTTCCAAAGAAACTCCAGCCTGAACAATTCGATGCTGTAGGTGTTTGCAGCGCACACAAAACAACGACGGACAGAAAAGGGAACGAAACAGAGCGCTGACTTTCAACTTAGCTTTATTGAAAAAATGAGCGACTTTTATACACAAATTTTCAACATGTGACTCAGAAGACGTCAAAACGTCCTACTACATGTGCCATCTAAAATCACTGATACTCTAAATAAAAACCCTGAAAAAGAACATGAATGGAAAACATTGAAAGACACGCGCCGCTTAAACCAACTAAAGGGTGTCATGATCAACAATGGTGAAGGAACAACAATAGAAAAACTAACAAAAAAACTATGATACCGAAATGCCAAAGCAGGGTGAAGCTGTATATGGGCTCCCGTTGTCACAAAAAGTAAAAGAAAAAGAAAATAAATTGACAAAAGACAGGACTGAAACGGTATAAAAACACATTAACTAAAACAGCATAAAACCCATATTATTCCGCCATTTAAAGAGTGTAGAAATTTACGGGTGCGCGCCTGCGGCCTGCAAGAATCCAAGTTCTTTATCCAGGAGCACCAAGGACGCAGCGCTGACGCACATGTCCCCTTTCTGTTCGATGGCTTTTGCCTCGATAATCTCCCTCGTGGTCTGATCGCTGCTTCTGCCTAAAATCGTAGTTTCCTGGAACCGTGGTATGCACTTATTGCATTCGCTGCAGTGCACAGCGAGATTTCCTTCTCGTATGTTTCTCTTGCGCAGATTGTCATAATTATTGTTGTGTTCTCGGAGTCGGTCGTTAAGGCATCGGCCCGTTTGTCCTATATAGACTCTCCCGCAGCTTAACGGAATCTGATACACCACACCTTTGGTACAAGGTACAAACGGAGTCCGGTGTTTTTTGGAGCACTGCACACGTGGTGTACCACACGTCTGAGTAAGCTTGCCAAGCTTTGACAGCTTTTCCGGGGCTGAAAACAATACTCTCAACTTCACTTTTTTGCCTATTCGTTTCAAATTGTGGGAGATGCTGTGCAAATAGGGTACTACAACCAGGTTTCGTTTCTATTGACTCTCAGCCGAAGCTTTCACACTTCCCTTGCTTTTACTTTTCACTTCCCTGTAGATTCGTTCAGCTTGAACGCATGTGCTTCAGCTTATTGCTACGCGCAGCTCGTAGATCTTAAACAGTTGTGAGCTTGCAAGTGAGGGCTGGGGTCTGAAAAGAGCTGTGCGAAACGTAGGCTCGAAATAAACTTGTGCCTGCATGATGCGTTTCTCAACCATTCTTTTACCACTAGCGATCAAGTACGTTTAATTTCGTATGTTTGGCAGCTGGCTAATGAGTGCGAAGGAAATCACAAAAAAAACAGAAGTAAAAAAAAACAATGCATATCTTCGACGATTCGACCAGGGGCCGGTCTTTGTTCATCATCATCAAACGTTGCCAGTATTATCGGCAGAACCAGGAACAGTTCATTGCAAGACAAATGCCTTATGCACTGTCCTTCTGTTTTCCTTGTTTGTTCGTTTTGTTTTGTTTGCTTGTTTGTTTGTTTTGTTTGTTTGTTCGTTTTTTGTTTGTTTGTTTTGTTTGTTTGTTTTGTTCGTTCTTTTTGTTCGTTCCTTCGCTTCATTTATTCATTCGTTAGTTCGTTTCGTTCGTTCGTTTGTTTGTTCGTTCGTTCGTTTGTTTGTTTGGGCCAGCCGCCGTCACGTTCGTTTCCTACAAAATTACCTACAGATGTTCTCTGCTCGTCCATCTGACGATGTTTCCTTGAGACAACGTAACGTTTCGAACTCCGAACGAAACCCTTGTTAGATACACAGCATATACTGAGTACTTCATTCTGAACGATGTTTCTTTGGTAGTCTGTGGTCGTTACTATCATTCGTTGCAAACAGGTCACCTTTTCCACAGGATTGGGCGTAAAACAATAGACTACAAAAATAAGGGCAGTAAGAGACGCCGAATGTGAAGCGCTCGTGTTTATGTTGGACCCCTTGAAGGCCCGTAGTGCACACCTGTGTCTGAGTACCAAGAAATTTTTTGCGTGGAAATACGTCTGTTCGACATGGCTTTTTCAGGAGCGTGCCACTTACTGTTCCCATCGGTAACCATTTGAAGTGTGCGGCGTGTGAATTCAGGAGGTTTCTGTTGCATCATATTACGCCGGCGACCTTATTTACCTTGCAGAAACTGTTATCTGCAGTTAAAGCTGTGTACAGCTTTAGTGGATTCATCGGTAACTCACGTCTATATCGCCAGTTTAAAAATGTATAAGCAAATTATTACTAATTCAAGAACCACTGAGATAACTGTAGATGAGAGATAGCAGAGAACCGACTGCCGCATTGGGCAAAGTAGTCGTTGCCAAGTGAAGGCGAACGTAGCAGGGGAGGCAGAAAGCCAGGTGGGCGGATGAAGGCATGGTGTAAGTCAATGTGATAACTTGTGATAAGTGATAATAAGGGGGTTGCTGTAAACGTAGGAAACGATTAATTGGAGATCAAATGCAGAAAAATTTATCCTGCAATTAAAGTATAGTTGGGATGATAATGTTGGTGATGATGATCACCCAATACGTATCATCAAATTAGTGCAAGTATACGTTGTCAGCTTAACTATCTCCTAATAAATGTACAAGCAGCTGTGCCAGTCCAGCTTCTTCACCACTGTTGTGTCACTGATTCAACTGAAAAGTGTATTTCGAAGATTACCCACAGCCATCAGCATCATTATCAACGGTGCCATCTGTGCCAACCAATATATTTGCTGTTATGATTCATTGGTGGCCTGAAATTCACGGTGAGTAGAACGGAAGTCGAAGAACCGATGAAGCTAGTATTGCATACAATTATTGCCGAGTGTCTTAGCGAATGCAAAAAGCAATGCTAACAACCTCCTAACTAACCACCACCAGCAGCCCCACCAACACCACCATAAACAACACCCTGTACAACAACGTCCCAATCAACTACACCGCCACCAACAAAGCTACTACACAAAACACCACCATCGCCAGCATAAGCGAACACGGCATCCTCCTTAGCTGCATTGCGCGTGCGGCATTCAGAGGCGGCGTGTGTACACGGTCGCTGCGTGCCTCTCGCATTCATAATGGATGCCTCCATATCGCTAAGAGCGCAGCCGTCGTTCCCCGTACACCGCGCTGTTGTTCTTGCGCGGCCGGCGCTTGCCGAAGCTGAACGCGCCGCTGTCGAGTCGCGTTTGGCGGAACGACCACGCGCGTAACGGAGACCGACTGTGCGGAGAGGAGACGGTGACGTGGGAACTGACTCGAAAGCAGGAAGTTGCTAACTATGGCTGGTGAAATTCATAGGTGTAGATATTGGAGCCCGTTTCTTTCGTAGCTTGACACAGACAGCGATCATACAGAGGGAAACAGAGCGCACCTCACGAGAACACGCTTCCACTGGGGAAGGAAGTCGCTTGTTTTTTTCGCAGCTGCTGTAAAATGCTCTAAAGGATGGTCCTTTTAAAACCGTGTTTTAGGAATGTTTTGCGTGAAAATCAAATGAAGCATATCGAGTCTATGCGGACAATATGAAGATCATATACGCAATACTTGAAATTTATCCAGGCTTACGCATCGTATGGAAGTCATATCATCGTTTTGAAACTATTAATGACCTTTACAGGGTGTTACATAAGGGGTAGGGATGGCGACGTACTTGAAACATTATGCTTCCATGCTTTCGCAACCTATTTATATATATATATATATATATATATATATATATATATATATATATATACATATACATACATACAATATGTGAAGGCTAAGGGCACGAGCAAAGCGAAAAGCTCTTTATTTTCCAACGTTTCGGCCGAGGCCCGGCCTTCGTCAGAGTGAAACATCTTGCCGTTTGCAGTAGGCTTTTAAAACAAGCAACTATCAACAACACCAACTTATCGTCATCGGAAGAATACAGACAATGAATCTCGATGAACAGATACAATAGGTAACAGGGTAACAGGAATGAAAGATACAGAAAAAAACGCGGGGGGGGAGGGGGGGGGTGTGGACTCTCTAAACGGGAGCGCACGTGTCAACAACATAAAACAAAACTGAACAGGGCAGACAAGATAATACACCCGGACTCTCATTGAACAGTACAGAAGTTGTAAAGTTGTAACTGTTCTACTGTATTTGTACTGTTGCCGCTGGTTTGAACGAGAGTCCGGGTGTATTATCTTGTCTGCCCTGTTGAGTTTTATGTTGTTGACACGTGGGCTCCCTTTTAGAAAGTTTTCCCCCCTTTTTTTCTGTATCTTTCATTCCTGTTATTTTACGTATTGTATCTGTGCATCGAGATTCATTGTCTGTCTTCTTCCGGATGACGATAAGTTAGTGTTGTTGATAGTTGCTTCTTTTAAAAGCCTGCTGCAGACGACAAGATGTTTCACTCTGACGAAGGCCGGGCCCCGGCCGGAACGTTGGAAAATAAAGCGCTTATCGCTCATGCCCACTGCTTCACCTACCTTTACCGGATCCAACGTCTTCTTACTGACACACAAACACCAAACTTCGTGACATCCGTGATCTAAGCTTAGAAGTATGCAAGCTTGCATCAGGGCTCCACGAAAACAGTCCTGACGTCACCGCGGTTTCATCCTGATGATCACCGATGCGTGTATTTCGTTTTTTTTCTTTCCTTGATGGTAAGAACACCGTTTACAGTGCGGGTTTCCTCATCATCATTAGAACGCGTTAATCTGTCGTTACATGCATAGGTAAAACTAAACTCAGCGTCATTTTAAGCCTTGACAATGCATGCGCACGTGCTTGTGGTTCCAGGATTAATGTTAATTTTCTGTCTGCACTATATATAGTGCACTTGGATTGTACAGTCCAAGGTTTAAGCTGTGCTTTAAACCAAGGTTGGAAGAATACGCACGAAACAGACTTGGAGCACAGAAGTACTCGTACAAGGAGCTCGAGTTTCACAGTGAGTACGGACACAAAATTAAGCTCAGAAACAACTACAAAAGGTTACTTTAAGAAAAGGTTAAAACAAAGCGTCTTGTACAATAAATGAGGTAACTTTTTTGCGATGAGTAGGCCACGGAGTGTTTTATCTGCTTGGGTAAACTAAGAACACTGTTTGAAACAACCACGCCGGAATCACTCGTCTGTCAATTTTGGGAAGGAGTTCCTCTTACTAGCTGACGAACACGTTAAGATATAATTTTTTTGTTTTCGTGCAGATGGGCCTAATTTAGAAATCTTGATCCCAGCCACTTTCAGCGGGCACGAGAAAAGTAAAATTAGAAAACTGTGCATCAGTCATTGTACGCAAGGCTCTATCCTCGAGCAACCCTGCTTGACATCGCATCTGAGTACAAGGTACCCATCACACCATGGTCGCCTTTCTGCTGGTTAGCGGAAGGTCCCAACGAAAATTCCAGTGGTCCCGACAAATTATTCATTTTCTAACAAACAATGGTTTTGAGGGTTTGCACCACAACCTGGTGTAAGATATTCGTTCCAGGGTATGTAAAGATCTTTTTCGTTTTCCCCAAGCTGTATACTTTTTTTTTGTTCTAAGCATCTAATAATCGAGCTTTAAAAAATGCAGAGAAGTCCCTTACGTCTTGAAGACTACCTGTCCCGCTGAACTACAGCCTTTGCCATTTGACTGCCTGCTATCTTATTATTTTCCCTAGTCTTGCTCCTGCCTTCAAATTTTCTCTACCTTTCCTCTGCCGGCGCTTCGTAGGAAGCATCCCATCCACTTTGCTGCGCTTCCTATGGCCTCAGGAGTTTCGCGTGGAGCTCGTGACTTCCCGGAACTGCAAACTTTATTTCGTTTATTTCTTTTCACACTTCCTGAAAGGAACTTCCGCTGGGCTATGTTGGTTTTTGTGTCCGTTTGATTTGTTTTCACGGGCACCACAAACACCTGCTTCTCGTCTAATCTACCTTTCGTTTTAACAAAATCCGTCTTGTAGTTTCTGCCACTTCGACATTTGTGTCACTCCTCCCCCGCCTCCCTCCCATCTGGCAGAACAACTCAAGACCGAATAAAGGAAACGACTGTGTAGGATTGATGGTTACCAACATTTAGTATACCACCCCTATTTATGAGAAATATGCCGTCACAGTACTGTATTAATCCCTATTCTCGATGTGGACTTGGTGCATTAAAGACAACTTTTATTTTCGATTACCTTACAAGGCATCGTTTAGTGGCACATTTTAGTGTGGGCTAGAGTTGGCGCTTAAACAAGTAGAGTTTGGGTCTCGCAAGGGGGGTGGGGGGGTGGGGGGGGGGGGGGGTTTCTTAACAACATTCTTAAAGATAATGTGATAGCACTTAGGTTGCCTGCTACACTGTTTACAATGAGCATCTAATGTTCTTGTGACTTTACTGCCAAAGGTCAGGTTGGACCCGGTTCCAATTCCCTTATAAAGCATGCATGAGTAATCACCTTCCAGAATGTTACAGTACTTTTCACTGAATTATACCATCGGATCATACTAATCTGACCCACTAATATAACGTAATCCATCCACTTCCCCAATTATTCACCTTAATCTACCCACTAACCCCGCTAATTTACTTTAATCCACCCGCTAACCCACTATAATCATCACTAAGTCACCTTAATCCACGCTATAATACCCAGTAATACACTTTAATCTATTTGAGGGGTTAGCCTACTTCCAGTTTTAGGGGCTCTTTAGAATTTGGAAGTGGGCCGACTTCCAAAACTTGGGGGCCCTCAGATTTTCAAATTTGGCGGTGTTGTACACTTGATCCACTGATGGTTACGTGGCGTTGATGTCGTCATGACCCTCTCGACCAATCAAGGAACTTTGTGACAGAGAAGCCGGAAATTTTTTCTGAGACAACCTATATGATATCGCTTGAAATGAGGTTACCATTAGCGAGTGCCAGGAACTTTTTGATGACCAGTAAATTCGTCGCAAAGCACATTTAGAAACACTCAAACATACGACATTCTTCTTTAGGCTTCAGGCCACAGATTAGCTCACTTCTGCCACGTACTTGATTTAAAGCACGCACAGAGTTCACTGTTCAGAGATAACTGAGTACTGTTATGTGTTTCATCAAGTCAGGCCTACACAGCGCTACAGGGATGACGCCAGTTATTCTAGCCCGTGTAACTTGCACAATTTCTGCCCCCCCCCCCCCCCCCCATTTTTTTTTTCCGGGTGAGAGGAAGCGGGTGTAGAATGCGACCACTGCGCTGCGATCTGCACTCGTGGCCGGTCTAGCGAGCCATCCGGGAAAGTGGGGAAATAGGGAAAGTCTTCATTTCGCATTCGGGGGGCGTCGGCTCTGTGCCGAGTGCGGGCTGTTTTCGATGCAGGCTTACGGGTCCCTAATTCGATTCGGCCTCCGCGGAGCACTGCTTGCGCGGTGGCTGGCTACGAAAAGGGGGAATGCGCGCTCAGGGGATACGAGGGATAGCGGAACACTGGTTTGAGCCGCGACGATGATTTCAGGAGACATGGACTCGGACAAGGCACCGTGCAGTGTTCACGTGTTCTCATTTCTTTGAATGAATCAAGAATTTAAGTCAGACTAAGGCAAAATAATAATGTATGCATATTCAAACAGCGAGGAAACATTGAAAGAAATAATGAATGAATGAATGAATGAATGAATGAATGAATGAATGAATGAATGAATGAATGAATGAATGAATGAATGAATGAATGAATGAATGAATGAATGAATGAATGAATGAATGAATGCTAGTATTCAGTGTCTAGTACTTGGCCCCGCCGTGGTAGCTCAGTGGTTACGGCGCTCGGCTGCTGAGCCGAAAGACGCGGGCTCGATCCCGGCCGCGGCGGCCGAATTTCGATGAAGGCGAAATTCTAGAGGCCATTGTACTGTGCGGTGTCAGTGCTCGTTAAAGAACCCCAGGTGGTCAAAATTTCCGGAGCCCTTCACTACGGCGTCCCTCATAGCCTGAGTTGCTTCGGGACGTTAAACCCCAATAAACCAAACTAAACCTAGTAATTCGTTATGTAACGTGACCACAGTAAGCAATCAGCCCACGTCGTACCGTGCGCATAACCCAAGAACATCACCCCTGCTCTCTTGACAGCTTGCCAGCTCACGTGCACACGTAGACGCCCGCCCACATGTACGCACGTGCGCACGCCCATGTGTAAAGAAAGAGAATGATGATGCCGAAAGTTAAACTGCATTATTAGCGAGGACCGTTAAACCACTGAATGCACGAATCTGGTGTTAGGATACTGTTACGAACTATTTAGCGTAGTGTATTCTTCCACAAAATGCTGCAGGAATCTTGAACTCGTGCAAACACCTGCGGCCATTCTGTAATGCGGTTTTCACCTTATTGTGTTTGCTTCTACCTCAGGGCAAACACCCTTAGGCTTTCGATTCCCCAGTTCACTTTGTCAGTTCGGAAAGCATGAAGTCAAGATGATAGGCTTGATAGGATCATTAGTAAGTGACACAAAGAATGTGTGGCCCAGAGCTTGCATTTAACCTAATCACCGGGCTGCATCATTGCGTTCTGGTAATGCAAAACCCTCCACTGCTATTCCCGGCGCGGCGCATTGGGTAATTAAGCAAACAATTAAATAAGTAAATAAATAAAGCCCACGGGATAAATATCAATGGTTCACCAAACACGGAAGCCTCGCCAAGCAAGACGGACCGTCTCCGGTCTTACTGGAGACATATCTTTTCACCCTGCCTAACAGTAAGAGAGACGCCTTCGTTGCCGCTGGATGTATTGGGCAGGAAAGTCGTAGAGGGCGCCACGGTGAAAATACACGTGCATCACTCACTTATTCCGAACAGCACAAGCACAGATGCCTGAGAGCGCATCAGGGAAAGCTTTCGGCGCTACGATGGATGGAAGAAAACTTTATTAAGCAAGCGAGTTTGGACCGTGCAAGGTCTCAGGGCCACCGCACAGCCCTCACACTACGCGGATGTGTCCAGGCCAAGTAGGGCCATGGCACTGGCACCCCGGTTCACACAGCGAAGTTGAGTGTCCGGGTCGCGTGTTCGCCAAATGCAGCCGGTACAGCCAGCGATGGCAGTGCCGCCCACCGGCAGGTAGCAGCCACCATTAAGGCTCGTTATAGTATTATTTAGGGAATAATTATCCCTTTTAGGTAAGCCGTTGTGACAATCTTCAGTCACCGTGATCAATTCACCGTGGTTTCAAGCCTTGTGGCTGTACAGGCTGCAGTTGGCGAATACGCGTCCGGGTCCTGCGACGCAAGGAGGGCCTCCCATTCCTCCCATGTACCGATGGCGGGCTGTCCCTGCGGGGGAGGATCGGCAGGGCAGCCGAAGAGGATGGGGTCCAGGGTGGCGTGCGATTCTCCACAGAGAGTGCACTCTGGGGAAACATGCGGAAGTAGGATAGACGCTGAGGGGTAGGAAAAGTTCGAGCATGGAGTCGCCTCCAGAGGATTTGTTGGGAGTGGGATAGGCGGGGGTGGGGTGGGGGGTAGAGTCGACGGGCAAGGCGTGCTTGTTGAGTTAGTTTTGAGAACGTGTGTGCCCGCTCCCTCGAGAAATCCCGGCTGTGGTCGCCATTTGCCCGGTCCTCGATGATTTGGCGAAGAACCGAAGATCAGTGCTTACAACCATGGATGATGGTTGTGAGGATATATGTATGTACATATAAGCTGCGCGAGCATGAAGTACTTGACTGCTTAAAAGAGCACATAGCGAAGCATATACGCTTCGTTAAAGCAAATATATATATATATATATATATATATATATATATATATATATATATATATATATATATATATATATATATATATATATATATATATATTGAAGGAAAAAAATAGTGACTGCATCGAGAGAGAACTCTGGCCTTTCATCAATTTTTTCGTTCATTCAGTGTCCCTATTTATCCTCGGAAGGTCAAGCACAGCGGACAGCGCTACATTTCTTGTATCAGAGCTACATTTCTTACCAGTCGACACTGTATTACCACCCACTGTCTCTTCATAGCGTACCGATGACCATTGGGCTATGGTACAGAATTCTGTTGCTCTTTCTCAGGGCTTTCGAAACGAAAGTAAAGTTGGAGATTAGATAGGCGTGCCACCAGCCCACGTGCAAACAAGCACACCAATATACCGCACACGCACGAAAGGAGGGTTACATGAAAATACCTGACAAAGAGCACCTCTGTCTGTTGCATCTTTATTCTATGAACAAGATTTGAGACAGCTTCAAATTTTTCGGTGCGTGAAAAACGGTCGTTTAGTGCTTCTCTGGAGCATCTGTACTTTTTTTTCAGGATGCATTATAGCGCATATGAACGACAAACAGGAAAGAGAAGGACACGAAACAAGTGTACTTTTTTGGGTTTTTCTTTCTTACGAGCTATAATCCTTCCTGAAACTATGAACTATCTAGCCCGTCAGCAAGTTCTGCTAAAGCTGTATTCTCGCCAAATTTCTCACAAATCCCCAAAGAACAGGTCACAGAAACAAAAATAGCATTGCGACCAGGGGACGCGAGAACGAGGAAGCATTACAGGAACAACGAGGTTGCCTGCGCGCCAAGCTGATTAAGGCCAATTTGGGCGCGCGTGATCTGTATGCTGCACAGTGTTGCCGGCAGAAGTTGCAACGCTTCGCCGGACAGCGTTGCCCATTTCACGGACTGCAGAGGGAGGGGGGGGGGGGGGGGGGGTGTTTACGGCTTCGCCGAGGCGTGGCAAGGACCGCTGAAAGCTGGCATCTAATGGTGACAAGTTTTTGCCAGTGAAATATACAGACAGACAGACAGACAGGCACACAAAAAGTTTGTTGGGACAGGGTAAAAAAATTAACGAATAAAATTAACGAATAAACGAACGGACTTAAAAAATAAACTCAACAAATGAACGAACGGACGGACGGACGGACGGACGGCGAAACTGATCAACACACAGTGTTATAGCTACACGGACATACACAGAACTAGACAAACTGCGGTACAGACTATTTTTTTTCATCATCATCAGCCCGACTACGCCCACTGCAGGACAAAGACCTCTTCCATGTCTCTCTAATCAACCCTGTCCTGTGCCAACTGCGGCCACCCTATCCCCGCAAACTTCTTAATCTCATCCGCCCACCTAACTTTCTGCCGCCACCTGCTACGCTTGCTCCATGCTACCTAAAGTTAACTGAATTGCTGCCTGTGAATGGCAAGAAACGACATGTAGGGATGGACAGGCGCTAACTGGTTCACGCAGACAGACGGACAGACGAATGGCGGCAGACAGAGCTCTACATAGAGACGGATGGTTGGGTTGACAGAGACAGAAGGAGGATCGATTAGATGGCGGAAAGGCAAGGACAGCCAGGTTGGCGGACGGATGAACGGAATGTTGTACTAAGCGACAGGCAGACCGACAGTTATCCACAAGATAGGGTGAAATGAGCGAACATGCGGATGGACTGACGGACACGTTGTCTGAATGACAAGAACGCGGAGCGACAGAGCCGAACGGATAGCGGACAGACACAAATAGAAGATTAGCATTTATATAGACGGATTGATCGAGCCTGTGGAAGACGAATTGTTCCGTGCTGTACCAACAAGATGTTGCATTGTTGGCTTGTAGAGTGGGTTGTTTTTCTAGGCCAGAATAATCGAAGTGATGACGGCTTCAAGAACGAAGCATTCAAATATTTCTTGTAAGGAGAAAAAAAGAAGTGCGCACGGCGCGTTCATGATACTAATTTGTTTTTCATGTTATATTTGTATCCTCGAAATCATCGGGCCAATTCCTCCGTTGAAGACGGAGTTTAGAGAGCTCTGTTTTTAGGTGACATGACATGACATTGATATTTAATTGATATGTAACTTACATGGTGCTCGGCTGCTGACCCGAAAGGCGCCAGTTCGATTCCGGCCGCAGCGGCCGAATTTCGACGGAAGCGAAATTCTAGAGGCCCGTGTATTGTGCGATGTCAGTGCACGTTAAAGAACCCCAGGTGGTCGAAATTTCCGGATCCCTTCAATACGGCGTCTCTCATAGCCTGAGTCGCTTTGGGACGTTAAACCCCCATAAACCGTAACTGACTGATACGGAAGGAGATTTTTCGTGATTGCTGCGCCATGTTAGAACGTTGCGTTAAGGAATGACCACGCTTTAAGGAATAGTCTCAGGACTCTTTTTGTACACCTTTCCTTGGACTTTTTTGTTAGTGTATGTTGTGTCAGTGTTCCTTGAGTGCGCGTTGTATTCAATCTGCTTTCCATCTATTGCTGCTGCTTCTTTTACTGAACTACTCTCTATTTGAGCCAAGGACAGGATTGTATGAATATCTGCACCACCGACAGGCGCCTCTCCGGCCACAGATAACGGAACAAGATTGTATCGTATCGTACGAAAAGTATCTTTAGGACTCAGGACTTCCGGCCGCCTGCATGATTAATCTTGTACTCTCAGGCATGCTATGCGCATCTCATAGCATAATCTGTAGTGCTCCGAGCAACAGAACCCATCGCACACGAGCAGTGCGACGGAATTTACTCACGTCGAAAGAAATTGATGCCGTATGTATTTATATGCATTAATTTAGTGAGCACGCGGGGCCTATACGTCATTCCTTCTTCGAAAACAGTAATGCGTCGCGGCAATTTGTCGTTTGCTCTCACTGAAACTTCTTTGGCGTGACCGTCCGGACACGAAGAGCTATGTTAATGCTGCACAATCCGAACACGCCGTGCAGAGACTTGGAAATAATTAGAAGATCCTTTCATTTTCGCACTTACACAAAACGAATAAACAGCAGTGGCACCTTCCCCCTTATTTTTAATGATATAGGTTACTCATTGAGTAAACGCATGTATTTTCGTGATATCAGCGCATAGAGAAGCGATCAACTTTATGAGTAACATTCGACATGGGCTGGGCTTCCTTCGGACGTGCGCGTCACTAGGGCAGTGACCTGACATAGTGCAACTTTATGATACTTGCGCGGTGCCGCTTTGAAATTGATTGCGCGGTAAAATACAATCAAAGCCATGAAATTCTTCAAATTTCAAACTCTAAGACAGAAATACTGATTTCGGGTTTGAGCGCAGTAAGTGAAATCTTTCAGAAAATTTGAACTGTCACTTGCTTCTGAAAACGTCACAACATTGGCCTGAAGAACAGCGTGAACCTGGACGAGAACTGAAGAAAGACACACAGACGGGCGCTGACTTGCAACTGAAATTTTTATTGCTGACTTAGTGGAATAGGTGGACCAAGAAAAAAAAAACATTTAGTCATGACACTGAAAGAGCAATCGCCAAGTCACTTGCATGTGGCTGAAAAGTTCAATTCTTTAGATGAAATTGCCAAAGGGGTGCTGACGCATGTTGCTTCTGTGCCCGTCTGGACCTGGGTAAATTTCCTTGCTGCGGAAGACCGGCCCAAATTGTTCGTTGACTTCTTCCCGTACGGTCTTCCCGGCTCTGGGACGCCGCGCTTGCTGTGTGGCCACGCTGTTTGTGCATGAGTGCGAATGACGACAAGTGCGAGACTATCTTTAGTAGCTGTAAGCAGGTCTTTCAGGAGAACATATAGGTGCAGAACATATAGCTAGTTTATTGGGGTTGAACGTCCCGAAGCAACTCAGGCCATGAGAGACGCCGTTGTGAAGGGCTCCGGAAATTTCGACCACCTGGGGTTCTTTAACGTGCACTGACATCGCACAGTACACGGGCCTCTAGAATTTCGCCTTCATCGAAATTCGGCCGCCGCGGCCGGGATCGAACCCGCGTCTTTCGGGTCAGCAGCCGAGCGCCGTAACCACTGAGCCACCGCGGCGGGGCTGGTGCAGAACAGTTCATTCCATTGTCTTACTAAGCGACAGTGGCAAAGCTTCTGCTAGAAAGACCGTTGCCCGGTTTGTACCGGGCAACGGTGCAACGTAACGGTGCAAGCTCAGTCGCATGCGCTGTAAGCAAAGTAGACACTGATGTAGCGGCTTGCTGAATATCGGTATCAGAGGTGGATGATCTGTTTCGATGGTCACTTCTTTCTGGCCAAAGCTGTAATTACTGAGCTTTGTGCATCCTTTGACTATTGCAAGCGGTTCTTTTTTTATCTGCGCATAGCTTTGCTCCGCTTCTCTGAGAGATTGGGATGAGAAGGCTACGGGATGGTTATCTGTTATCAAAACACGTACATCTGATGGGCTGTCTGTCATGAATAGAAAGCGCGGCTGCTTTCTGCGAGTAGACGTAGGAAAGAAATGGCGCTGATCAAAAGCCTGGCTGAGTGCTTCAAAACTGGCTTGTTGGTCCTCTGTCCGATCCCTTGCGTTATCATTTCGCGGTAGTCCTCGAAGTAGCTAGGCCGAAAGACAAGAAGTCGGCAATAAAACGCTGTACGAAGTTCATTGTCCCGAGAAAGGTCTGCAGTTGCTTACGGTTGTTAGGTTCCGGTATTTCCAGGATGTCCTGCACACGCTGTGGGTAGATCCGCACAGGCTTTGCGTCGTCAGGATGTGTTCCAAGTAATGAACCTCGCGGCTGCAGAAAGGTGCATATCATTAGCTGAAGTCGCAAGTTGCGCTCCCGGGAGCACGTTAGAAAGAGCGCCAGGTTTTGAGCCATGCTGGTCCTTTGTCTAGCCCCAGACCAGTAAATCATCGATTACGACAGGCCACACCAGGCAAGCCTTCTATCAAACGATGCATTGCCACTTGAAAAATTTCTGGCGCCGAAGAAATTGCAAAGGGCATTCGAAGGAAGCGATATCGCTCGTATGGCGTACTCATGGTGCCGAGCTTAGAACTTATCTCCGTTAATTCGCCAAAATCCCGATGCTGCGCCTCAAATTACAAAGTGCGATATGCTTTCCTGTCTTATTCCCCTGCGCTGACCAGAAACGTTGCTGCCTGGTCAGTTGAGTAGTAGGGGCAAATAGTTCAAACTCACCCTCCCACGTTTTCCAGCCGAGCCACGCGTCTTCTGCCTTATCCAGGGGCTTCGGCGCCTGCAGTAGCGTAGACGGAACTGGCAGCGACGTTGACGGGGGCGGTGTCGTGGCAGTCTCGGCTGCGCACCGCTGCCACCATGCAGGCAGGCCGGCAGTACGGCAACTAAAAGCGTTTGTCGATAGAAGGGAGCGGTATAAGTACACTTCAAGATACGTGACGTAAACGTCACGTGAGACGAGTTGGATGTCTATCAGGATGGCAAGGCTACCTAGCCACACTCTTCATCATCATCAAGGATAGTACAAGAAAAAGGTAAGACCAACGTCATTTCGCTTAGCGGCACGTGCCGACTTCACGTAGACGTGTAAACAATACAGAGAAAAATATTTGAGCAAAAATAAAAGAAGGCCTACGACAATGCAATACATAACAAGAAATCGCAATGCGAATGGTACCCCCTCCCCTGCCCTTCTCCCCCTGCTCCCCAAGCGCGGAAGGTAGCCGTCGTCGTCATCACGGCTGGTCGGATGGGCGTTGGCTGGCAATTATCAAATGGGACGGACGATGGCGTGGAATGACCGCAGCTCTCTGCCAGTTCTGAAAGCGGCTTTCCTTTTGATGCGATGCTTTTATAGTCTTTGTGTTGTCCCGTTCTCGCTCCCTTTATAGATTTTCCCGCAAGACGCTCCTTTTCTAGCCTTTCGTCTTCCCTGAGTTTCTAATCTCTCCTCCTCTCACGCTACATCCCAATGCTTTATTAATAGCCCTTCATTGTTCTTTCCCTTCCTCTCGGCGTGACTGAAGCTCCATTGGAGCATATTTCTTTTCATATTTTTAGCAACGCTATCTCCGTCTCTCTTTCTCTTTCTTAAGACTATTCTTGCTGGCACCATCTTACCCTTGTGCCCAATAGCAGCGGGAAAACGGTCGACGGCAAGAGGATTAGCAGCCTCTTTGGACTGCGCCTAAAACGCGATCAATCGAACATGAAAATAAAGAATTCACCGGAGCGCGCGAACGTGACGCCAGATCAGCCTCACTACGTGTCAGACATTGTTTTCGTTTCGCGCGCCTGAGCCTGCTGCCTGCAAGTATTCACCTAGGACTAGGGCCATTACGGATACCGGCAACCTGGCCAGAGAACTCGACTCGCGCCAGCAGGACGTCTCGTAGTTACAGCTTAGCCTCCCACCTTTCTGGACCCAGAACTTTCCACTGTGGTTCCTCGAGTACACTAGCAGTTCAGCCTTCATTGCATCACCTTGGAGAGGACGTCCTTCTATCAACTTGTCTCCGTGCTAACTCCTGGCGTGGCAGGACATTCTCTCCGTCCTGTCGGACATTAGCTCCGAAAATTCTAACAGCGCCTCAAGACCGAGGTGCGTGAAATAACCATGGAGTCGGGACGCTCCCACCTCCAGCAGCTCCTCGAGTGCGAGGACTTTGGCGATTCTCTTGCAGTCAATTCTTTGGAAGTCTTGCACAGGAATTTGGCAGCCAATTTTCCTGCAGTAGGCGACATGCTTATCGACCGCCTGGCGGAACTGCTCGACAAACTTCACGAGGAGGCTTCCCCGTTGGTCATCGCTGTCTCGCTGCTAGCAGAACTTGCCGCCACAGTCGTAGCCCTGTGGAAGCCGTCCCAGAAGCCCCCATTTGCCAAGTCTCACACCCCTTCGTGGACAAGCCAAGCATAGCACCCTAGCCCTCAGCGACTCAGCTGATACCACCGCCAGTTCCAGTTCCGAAACCGCGCTACGAAAAGGTACAGCCGGCCAAATCTTTAGCTGGCATGTGCGACGGCCGCTTTTTCTGTGCTCCTGCGCTTTACGACGAGGCAAACTTGCGAAAAGTTCAATATTAAGTACAGGCTTTGTGAGCTTGTGCTTGGATTTGATATTTTCGCAAGTTTGCTCTTAATAAGCTGCAGGAGCCCGAAAACGCGGCCATCGCGCGCACCAGCTAAAGACTCGGCCGGCTGTACGTCCTCCTGTTCCCGGTCAGGAAACGCGCACCGAGGTCACTGACAGCGACATGTGATCACGCTCTTCGTCTAGGCTGCCTTTTCACTGTCACAAGATCTCCAGGGCTCGGTTCTTTGACATGGGAGCAGAGGTCAGCGTGGTCCCGCCAATCATGGCTAGTCATTACAAGTCGACGGGACAGTCTCTATACCCGCTGCAAATTTCTCATGAACAATGTCAGGACTTCGCTCCGTCATCCTCGACTTGTAATGAGGCTCAGTCGCATTTTTCAAAGGCTGTTCCTTATCCCTAGCGTTCTCTACCCGATCACTGGTCCGGGTTTCCTCTCCTACTTCGACATGGACATCAGCGTGTGGTGTCATCGCCTCACGGGTGGTTTGACTTCTCTATTTCTGTATTCGTGTCCGTCCTTCTCATACGTGCCTCTAGCAGTTCGCCTCCATCGAAATACGATCGCCGCGGCCGGGATCAAAATAATTCCCCGACAAGGCAGTTTGGTTCTAGTCTCGTTACATGTCAGACGTTCTTTCTGCGTAGCACCCGAGCCTTGCGCCCGCCAAAAACACCAAACCAGTTGAACGGGGCTACGCAGCATTAAAAGAAATCAGCGGAAGCTACAAAAATATAGACGCCAACTAAGCGCCTAATCATCTCACAAGGTCACGCCAAGTTTAAAGAAGGCGAACGAATATCAAGTGTTGACAAAAAAAAAGTGGTAGGTATTGTTTAATATTTACAAATGAAGACACTGAGGATATTGCAGAACCCAGAAAAATGCGAAAAATACAAAGAAATGGACAGAAGAAAAAATATCGAACCTAAGTATGTCTTCTTTCGCGAAAGCGAGAAAGCTAACGTAACAAATCCTAGTCTACATCCTTCTTGCATTGACGAAGTGCGCTACTGACGCCTGGCATTGCTTTTCTCCCGGCAGATAGTTTTACAGTAAAGTATTTTTACAGAACTTTGAATTCGTATGCGCAGCGTTGAACACAGAAGGCTCAATATGCATTTCGATCCGAGCCAGACTTACTGCTATGCCCTTTCCTGGGATGCATTAGCCTGTCCGAAGCCACTTTCGAGCGTTCAGCGTTGCATATCTTTGTTTTGAGCTTTCCAGTTCTACCTGTTTATTTCTTAACGCCGTGGTTCAAGTGCTGAAACAAGGCCAAAGCACCAAAGTTACAGCAGTTTACTAAACCACGGTTCGTCGGAGTCCGGGGGCGAGGCCACACAAATCAAATTCTTCGGCAGCTTTCGCAAGCGCCTCGTTAGCGGCAAACAAATTAAGGAGCCGGTTTTCGCAAGAACAAGTGCTGCAAGACACTGGGGTAGGCACGAGATAAAGGGATTCACTAACGGCGAAAGAACAGACATGCACGAGTTACGCTGCTCACATACGACGAAAAGAAAAAGGAGCATAAGAGAGAGCTGTGCTGTGGCAGAATACTAACTCCTCGTATCATTAACTATTCAACAGCGAGACAATGGTTAGCACTTTTGTTATTATCTCTGGCCTTCCTAACACAGTGCGCTTCGTGAGTGCATTATGAAAACGGTTTTGCAACGCAGGCGGGCGGCTAAGATACGGCAGCGATGAGGGCAGAAACGGTTCGTTAGACAATGCAAGGCGCAGTGGAAACCAGCTGGGGCGTGGGCGGTTTTAAGTGAGCTTTGCGAACATCGGAAAAGTAATGAAATAAACTCCATCCGCGCTAAAAAAAAAAGAGTAAAACGCTGAGTAAGCCGTATGAGCATCGAGCGTTAGCAATATCGAACTAATATTGCGTCATTAGCCATCTTAGATATATCTGGTACAAATTTTTCGTTATATCCGGATATCTGCTTTTTTAATGCTAACGTATACAGTTCGAGAGGACAAGTCGTTTGATACAATATCGAATGTCCTACGCCAATTATCTTGTCCGTAATGTACGTTTGAAGTTTCAAGAAGTGACGGTTTGGAGAACCAAAGGTTGTCGGTGTGAATTCCTATGCTGCGTTACGCTTTAATTCGACTAGTAGTAATCTTTGGCTCCGTAACGCACTGAATCGTTTGGTACTACTGCACGCATTCTACACCAATTAGGTGGTCCACAGTCTGTCTGCCAGTAGTACCACCCTCTGATCCCACTTGAATAAACTTGTGTTTCATTCATACTGACGCAACCTGGAGTGATGAAAGTATTAGAACTACCGCTCTAAAAAATATATTCCGAATTTGGCACTGTGGAGCATCAAAGATATGAACGATGAGTTCACTGTAAAAAACCGCCTTTGTTTTGAAGGAGATCATCCATACACCTTTGCCGGGGCCTTTAGGTGTTACAACTCATATAGAAAATTTTAGAGCATGCCTAACTGTCCGCTTGAATTCCTGGCATTTTGTTGGTTATAGTTGGTTCTGTTATGCTGCGTGTTCCTTTATTTTCCTCGCTTCTAGGTCGACATTTGTATGACCCACGTGCTGCAAAATGACACCGTCGCTGTTACTGGAGATGTGTGCGAACGCTGCACCCTACATCCTTACACCCTCAACCCCCCCTTTCACTCTACATTACTTGTTACTGCACTGTGCTACTCAACATCTTCAACGCCGAACCCTTATATTATCATTGCAGCCATACAGCTTTCACCCCAACCCTCACAGCTCATGACTGCCTTCTACACCTTGCTATATAACACAGTCAACGCCGTGCCTCTGCATTCTTGCACCCTAAAACCCCAAACCTTACACTATTGGAGGACGCCAAGGGAAGGGAAGGAAGAAATGAACAGAAAGAAAGAAAGAGAGAGAGAGAGAAAGGAGAAGAAAGAAGGAAAGCAAAAACGGAAGGAAGGAAGGAAGGAAGGAAGGAAGGAAGGAAGGAAGGAAGGAAGGAAGGAAGGAAGGAAGGAAGGAAGGAAGGAAGGAAGGAAGGAAGGAAGGAAGGAAGGAAGGAAGGAAGGAAGGAAGGAAGGAAGGAAGGAAGGAAGGAAGGAAGGAAGGAAGGAAGGAAGGAAGGAAGGAAGGAATCGCTGGATGCAAAATAAAACGCAAGGTATAAGGACAGCATAGCCTGTGGGCGCTTCTCGAAGAAAAGGGCAGATAGGGTGCAGGGTCCCTCGATGGAAGGAACACGGAATGGAAAAGACACCTGAGGTTTTCTTTCAGCAGTGGCAAGTAAAAACGGAAGCGGCGGATCTGTCACACGTTATATTGCTCATGACGCGCAGGGAAATAACGGAGAGGGAGTAGAGAATAATTAAAGAAACGACGATTTCCCCGGAGTGATCACCTAAAAATATTCTCGAAAAATTAAGGGGAACACAACAACCGTTATCTTACCGTCGGCTGAACTTGTGCGACCCAGGTTGCTCTTCCCGAGCAACCTCTCGCGACCAGTCATTAATTTAACTGCCACCTGCAAAGCTGGTCAGTTTGCTCACAATCCGGTGGGCAGGTTGAGTGACGCCACAAGGTCAAGTTACTGTACGTTGCCTACCTAGGTTCCTTCTTCGGGACTTGTTCGCTGACAGCGCCGACGTCGACACCGGATTTTCTGCGCAACGGTAACCTTAAAGGGAAACTGCATAGGTTTTAGAAATCAACGAGCTTAAGAGGGTCGAATGTGTGAAACCTGCAGGTAAAGCATGCGAAGTCTTTTTGGGCTAGCACTTAATATAGTGAAGTAATCGCCGATTAAAATCCGAACGCCCTTCAAGCTTCTCTGCAGCGCACAACGCCAAGTGGGGGGCGCATGATGACGTCAGCGAAGGTATCGGTACATTTACAGCACACAAACGCCTGCTTTGAAGGAAAAAAACCAACGCCACCGAAGGCGAACCCTGCCGAGAGTTGTTTGGCAGCGTCTAACGAGTCAGTGCAGGGTGTGGCTGACGACAGCGGTAATTTGAAATCATACCTTCCGTGACGTCACGCTGAGTTTTCCTGCACTACTTCGGTGCATTGAGGAGAAGCGCAAAATTCAATCGTCGGTTACGTCACTATTTTAAATGCTAGTGCGAAAACACTTGGCATGCTTTACCTACAACCTATATAGATTTGAATCCTTGAATATCGCGAAATTTCAAAAAAGTGCTGCAGTTGCCCTTTAACGCTATCGCGTTAAAACACACTGGACGGCTACAGTGTTTTTGTCCCTTCGAGGCTGAGTGTTGTGCATGCTTAATGTTTGTTTCTCAGAATAATGGAGAGTTTGTGAGTACGGAGATAGCTGCGGCGAGGTTATACCGAACCATCCGTAAAAAACGATTGAAACGTATGAAAGACCGGAACTAGCAACGCGACAGAAACCTTTGTTTGCAGCAGACGTGAAAAATGAGTCTGGAATTTAATCAGGAGAAGAGTCTTTTGTCTTGAGCAGTCTATGGTAGGGACAATGGTGGTTAGTTAACGAATCGGAAAGAGACTGCGGGGAGAAGTTTCAGGCGGTTCTGCTTACTCCAGGCTTTACCGTTTTGAATATGTATTCGGCTTAAATGAATAATATTAGCGTCACGTTAACGGCAGGGTGCACTGCAGTGGTAAAAGAAAGCTTGTAATCTTGCCTCGTTCCCTGAGGGACACAAAGTACAAAGTGGTCGATAACGCTTGAATCCGCCTTTGAAACTTCAATACTGTATAAAAGCGTACGTTGTTGGGCTAGTCGGTCAATCATGGTGAATACAAGGGGGGTACTGCGCACAAAAAGACAAGGACAAGAAGATAACACAACAAGCGCAACTTGCGCTTGTTGTGTTATCTTCTTGTCCTTGTCTTTTTGTGCGCAGTACCCCCCTTGTATTCAATACTGTACTTGCCAGTGTATAAGCTGAACGCCAGCAACTTCTGCAAAGCGTCAAAGTTTCTGGCAAACTATAGTATAATACACACCTCCCACACAGTATCCAAGGAGGGAATCTCATTTGGGCTTTTCAGCTTAAAGAACGGTGCTGCGCCGATCATGCACCGAGACCATTGTTTTTTTTCAGCGCAAGCGGGAGTTAAGGAGCGATGTTAGGGAAAGGACTGCTTCGTTTCCTTTTGATGGAATACAGTGACGTAAAATTCGGCACTGAGGAGAAGAAAAGACTGTTTTTAATTGAATTCAAATTCAAATAGATCTGTATCAGTTGATTAACGCATTCTAACGACAAATACGCTACTTTCACAGACAGCGAATTTTTATGACATAGGAAGTTCCAAGAGTTGACCTACAGGTGCCGCAGTCATTGGACCGTTTCGCAAAAAAAAACTGCGGATCTCTACACAGTGTTTTGGGTGCTGTTATCATCCAATCATTAGCGGAAGTTCAAAATTGGACGAACTACTCGTTTCCAGCAGTAGGATTAACCCTTTAACCACCAACGACGAGCTGTACTCGTCATGGGAGATTGTACTCTTGTAGTGTGTGTCTTGAACGTAGACAACTAGCTTTTTTGGAGTGGCAATTCGGCATGACATTCAGGATTGTGGTGCCACACACCAGACCGCGAGAATGGCAGAGCCAGCCTCAACTAGATGGCGCTAACAGTGCATGTGGCGAAGGGTGGAGCATGCTGTGCGAGGCCATCGAATCTGGCAAGTGGGCGGCCGTGGGAAAAGGAATTTCAAGCGCCCTGAATAAAAGAGAGCGCGGTCGACCAGCGTGTAAACGTGGCACTGGTTGATGCCGCCGACGGCTCGGAGTCGAACGCTACAACAGCTGCTCGTCGAACCTAAACGGAGGCTGCATTATTAATGCGTCTGCAGTTTCTCGCCGCTCATTTATTCCTTGCGCCTTGTTCATTTCCTTCCCTCTTTACTTTTGGCTACACCTTTTTCATCTTTGGTTTCTTCATTTTGTCCTTCCATTCTCCCTTTTTATTTTGTTTCGTTTTAATTCTTTATTCGCGTCCCCAATTTTCCGCATTTCCTTCTTTCGTGGCATTTCGTTCCGCCTTGCAATGCTCTTCATTCCCTCTTTTACTTCTCCTTTCTATACCTCCTGTTTTCTTTTTAGATTGTTGTCATATATGTTTCGTTTATTTCTTCCCATTTATCTTCCTTTCTTTTCCCATATTACCTTAACGGCCTTCTTCCCCTTTTTCCTCTTCTACGAGTTCTAGCACCTTTCTTTCTCATTAGTCCTTCTTTCGTTTCCCCTTAGGCTTTTTTTTTCGTTTTGATAGTTCTTTTTTTCTGTCGTTTTCTTTCCTTCAACCTCCATTTTCCTCTTTCTCTTTTACTTCGCTGCCCACCCTTCCCTTTTCTCCTCTTTAGTCAAATCCTTCATTCAGTCACTTCTTCCTTTAGCAGGGAAGAATGGTGGCCCTGTTGGTAAGGCATGTCAAGGGAGAAAACCAGCCAAAAAAAAAAGACGGAAACACAAGAAGAGAACGACACAGGACAACGGCTGGAACCAGGCGTTGTCCTGTGTCGTTCTCTTCTTGTGTTTACGTCTTTTTTGGCTGGTTTTCTCCCTTTAGCCCCTTTCTTTGTGGTGCTATGTTTCTGCCCACCTCAGTTCTTTGCTTAGTTCTCGGCATGCTTCCTTCCGCCCTCCACTCCAATCTTCCTCCTGGTATAACCTTCCTGAAAAATACACATCCCACTGCTCTTGCTCCTGGACCTTGCAGTGTGTTTTATTTTTCATCATCCGCATTCTAAATTTTTTATCTTTTTATTTCGTGCAAGTGCTATACAGTAAGGGGAATGCAACTGTCCACCTAACCCTGCTGAAACTCAGAACATCCAGGGGTGGCACCAGAGCCAATTTTGATGACTTAGAAACAAACTTCCCTTGGTTTATATTTTTGATAAAGGCTTGGCCTATAGGAGTGACAACTCTGCAGAATATTTTTGTTCACCAAAGTGACCTGCTTTCAGGCGCCATGAAGCAAGCTGCAGTTGACACCTTCCCCGTCACTGATAGTACAATCAGAAGCTTCAGTCTCGCAAGATAGCAAAAACATAAAAATAACTCTGAAAGGTGAAAAATTTCTCGCACCTCAAGAAACACGAAAAATAACCCAAAGCAGATGAAAAGAGTTTAAGAAATAAGGCTGAGCTCTGAGGAGAGCAAGCTGTCACATGGAAGGAATCCACGCATTACTAATTTTGAATAAAAGCTTCCCTTTCGGTTACATATTGCGATTTCATGGAAAAAGAGGGAGGAACCGGCGCAGCTACTCATCATCATCAGCCTGACTACGCCCACTGCAGGGCAAAGGCCTCTCCCATGTCTCTCCAATTAACACTGCCCTTCGCCAGCCGCGGCCTCCATATTCCCGCAAATTTCTTAATCTCATCCGCCCACCTAATTTTCTCTCGCCCCCTGCTACGCCTGCCTTTTCTTGGAATCCACTCCGTTACCCTTAAGGACCAGCGGTTATCTTGCCTTCGCATTACATGCCCTGCCCAAGCCCAATTCCTCTTGATTTCAACTAGGATATCATTAACGCGCGTTTGTTCTCTCACCCACTCCGCCCGCTTCCGATCTCTTAACGTTACACCTATCATTTTTCTTTCCATAGCTCGCTGCGTTGTCCTTAACTTAAGCTGAACCCTCTTTGTTAGCCTCCACGTTTCTGCCCCATAGGTGAGTACCGGTAAGATACACCTGTTGTATACTTTTCTCTTGAGGGATATTTGTAAATTGCCATTCATGATCTGAAAGAACCTGCCATATGCGCTCCACCTCATTCTTATTCTTCTAGTTATTTCCCTCTCACGATCTGGATCAGCTGTCACAACCGGCCCTAAATAGACATATTCTCTTACTACTTCCAGCACCTGGCTACCAATTGCGAACTGCTGTTCCCTTGCTAGGCTCTTGAACATTACTTTGGTTTTCTGCATGTTAATTTTTAGCCCCACCGTTCTGCTCTGCCTGTCTAATTCATTTATCATGTTTTGCAGTTCATGTCCTGAGTGACTTAGCAAGGCAATGTCATCAGCGAATCGCAAATTACTTAGGTATTCTCCATTAACTCTTATCCCCAACTGTTCCCATTTCAGGTCCCTGAATACCTCCTGTAAACAGGCAGTGAATAGCATAGGCGAGATCGTGTCTCCCTGCCTGACACTTTTCCTTATTGGAATTTTATTGCTGACTTTATGGAGAACTATGCCAGCTGTGCAGTCGTTATAAATATCTTCCAATATTTTCTTATCACACTCTTCTACACCCTGATTCCGCAATGCCTGCATGATTGTTTAGGTTTCCACTGAGTCGAATGCTTTCTCGTAATCAATGAACGCTATATATAGGGGCTGGTACTCAAAGAATTATGCTGGCTTGTTCATTCCTTTTCCGGCCAAACTAAGGAAAAAAATATATCTCCACATGTATAGCAGCCTTTCTGTTTAGGAGCGTTTTGAGGGAAGGGGAAGGAGGATGGTTAAATAATGTCACCATCGTATTAATAGTGTGTTGAAACCGAAAGTCTACCTGGTTAACTCACTAGTTAAGGACAAACTTGCCTAATTAGACTGGAGCCACGAAAGACTTGCGGGCTGGTGTTTGCACGCTGTCGATAGTGTGCCACTATAGTCTTGTACACGTTACATAAAAACATTTACCGATCTCAATTACAATTACTCCAGCTGGAATGTAGAAGGTTACAGTGGTCACTTACTGCCCCAGAAAACTGACTGAGCGATTACAGAAGAGTAACGGATTACTATTATGTTATTTTCCTTCTTTACTGCCATGACACACATTTCATCAGACTGCAATGAACTACTTCGATTTTCTTGACATTTTTTTTACACGCTGTTAACTTCCATGAGCAGCTACTTTCCGAAGTTGTCTTCGCTAATTTCCCCACATTTCCTCGTGAAGAGACCGGCAGCTACACTGAACATTCTCTTGTATGCACTGGAGGGAAAGGCACTATTCTAACGTATGAACATCTTGCGCCCAAGCTCATAGTCGGCAATGCTTCGAATGCCACAGTCCAAGTCCTCTATAAAGCGCCACGCTTTGTTGTTGCTCCGTGCTTTTTGTAGAAGCCTCCGAGTTTGGTGTAGTGGCAGGTAAGTTGCGGCGTCATACGAAGGGAAGGAGGGGGGGGACCTACAGAGAGGTCACGTGAGATTTCTCGGGACGGTAACTGCCGTTGAAGACGGCGATGACCCAGTTGTGCTCCGGAGATGATCGCACTCGTGGTGCTTCACCGCAGCCGCTCTCGTGTCGCTCTGTCACGAAGGAAACCTCCAACATCCCCGCTAGCACCAGTGTTTGCTGTCAGGTTGAGGTTCTCAAAGCTGCACTGTTAGTTACAAATTGTTTTTGAAAAAAAAAAGTAACTAATTACCTGTAGTCAATCACAGAAAAAAGTGATTGAATTTCCTAGAACGTTGCCGTTTGAAAAGTAATATATTTATCAAAGAACTACTGAAAATGTAATTAATCACAAATAACCAATTACTTGCAACGCGTTACGTTCGTACGACCAATGTGTGTACGACCAGCATTAACCTGAATTAATGAATAGAATTCAATAGATATTAGAATAACAATATTAGAATAACATTAGAAGTAAACCTTAGGATAACAAAAACATAAGTTCGTGTGAAAGTTCTGCAGATTGACCCGAAGAACTTCTTTTCCTTTCTAAACTAAATCACGTGGTTCTTTCTGACCAAAGCCCTATAAAAAGCAGACATCTATTTTCGGCACAATCTCTGCTCATGTCATATTGAGCTCTATACGCATAATTAAAAACAACGGCTCCTCCTACGGCCTAAGGTTATCCGGACCTAGCTGGTTTTGCGGAAAGGCTCAGCTGAAATCTGCGTAGTGTTAAAGCCTGTGAAGCAACTTCAACGCGTTGGTTCTTGCTTCAAATTTTGTACAGCACTACGTGGCATCTGTGAGCTACCCCGAAAATCATAAGATATAACTCGCAGTTCAGAGTCACTTCCATTTCGTCCAATTACGCCTTCTAGCGTTGATTCGAAACTGTTTTCCAGACTGCAAGCCGCGGGAACTTTCACGAGCCAGCGAAGAAGAAAACCAGAAAGAAAACTCATTCCCTCAGTATAGTACTAGGCTTAGGAAAAAGATATATCAGGACGTAAAATTTGGTCGCAGAAGATCTAGCTCTAATTTTTTCACGTTATTTGAAAAGCTGCCCACTGAGTTGGAAGAACCAGTCGCTCTCCACAAACTTAAGGACCAAATCTCAAAATGGGCCCTTATGTGGATGATAGACTTCATCACTGCTCTGATTACTTCACGGGGCACATTTAAGCCTTCTTTCTTACGTTATTTTATGATTGCTTCTTTCCGAAAGCCGCAGCAAAGCTCTTGTTGAAAACAATAGTGCTTTATCTCAACAACCAGTGCGAGGGTTATTCCTGTGTAGCAATCACACTTTCTTAAGAGTAAATAAAAGAGAACACTTACCGCCGTATCGTTTTCAATTGAATAGGATGCTCCGACTAGAAAGCCTTAAGGCTTGGCGCACCGGACTGTCATAAGCGATTTCGTGGCGGCAGGCATATCCCGTGAAATTTAAATCACTGCCAGGTTCCATAAAAGTTAGTACTACCCAAGTGTAGCAAGAGAAATACCATACAGTCCGATAAAAAAAATACGTGTCAACTTGGGTCTTGAATTCCTGTTATGGCCTGCAATGTGTAAAGCTTTCGGAGCTTTCGGGTTCAGTTATATGACCTTCTTCCACACACATTCGACCATCATCATCACAAAGTGCCGCCGAAGGAAGGGCTTTTACCCGACTGTACAATACGCGAATAACAACTGCAAGAATAGCACTTCCAATGCTGTTTTCTTTCGTTTCTTCATGGGCTATGGTCGACTTCCTTAGGTTTCTTCCTGACCTTTTGGATTGCAATCACCGTTTCGTGCTTCCACCTAATGGACTTGCGTACGGGGCAAAGCAGGTCAGTGTGCAATAAGCAATCTTAGTTCCTTCGGCTTTTTATTGCTTTGGTTTATTTTACTTCTCTGGCGTCACAATTTTATCTTTATTGCACATTCTTATCATGATTAATCTTATCAAAGTGCCGTCATATTTTGTGGCAAAGGAGTTTGAGGCCTACTTTTTATTAAAAAAACTGGGATCACAGCAGAGAGCCATTTATGGCGGCTGTGTTCAGCCCTTCAAATAATATGTGCCTTTCCGTGCCATGACGTGTCACTTCCTGCGTCGTTGGTACAGAGTGGTTTTCTGTCGGGTGAGCTAGAGGGAAAGATAAGCGTTTATTTGCAGAAAGAGGCGCAGAGGTCGGCCTGCCGCAGTGTTCTCTGGCCCCCTACGCCTTCCCTAGAGAACTAGTCCCCAGAGAATGCCCAGCAGGCCAGCCAGCTTCAAGGCCCAGTTAGGCTTACACTAGGGAGCAGACTAACAGTAGGCTACTGAAGCCGTACTGAGAACGGCTCCCCGAAATGGTATTCCTATAGGCGTCCACGAATGACTTCAGGCGCTGTGAAACGCCGTGAACAAACCATAAATAGCATCAGAGGGCAGAAAACGATCCTGACTCGGGTGGCGAACGAGCCACAGCAGAGACCCTTAGCGTGCCGTACGAGTCAGCCGAGTGGCGGAATAGGATAATGGTCGCTGCTCACGCCATCTCGCGGCCGACAGCGCATGATGGCTCAGCCGGTTAGCCTCGGATCCCATTGGAGGAGGCGCTAGTTGTACACGCCGTTTTTGTTGGATTTGTTAAATGGTACCTTCGTAGACAGTAGCGCGAAAAATGAAATGCTGGGGTGAATACACCGGCAGAGATCTGTCCACTACGGGATTCCGTGTTACCATGTCACAGTCAGAGGCAAAATTACTGATTTGGCCCAGGAAGTCCGGTGTTTGCACCACGACGACTGTATTAGTGCTCTGTCTTGTGTGTTAGTGCTATTTTCATATTAGTGTTATTCCTTGCACCAGTTTTTAGTGCTCCCTCAATCTCAATTTTTTGCCCGAGCTTGCTTTCTTTTCTGAAATGCTTCTCGCTTTCTGTTAATTAACAGAAAAAAATATTGCCCCCCTCCAAAAAAAAAAGTAAAAAAGTTATGTCGGGTCCCCCACCTAAAATCCTAGAAAGTTATGGCAATTCTCTGTCGGGAACGCTTTCTAGCTGGCTTTGTGACCATGACAGAGAATCTCCACGCAATAATAAACGGATAACGCCATGCCTGACTTCTTTCAAATCATAATCACCATCCACGTTAAACCCAGCCCAGAGCAATAAGCCTGTCTTAGCCATCTGAAATGGGCACTCCGCTTAGAAAGCCGCGGCAGCCCTATAAGAGCAAGTTTCATGATCCTACCCTCCCACTTACTGCCTTGAATAAAAAGGTAGCACAAAAAATAGACGACCACAATAGGAAGACACCAAAAACACTACCGATCCACCGACACAAGCCTGCGTCAATTTATCCTCTGGGTCTCTTTAATTATTTTGCTAACGAAACCTGAAGTCCACATTGATTGATGGCTTTTTCCCGGGTAAGCTCAATCCACTACCGGCATGGCCTTTACGCTCAGGCTAAACATTCATGTTAGGCGTGCTGAGATACCATTTGAACTTGAAGGCCACATTGTTTCGCAGACGGAAATCCAAAGACCAAAGCCCCACGGAGTATTTGCACGGTGACGCTACAGCGAGACCGTTGGTGTCACCGACAGTGGTATCGAAATGCTGCTGCACGTTTCCCCATGGGACTTACTACGGGAAAACAGCATTGTCGTGGGCATCTAAGTATATCAGAGAACCGTACTGTATACGATTCCACCACCTCAGAACTGCACCGCGTATTACATAAGGTGATACAAACCGTATATAAACTACATGCGCTTTTATACGGTGACTGCAGCTGTCGTCGTAGTGTCACCGCAAAAAAATACGGCAACAAAGCGGTAACACTCATACGTCGGATGCCTTCCAGCGGTCGTTGTAGTGTCACCGCACAAAAAATACGACGACAAAGCGGAGACACCCGTAAGTCGCATCCCTTCCTCGAAGCTGGCAGCTAAGTGACACCTGCAATGCGACGGGGATGAAAAGAGCCGAGAAAGGGATACGGTCGTCGGAGAGCGATCGTTTAACGCTGACCCCCTTCGTGTCGGCCACCGTCGATGGCGGAAGCAGAGACCCGTTTGGGACATCGACCGCAGCTGCAGTGGCCCTCGTGGAAGGCGAAAAGGCTTTTGCGGGGAAGCACCCATTAAGGATCTCCCTTTTATTCGTCGTGGCGTGAGGGGAAAACCGCCGGGAGGAAAATGAGAGCGGCACGAAAGGCAACGATTGAAGAAGGCGGAAGTGAGAACCAAGGGGGAGAGAGGGAAAGCGATTGCAATGCTCATAAGAACCGTTTTCCAGTCGAGAAAAAACGGCACAACCATTTCAAAAGCACATTTTTTTTTTCCTAACGACAGATATATCGGTTGTTTTCTTGTAGTTTTTGACATACTTTTTTGTTGTCTGTCGTTATGAAGAGCGTTCGTTCTGTAACTACCCAATATTCTCTTGTTACTACAAAAATTTCTGTTGGTGCTACAAGTTCACTGAAAGAACAATACAGAAAATCTGTTCTGCTGTCAAATAATCTTCTGTTGTGTGTTTTTTTTTACTGGGTTGCTTACTATTTCTTTCTACAGGATGGCTAGAAATAACATTAAAAGGGAAATCTTTTTCGTGAAATGCTTTACTATTCGAGGCAAGGTCTTGGTGCTTGAGGAGAAAATGCCACATACAAAGATCTGACACCGCTTTGGACACAATGTTGCTGCCGGCAGACCCGGGAAACAAAAGAGCATATCCTTATCAAGTGTAAGGGCCTCAACCCTCAGCGTCCCTTGTTACCACAGAGATGTGAGATGCTTCAAAGATCCAGAACAGCCTCAGTATGCTCAATTATCGGCCACTTCTGACACCATGTTTCGGCGTATGTTGTTGCAAGGTAAAGAAAGGACCGATAGGCGTGTGGAACAAACCGTGTTTATTCGCGGGCTTCGTACGCCAGACTGACCATGGGAGCGAGAGCGCCAGTGGGCCTCATTCGAACACGAGCGTTTACGTTGTCCTATGGCCGCAATACAAAAAAAAAAAACAGAGAGAGGCGCCGCGGCGTGCGGGTGAGTGTCACAGCACGATCGCTTTCTCACGGCATATGCTCGCACGTTTATGCGATCCACGATAAAGGACGACAGCCTGTCGGGTGGCGGCTACCACCCCAGCGGGGTTGCGGCTCATCTGCGACCCCTGGTAACGTCGCCTACGACAGCATCTCGACCGATACCGGCAAGAATATCATTACGGGATCCACGATACATACTGGACAAAGTGTTTGCGCACGTACGAATGCGAACGTTTAAAGGGCGCGAGGTTTCCTTTGTTTGCACCGGCAAGAACAAGGTCTTCTTCTTAACGACAGACACTCCCAGGAACACTCCTAGAAATCTCCCTACAAATGCTTTCTAGTACCCTAGAATATTCCCAGAGCAACACTCCGAGAGTCTGGTCCAGAGTGCAGGCATCGGTGTTCCCAGGCAGAGAGACGCTGGCTGTTGGGAAGAATTAAAAGGCATGCAGGCACCAGTGCTCCCAGGATCGCTTACTAGAATTTGTAGAGAGGGAATTGCTCCTGCAATCAGTACAAAAATGCTCGCGAGCGTTCTTACTCATTCAGTGGAAAAAAACAACGACAAAATGCTGTGAAAATACGACAGAATGTTTTGTAGTTTCGTCGTAACGACAGCTTTTTTGTCCTGTTATAGTATTTTCCGGTGGTACTGTAGTTTTTTTAAAATAATACTTTTCTGTAGCTGTGCTTTTCAAGTACTGTTCTGTAGTACCTACATTAAATTTTGTTGTTACTGCAAACATTTCTGAAAATCTGTTATGACGACAAACTTTTCTGTTGTGTTTTTCGAATGTGTAGGAAGACTTCCTTCAGTTTTCCTGCACTTTTAAGCACTTCTGGAGCGAATTCAGAGGGTCACTGTTGAGAATACTCCTAGCAACCCTCCCAAGAGCCTTCCTAGCAGGTAAGAGGAGGATAAATTTTTTTTCATCACGATAGCCTTTTAGCCTGCAGGGATAAATGGTCGACGAAAAGGGTTTAAGTGCGTGGCCTATGGCAGACTAAATCCCACAAGGGGCGAATCACGTGACACGGGTCGGCTTCTAGTGGTGACGTCGTCCATAGTTCCAGTGAAGCTGCTTTGCTGTCTCTGTAACCTTTGCATATCGACTCCAAACCTTGGCAATACTACAGCATTTGCCGGATGGTCGGAGGTGCTCCGGTGTCACAAGACAATCTATCAGTTGGCTCTAAGGCGACTTCTTCGTAATTATAGTCTCGTGCTCTTCGTGTATAAGCTCTCCGTTTCGCAAGGGCGTCTACTATGAACGCGAAGACGGTGCGCACCTTGCATTCAAGCGCCGGAGCTCCACAGGCAGTCCTCCAGGTAATGGGAGAAGGCTCTCAGGAATCGATATACTGCAGCCACCGGTTGCCTCTATCCTTGAGTTCCAGCAGCCATTCTTGATCTGAGAATACTTGCCAATGCACTCCACTCAGTTCTTATTATCCTAGTTATTTCGCTCTAGCGATTTGTATTTACAATCTCTACCTGCCCTGAGTAAATGTATTCCCTTACCACTCCGAACGCTTCGCTGCCAATCGTAAACTGTTGTTTACTGGAGACGTTTCTCTGTTAATGCACCTGGCAGGCTACCTCTGTTGAAGATGATAAACATCAAATGACAAAGACATCGTTTTTTAGGAGGTGGGAGTCGCGGTGTCCTACGGTTAAGTATTGGCATTGCATAAACAGTCGGACCTTCCAAAAATAAGTGGCAAAAAAAGCTATAAAAGAAACAAATACCTTTTTCAGTGCGAACCCGCAATGGCTATGGTGAAATGTCCTCGAGGCACAACAATGCACGCATAAAATTCAGTCGGGAGAATTCTCGCACCGATGCACGGCCAAAGGAACTCATTTACTTGACAAAAGGACGAGGAAAATCACAATGCGTTGGCGTCCGGGAAAATGAATGGGCGGCCGGTGCCCCTTTTAAATGCAAAAAGGACGTTCCGCAGCCGCATCCCTGCGGAGGTGAAAAAAAAAAATAAAAACTTCAGCGGGAGCAAGAGATACAAAACAAGCGAGCAGGGTTATGCGATGAGCCGATATCTGCAAACACGAAGGTGGTGACATCACTCGGCGTTCTGCGGCACCAAGCCACGCGTCGCGCTCTATTTACAAAGCACGCGGAACGGCGCATAAAGAACGGATATTGTTGCTGCACGTTCGGCGTTCGCATGAGTGCATGATAAAGGGGAAGCATTTTCGAAGGAGCAACACATTCTGTAAAGAACTAATTTCATGTAGAGACGATCTGAGAGAAAAAGGAAAGTACACGGCACTATCTTGTCTTCGAGAATAAATTCCTCTTCAGGTGTTTGACATAGCATATTTTTACCGCCGCTACCAACAATTTCTTCTCGGGCTTAGCGCAAGGACGACAAAGAAGATAGATTTTATAAGGTGCCGCTCACTAACGAGACGCTAATGTTCACAAAAACGTAAGGAACTTTGCCTTAACTTTGCGTTCTTACTTAGAATTCTAGCTTAGAGTTCAAATGAAACATCGAGATTGTTTTCTTTTCAACATTGCTCTAACGAATCAGAATGGATCTTTCTTTGGCTTCTACAAATCGACTGCCATATTCTGCTACACAAAGCGCTCTGTCTTCTCGGTTGAGCTAAGCCTCGAGGTACAACGTCAAAGCTGTTTGTGCGGTTTGGAGAATCGCCCGTTCTTGGTGGTTTCCAATTTCCTCACGCATAAATATAGAACGAAGAGATAAGTGCTTTAACGAGAGAAGTACTAATACAATTAAGCCTAACGACCATTCCCAACCACTGTCGCTTCAGGCGAGACCAATTACTGCTGAGTGCACAAAATATTTGGTGTAGGTTAGTTGGGGCAAATGAGTTGTCACGCGTGAGCCACACGCATAGACGATGCTCAAGGAAGTGTTGCGGACTGCGCGTTCTGAGGTGGCAAACGTCATTTGCGTGGCGGTTGAAGTGCATCGTTAGGCGAGCAGTATTTTAAATGTTGAGAAATGTTTCCCCGCTCGAACTATGCGGCCAGCCCGCGGCAATTCGTAATGAGGAAACGAGACGGGGCCTCTCGCATCTCATGCATTATGCAGGGCTCTTGAGGAAAATGAACGCCGTGAAGAACGGGGGCATTTCCGAGGGCGCACGCAGATGGCGCTCTCGCTCGCACCGCGGACTGCGCCATCTGTCATCAGCTTGCGGAAGCTGAGGGACGATGGTAGCGTCGTGAAAGGAGAGGGATTGAACTTTAAGGCCCTTTTTTATGTTTCGGTTTAAGATGTTTCAATTTTCCAGGCCACCTGGCTTAAACGAGCGCAGTTTCAAAAGCCGTAAATGAAGCAGCGATAAGACAAACTAAAGGTAGTGCAGGAGCCGAAAGTTAAGAATGATAACTTTCTCTACAAGTGCAGAGCTTTGTATTGCTATGAAATAAATAAAAAAGGATAAAGTTTGCACTTGAGAGGTAGTCAACGTGGCCTTCTCGCCTGTAATGTCCTGGAAAAGAAATTCGCATGCAAGAAGAAAAAAAACTGAATAAATGATTTGCTGTTGGCCGAAGGCGGAGGGCGCTTAATGAAAGCCGCCTCCATTAGAGAAATTGAAAGTTTTTCGAAACTCTTTGCGAAGCTTCACTCGTTTTGATCATTGTTGAGTTACAAGACTGAAGTACGTCAGAGGCTTCGAGAGCGGTCTTCCAGCGGAGTGGAAAGAACGACACAGGCGTGGTCGTTTACTGACCACGCTATTAGAAGTGATGTTTGAAGCGCTTGTGAACTGACAGAAGCGAAAGAATGTGTTGGCCTGTAAACGACGTGTTTGAACATTTCCATGCTTGACTTGCTGGCGGGCTTCAGGTTTGTCTTCGTAATCATGTCGGTAAGACCTCACGAAATGGGCGAGACACCTTTAGTGCAAATGCATTGTTTAAATAAGTGGCTTCAGCTCGAGGTAATTTCACGCATCTACGAGTGGTGCCGCTGAGTTCGTGCAGAGCTGTAATTATTCACAGTAAATTTAGATCATTACTGGGACCTTTTACTCGTTTTGACAAAAGTTTTAAAAAGTGGTGGTGTTATGACTCCACTCGTGAGAGAGCTTACAGATTAAAATGTGCACGAATGGCTGTTTTGCACCCTGGTTGTGTGTACCATGGTTCGAGAGCCTTATTTTTATTATTACGAACCTTCACGACATCTTTTCAACAACGCCACTGCGCCGGTTACGTACAGGCATGAGGGAAATAAGACAGAGACTTGTGGGTCGAATGATTTTAACGCGAAAGCATTATATGACTCATCAACAACGAAGCCCAGCATTGTTGTCCAAACGAAACGGTTCGATAACTCCAGTGACGTCATCGGCACAGCTGCCATAGCAATCATTATAGGACCCAAAGTATGCATGCACACCCAACTGCCTTTAATCAAAGAACCTTTACTCCGAAGGCCTTTAGGTTAAAGGCCTATAGGGTGAAGGCCTTTCGGCTGAAGCCCTTTGGGTCAAAGGCTTTTGAGGTAAAAAGCTTTAAAACAAAGGCCTTTATGATGAATACTTTTAGGGCCAAAACCTTTCATATAAAAGCCTTCACCCTAAATGTCTTTCAAGTACACGCCTTCCACCTAAAGGTATTTACTGTAAGGTCTTCAATTTAAAGGCCTTCGAGCTAAAGGCTTTTATCCTAAAGAATTTTACACATTAGCACAAATATACCAAAAGTATACAAATAGGCCAATACAGTGTACTAGTAGCCCACCATGAGACACAGTCAGCGCTTACTGACTATATTCGAAGCTTGGCCTTGTGGTAGAGCATCCGCCTCGCATTCGGAAGTTGCCGGGTTCGATCCCCAGTGCCGCCCGGTACCCACCGGTTTCTTTAATGGGTAGAAGATTTCCCTTGGCTTGGTTCTCGGCTCGTCTAGGCTGAGATGCTTGGGAAAAGGGTCTGAGATCACAGTTGCCTTGACGGATCAGAGATAAATTCCGCCGTCAAGCAACCTTAAATCCGCCTCGTGCGGTAGAAGCCCAACTTGTGTCCCTATTTTCCCCCTTCGTCCCTGTGACTCTCTGCCCACAGCGACGAGAATTGAAGGTGCAGGCTCCTTTCCCAAGCAGTGCAGCCCTAGGAAGCCGAGCACCAGGCCGGGCCATAGCTTGTACCCATTTTGGGAAAACCGGTGGGTACCCGGCCGGCGGCGGGAGTCGAACCCACCAACTCCCGAAGCCGAGGCGGGTGCTCTACTACTTAAAAGAACCGTGTGTTAGATTCAAGAGTATATTTTACCATGTCATGATTGTATATATAAAACGTTTAATCTCGAACAAATTTACGTATGCGCTCGTTGTAATGAAATCAAAAACTGAATGGACGCAAAGGGTTTGGGTGTCAGCACCCTGTAGCAGTCTATTCGTTGTAATTCTGACGAGGCTGAAAAACTGGCTGTCATAAATTGGCATCTGCGGGGCTTCTCTACAAACGGGCTAAAGCTAGGTGTGCTGCTCAATAGCCTCATTGCAGTAGTAACCTATACACTAACGACCAGCAAAAAAAAAAAGAAACTTTTGAATGCTTGCTTCTAAACAAAATTTTCCCTAATGCTCAAGCACGAACAGAAGGCTACTAACAGCAAGCAGTGGAAAGAGCTCGCAGCAGTTAGTAAATGAGCGTGCTATGTTAGAGCCCATTTTAAAGAAATCTTGCGACGGAAGTAACGCCAACAGCCAAATTAGAATGAGAAATAAAAAAAACAGCCAAAGATAAAAAACTAATAATGCAGGGAAATGGTCATGAACAAAGTTAAGAAAGTAAAAAATACTCAAATGCAAACACGCCCGTACCTGCTGCATAGAATACGCTCTCTGGTCCTGCGCGGATAGTACTCGGGGGAGTAGGGTGGTTGCGGAGGAAAAGGCATTTTCTAAACTGACTTATCTAGTGCAGCCAAACCCGCATACGCCCGTCGTTCTTCGCGGGTCTTTTTCGGCGCCTGCCCTCCCCCTCTCCGATCCCATTAGCTGGCCGCCGTTCTAATTCAATTCCTGCGCTTTAGGCATTAGTGTGGGTTAGGGAGGAGGAATCCCTTAGAACCTCTTTTTCGCCGCATCTCCCCTAAAATACATGAGGCAAAGCCGACTTCACAGCCTCGTGCTCTAAATGGGAGCCTTGTTCGCTCGTTGGCTTTGCCGCTGGGACTTGTATCTTCTTCACACACCAACGTCGCACAGCCCCCCCCCCCCTCCCCTCTCTCTTTTTTCGCTGATTTTCTCTTTCCCTTAACCTAATCCTCACCTTCCTTCTTCCTGGCGCTCTTTTAGCGATTTTATTTACCTCGTCCTGTTCATCAATCGTTCTATCTCATTCTATTCTAGCTCCACAGGAAGCACGTGTTTGGCCCCGTCCACATTCTGTATCCCTTGCCTCGCGAGGCTCTTCTCTCTCCATAAGTTACAGTGTTGCTGCTGCAGTTACTAAGGAAAGACTACCGGAGATTTGCCTTCTTATTGAAGCGAATCTTTCTTTCTTTTCCTTTCTTTCTTTTGCTAAGTGTTTTACCTACATACATTTCTTCGCTTTCTGTATTTCTGCCAATGCCATTCTTTTCTTTCTTTAAACCTATCTCTCGTTTTGCACGTTTTGGGCGAAGAGGAATCACAAAAATAACGGTGGGAGAGGAGGGTGTTAAAAGAGGAGGTGGAGGGCGAACACGGAAATAAGGAATTTGAACGCCGTAATGGGTTAAGCGAATCAAGAAATCGGGGGCTTATAATGAAGCGACGGAAACGACGAGGAAAGTGGAGAGCGTAAATGAAGATGTGAAAAGCACTGAAAGAAGCTAAAAAAGCAAACGGCAAAGCACACTCAGCTTAGAAACGAGGAAGTCCGAGCGTGCGAGGATCAATTAGGGCAGTAGAATTGACGCGTTAGAGGCGAACCACATTATCGGCGACCACGCATTAGCATTCGGAAGATGGACACGAAACTGAGAGAGAGGATATTGATTAAGAAAAAAGAAAGGAGAGATACAGAGCTCTGAATGATTTGAAGTTGGGCCTCGGGTTTTGAAGTCAAGGCTTGGGACTCTAATATATCCGTTCTTTATTTGGGTAGAGCCAAATGAGAGAGAGCGCAGTACATTTCATTCTGTTGAGATGATAGATATATGGAGACGATGATGTCTCTCTGCAAGAGATGTTCCTTTTACCAACGCAGGACACGAGGTACAGCGGCAGACACTGCTAGTTCTCTGTACTCGCGGCTAATGTTGCGGGACCTTTCCTCGTACTTCCAGCGCCCTCTGGACTTTTCATCGCTTTGGCAACTCCCTCGCCTTCATTCCTCCACGCCGCGGTCGGCACACTATTATTTTAGTGTGATACAGCGGAGGCGACAGGAGTCGTCTGCTGGTCGTCTGCTTGTCGTCTGTTGGTCGTCTGCTTGTCGTCTGTTGGTTGCCTGCTTGTCGTCTGCTGGTCATCTGCTTGTCGTCTGCTTGTCGTCTGATCTTTACGTGTCCGTTTGGTTGCCTATTATCGTAGCTGAATCGATGCTACTCTCCAAGCTCTATCAAGACTGTAGTGCTTAAACGCGAAACAGCTTTTTTTTCCATTGCGCAGGTTAACACCGCCTTCCCCTTAATGCAACCATCACCAAAGCTGATTTAACTCACATTGCGACCGACGTGGAAGCTAAGGTTACCAACTTTTTATTCAAGCATTCTTGCGCGTACCTATCCACTTCGCCACTCTTGCGCCATGTGTAACATCAGTCTCCACTAATGCCATATGGTCTGCCGTGGTCGGCACACTATTATTCTAGCGTACTACAGTGGAGGCGACAGGAGTCGTCTGCTGGTTGTCTGCTTGTCGTCTGATCTTTGCGTATCCGTTTGGTTGCCTATTATCGTAGCTGAATCGATGCTACTTTCCAAGCTATTTAATGGAACAGTATCGCTTCGTTGCATCCACTTCAGAGCCTAGCACCGTGCCACTGCAATATATTTGCTTTTCAGAGAATTGAGTTCACCGCCAGAAAATCTTCCTGAGTTCAGAAGTAAGCACATTCTGTAGCAGAAAGTCCTCGAATCTTTCCAACTTCCTGCTCGCGTTAGTGCTAGAATCTAAGACCTAATTTTTTCTTTCGGAAGAAAAAACGCACCAGCAGAAGCTAGTACTGCTTCCTTACTCATTGTATATTTTATATTTTATAGTTAAATTTTTTTAGCCGAAAAGGTTTGTTGGAATGAACGGAAATTTTCTTCTGTCGACGCCAGAATTAACGAAACATTGTTCACTCGCAACAACATGTTTTAATTTCCGCTATTCAAGTCATGTGAGATTTAACGGCTGGCAGCGTCACAAGCACTCAGCCGTTAATTGCATCTAATTCTATATGATAAGTTCCCTTCGAGTTTCTAAACTATAACATCATGACTGAGTTGCATAGACTACTGAGATGAAAATCTAAAAAAGCATCATAACACAGAGGAATATCTAATATTGCAAGCGCAGATGAATAAAAATGACGTTCTCGAACGAAGGTGTAAAAGAAGGATACGGTCGCTAAATGCGAATGAATAAAATTTTTATGCAACGTCGGTAACCCCGATGAGCAAAAACGCTGCGTAATGGGAACGACCGGCAGCCGTTCATGCGGTGGGACGAAGAGGTGGGCGAAGTGCTGTGCTGGTTCCTGGGCGACTCCTGGGTGTGTGCCTGCCGTGACGCGTCTTCGATCAACGGCCTCCGACCTGCGCTTCGAAGACGCACCTGTACACTGTTAGGATCTCGTAGTTTGTGCAAGGTCAGATCGTGGATGCACTTAAACCGTACAGTTCACTGCTGCACATGGCGTGAAAGAATGCAGGCAACTGTATCCCCTCGGCGACCGCAAACCACCAGTTGTTTCTTTGCCCCAGTGTTGTCGTTGCATATCGTACTCCCCGTGAACTACTTTTGTGCAGCGGACAATCCAACCCATGAGAACTCCTTGTTGCCTATGTTCCACTGATTGCGTGGCACCAATGTCAGCGAAAGAGTCGTCAGCACCGGAGAGCGAGGACGCATCCTTCGGATCAGTGTCATGGAGCCGTAGCACAATGCAGTTCCGAGAAAGCCGAACTGAACCTTCCCGCCCAAGTCACCACCGCGGAGCAGAGTCACTGCTTGGCACTGGCTGGTTCCGTCGTGTACTTGTGCATAGGCGAGGCACCGGTACGTGGGAAGGTCCGACGCAGCTCCACGTAACACACGAAAGCTAGACATGTCCACGATTTTCTGAACACAAGTTTTGAAAAGAGCCAGGTGGAAGGGTGCTTCGGACTCCTCCTTATGCCACTGAACGGATGTCACGCTGTGCAGCTATCTGAGATGAGGTAGCTAGGCCTTGTTCAGCAGTACAAGGGCACCTACGAATCCGAACACGAAAGCGCCCAGTGCGGCAGTGATGTAGAAGTCTATGGCCGAGATACCTTCGAAGGTGAAGAGTTCCACGAACCTCCTCAAGTGCGGGTAGTCGTCCATGCCGTGGCTTGAGATGTGCGTGAGGGACGAACAGCTTGGACCGTTCGAGGTCTTCTTCTTCTTCTTCTTCTTCACTATATGAAAATGGCACATACCCACGTGGGGGGATTGGCCAAGGTGTAGTGGTATACATAAGGAAATTTTCATAGGATTAAACGTGAATTTTGAAAAATGTATTCATGAAAAACGACAGAAGAATATTTGAAGTGAAATAACAAAGAACATTTTGGCGAGAATAATAATAATAAAAAAACTCCAAAACTTTTAAAGGAGTTAGCAAATCAACCTACCAGTTGCAATTATGTAATCATGGAGAAACCCACAAACTGAACCCAATGCAAATCCTTTGGCGCTCGCTCCGAACGATAACAACACTGGCAGAGATAACGGGAGCCCTAACCTGGAGAGAGGGACCTCCATGTAAATCTTTCTCTGAAGTGCGAACTTTGGACAGTAGAGCAGGAAATGGTCCACAGATTCAACGTCCCCGCATGAGTCACATAGGTTTGTCGGAGACCACACACATCTGCATAGGTATAAATTTAAACTGGGAATCCTGCACCGCAGTCGCGTCATTGATACCCCACACTGCCTGGTTTTACACGAACAGACGTTCCATTCTCGATAGGGTGTTGGATCGTCTTCGTCTTCTTTTCCACCGCGTGAACGGCTGCCGGTCATTCCCAGTACAACTGAGATAACCAAGACAGATATCCTAATATACAAACACGCACGGATAAAAACAGCGTGTCCCCTAGCGGAGCCGCAGCAGAAAGGGTACGGTACCCCAATGCAAAAGAACTGTAGCTATAGGCACTCGCTCGCAACCGCCCAGCTTTTAGCTTCCCGACTACCCGGCTCTACCGTGCGTCTAATTACTGCGCGGGATTAGAAGGGCGAGGAAATGCACTAATAAGTTCCGACGCACTTTGCTAGTCTTTAGGAGTGGCGCTAATGGCGGGCATTAGGGGCTCCCGCTTCGCCTTCCCACTCGGGGGAGTGTTGCACTCGGGAGCGACGAGAAGATGAGTCCCGTGCGCGCACCGTAGACTTCGCTATAAGCGCGACGATAAAACGAAGCTAGGGCGCTGCGCAATGTGATGGGTCCTGTACTGACGCAACGAGGAATTGCAGTCGCTCCAGGGAGAAAAGACAAGGAAGCAAAGGAGGAGAGCAAGTTTGGCTCTTTATTTGTTTCCTGGAAAGGGGGGTCAGGTGCACTTTCTTATATAACTTTTGTGATAACCTTTGCCCTAATTAATGAAATTATGTATAGTTTTTTTCTGTATTATCAAGGGTTTTCAAGTTACCTGTATGATATTATTCAGTTTCATTGGATAAATTTTACTACGTGAGCAGTAAAGTTCAGATCTCCTTCATCGAAAACTGTGTTCTATGCGTGCGTGCTTGTGCGTGTGTGCGCGTGCGTGTTTGTGTGTGTGTGTGTGTGTGCGTGTTTGTGTGTGCGTGCGTGTGCGTGTGTGTTTGTGTGCGTGTGTGTGCCTGTGAGTGTGCGTGTGTGTTTGTGTATGTGAGTGCGCGCGCGCGTGTGTGTGCGTGCGTGCGCGTGTGCGTGTGTGTGCCTATGCGTGTGTGCGTGTGCTTGTGTATGTGCGTGTGTGTGTGTTTGTGTGCGCGTGTGGTGTGCGTGTGTGTGCCTGTGCGTGTGTGTGTTTGTGTGCGCGTGTGTGTGCGTGTGCGTGTGTGTGTGAGTGTGCTTGTGTGCGCGTGCGTGTTTGTGTGTGCGTGTGTTTGTGTGCGCGTGTGCGTGTGTGTGCTTGCGTGTGTTTGCGTGTGTGTGTGTGTGTTTGTGTGCGTGTGTGCGCGTGCGTGTTTGTGTGTGTGTGTGTCTGCGTGCGTGCGTGTGTGTGCGTGCGCGTGTGCGTGTGTGTGTGTGTGTGTGTGTGTGTGTGTGTGTGTGTGTGTGTGTGTGTGTGTGTGTGTGTGTGTGTGTGTGTGTGTGTGTGTGTGTGTGTGTGTGTGTGTGTGTGTGTGTGTGTGTGTGTGTGTGTGTGTGTGTGTGTGTGTGTGTGTGTGTGTGTGTGTGTGCCCTCCCACCTACAAACCTCCCCGGACAAGCCCATCGCCACCCTTCAGAACGCCCTGAAACCTCTGCCTTCAGGGAAGTGAAACGGTGCCGGCGAAATCAAATTCGAACAAGTAATGAGATAGCGATCAATGCAGAAGCGAAATTTACAACCGTTACTGCTGACGCAGATTTTTCCGATCCCATCGTTTTATCGCCTGTACATTTTTTTTTGCAAATAGCTACTCGCAATCAACCAAAGATTAACCTTACAATGCCACCAAGTAATCTTTCAGCTTCTGTTCTCTATGGAACTAGGTCTTGTTTTGTTTTTACTTGGTTATTTCCTTCCTGTGTTTGCCTTCAATTTTGTAGATGTAGAGCTTGTTCTTTGTTTATACGTACCGCATGTGCTTAGCTGAAGCTGGTACGGCAGTACGTGTCAGATAAATGAATACCTGATTTATAGTACCGTTGTTTGCTTCCTTTCTCGTGCATTGGTAATGGTACTGTGTTCATGCACTCGGCCTTTCCTTGTTGTAGGTGATGTAGCTTTTACTATTATTTTTTTTTATTCTCGCACTATGGAAGTCACTACCATTGTCGCATGCATTGCCTTCTGCGTTATCCCTCGTAATATAACGCCGAATTCGCTCTGTAAATGTGAATTGAACAAAACTAAAAATCGGGTATGATGCATTAACATAAAAAGAAAGCTCTCCACAGTGATTGGATTGATGAAGGATGTCCTTAAGAGACAGAACGATGAAAACTGAAAGGACACAGAGATTAAAGAAGGAAAGGCAAGTTGGGTTATCGAGCAAGGGGAGAGATTGAACGTAGAAAACAAAATACATACTTTGGAATTTTACAGATAGGGGGGCACCAAGAAAATTTCGAGATTGCGAAATGAAAATGAATGTGGAATGAGAATTGCGAGTTGGATAAAAAAATAAAACTATGAAACTGTATGAGAATGCAGAAGAGAGAAAAGCAGGAAAAGGGAAACTTTGGAACCGCAGACATATTGTTGGCGTTGGTGCCTGAAAAAAAAAAAGAATGTGGGGGGGAAGGCTGTTTTACAAAGCCAGTCAAGACAGAGGGATAAAAGCGAAGTAGGAAGTCGAAACAAGATGGCCCTGGGGAACTTTCCAAAAAACAGCCTATCATAGGCTTGCTAAAAGAAACTGGTAAAGTGCGAAGTTCAGGAGGTTTCAAATAGAAACTTGTGTAGAAGAAACTGCATGACAAAGAGGGCACAGCGAAACTACTGCAAAAGATATGGCAAGTCAAGTGAATGCTGAAGGAGAGTTGAAAAATATGAATCGTACCGGAGGCATTATTTCAGTCAGGCAGCTGAGAACTACAAGGATACAGGAAATTTTTAGAGGAGGGATTCACAATAGAGGTGAAACTTCATAGAAAAAAAAAATAGAAGTCACAGATATGAATGTCTTGAGGTGAGCCGGGCAACAGTAAGTCACGTGGAAATCATACAGGAGAAATGAAACCGAGGTAAGCAGGGGTTTTGTGGGCAGACGAATTGGATAAAGTGAAAACATGGCACACAGACTTAGATAACATAATAGTCAGATGATGAATCGCCGGAAAATCACAAGCAAAATAAAATATCGAAGGGCTAGACCGCTAGACCTGCCAGAGAGCATTGAAAAAGGGTGCTGACAATGCTGAGAAAAAAGCTGCAGTGGGGGTGTCAGAGAGAGGGAGAAAAAAAAATGGCTGAGGCTTAGCTACGGTTAAGCCTAGTCAGATGCGAAGCATATTGATGGCTAGGCTTGGTAATACATGGCTTTCCTTGGTTGACGTTCATCCCGCTCTTCATCGGTCTCTGTAGCACGCTGAAGCTTTCGCTTCTCGTTCAAATCAGCCCTGCTTCTAGGCGGCATCCCAACACCTGGCCGCCTCGTAAGTGCCCGGAGAGCGAGGCAAGCTCAGCTTTATACCGCTGCTGTAGCGTCACATGGCCAGCCGCCGCGCCTCTGATGTGGAGCCTCCACCGCCGCGGCCAACCGCGCGAGCCGGCAGCCCATCTCTCCTCTGCTGTGACGTCATGTTGTCACGTGGTGTCACGTGGTCACGCTAAAGGTCAATGGTAGCTCCACCACCGCGCTCGACGGGCTGTAGTGTAGCTCTAGTAATATGCTTCGCATAAAAACTTTACTGCTGAAAAGCTTTCAGACCCTCCAGGGGGCCTCTTCGTGTTCGGTTTTCCTGCCCTTCAGGTGGGGTTTTTATTCCGGGGCTTCAGTGTCTGCCCTTGTTTACTTTGTTTCAAATGAGGTCTAGTAGACAGGGACTGTACACGTGCTTTCCCCATTGTCAATTCATGAGAGGAGCACGACGACCAGACAGGCGCAGGACACAGAACCGGAACAAGGAGTCGGTGGCGCCATCTCTACGTACGATTTGGAAACAGCCGCAGCACTTGATGCTGTTCGGTTGTACCTCGGACGCTACGGAGGCTGCGGCAGCGGGGAAGCTGCAAGGAAAACCACAAAAGAGAGAAAGTTTAAATGAGCGTGCACTAATCGCAAAATGATTCGAAAAAAAAAGAGAGTGAAACAAGAGACTGGTCGGGATCACATCGCGCTCCGCTGTCATTCCTCGCTGTGTTTCCATTTGATAATTGCGGGACAACGCCCATCCGACCGCTGCTGCAGCCATCAACGGCGATGGCGATGAACTGCGACCAACGCTTGTCGCTGGGCAGAACCTCATGGAGGATTTAACGCTCAGTTTTGTGTTTCGCACGTTTTATAGCTCAGCAAACCATGCCACGTGGATGTTCGCTCGACCTTTAAAACTGGGTGAGGTAATGGCGATTGTAGCGACACATCCCCTACACACTGTTAGGGGTGTGTACAATCACGGATGGAAGTTCACGGGGAAGGACGTTTGTGGGGAAAAAGAAAGGTATTTAATCCCACTGAGGGAGACCAGTTCACTGAAATCCCTGAAATTATGAAAGGATATTCTTTCATTCCCACCTTCCTTCCTTCCCTTACGCGTGGTTCCGGTGTCTACCGAGATATGAGGCAATTACTACGCCATTTCCTTTTCTAAAAAACTGTTTTCATTTTCATTTTAAAAGCGGGACAAAATAAGGAACAGCACACAACTAGAGCACTGCTGTTCTTTGTTGTATCCCGTTTCTGGGCTTAATTCACTTAAGTGTAAAAACAAGAGTCCAATGCCATGTGCTTAAAAAAGGATGAAAAAGGAAGGAAAACTGAATAGGCAGCAAGGGAACCTACAATTTTTTCCTGAACCCGCATCCTGTAAACTTCCTCCAGTGACGGCAGTTCTTCAGTTACGGCAGGTCAATTACGTACTGTAGAAGTTTTTGGGAGAGAAATAGGAGTTCATCAGCGGATTTTCTTCTATTCATCGTCTTGAACTTCAGTGAAAATTTCATTTACCATTGACTTTTTCTGCCGGTCTTCCTTAAAGAAATGAATGAAGGCCTTAAATGCTCCACACAGCAGCATGAGTTCAGTTCGCGTGAGCGCAAGTTCTCAGAATTGTAAAAGTGGCTTCATTTAGTTTAAGCCTGTTTGGCATGATGGTAAAGCAAAAAGCAAAACACCACGGCGAAGCAGGATCGTACCTGGAATGTCAACGAAAATTCTGTCTTTTTCAACATTCTGTTTTTGTTAAACATAACGCTATCGTAGCAGCATCATCATCAACAGCATGACTACGCCCGCTGCAGGACACGAGCCTGTCTCATATTTCTTCCATTATCTCGGTCCTTTATCAGATGCGGCCACCCTATCCACGATCACACACGCCCACCTAATTGTCTTCTACCCGCTGCCACGCTGGTTTACCGTATATCATCAACAGTAAAACCGAGCACGAACTCCACAATATAACAACCACTCGCACATATTATCGTGAGTTAGCTCCCTCGCTAGTGGTCGTACAGCTCACGACGTGCTAGAGTCACTGGAATGTTTTCTCCTCCGGTTATGAAAGGCACATGACTACCGCTACCTAACACTCACAGCATAACAATAACGTTTGTAAAGGTGTCCTGAGTATATGGCCTTGCACTGTCGTTGTTATAAGTGATATATTAAGCTTTCGCGTAGTTACCTCAGTCAGATACTGTGAACGAACACTACAAATAAAAGAAAAAATATTTTGCCCATCCCTATTAAGCCGCACCTTGCGAATAAACTTAGAGCCTTGAGGAGAGCCCAGAGACGCGATGAAACAGAGTGCAATACCATGAGGAAAGTTAGTCGGTGATTTGTCATACATTACAAAATTGTTACAACCCATTAAAATATTAGGCCAATGCTGAAACGGAAGTATTCTATTGTGACCGTTTTCATGCGTGCAACAGAGCACTACGGCAAGCGATCGCTTACATTCTACAGTCGAAGTTTCTTGCTGTGGTTGCATGTTTTTATTTTGGATGAAAAATAAATTTTGCCAATAAGTTAAGCATGAAACGGGCAGCTTACGCGATGTACTCAAGCAGCTTAGACTAAGCCTGCAAAAATGTTTTGCCGCCTCTTGAAGCCTAGTGAAATCATTTTGGATCTTCCCAGCGGAAGAATGGACATTAGATGTGGTACATTTACGAGGTGAATAAGCACTGCCTTCAGCGAAAAGTCTTTTGTGTAAGAGTATTGGCTTAATATGTAAGTTTATTAAGTTTCTCCATGCTTAAAGAAACAGCACAGTTTACATGGCGGGGGAGAGGGGGGTGATGTAGGGGCATATGGTGAATAAAATTTATTTTCTGTTGATAAGTTAAAAAGTCACTGATATTAAAAAATTTGGGAATGGAAAAAAATTCGTACGATGACGAGCACGTTGCCGTCAGGTAACAGTGGTTTGATTTGCAACTTTAAAAAACTCACTAGACGCTCTACTAACTCCGCACAGTCCTTAAAATAGCAGCACTGAAAGTGAAAAGTGTCTTAGTTTATGTGATAGGCATTATATTTTAAATCTATGCTCATTATCGTGGCTGCGAAACCAACTACGTATTATGCTCTAAAATGAAGCTTCAAACTTCGCCGATGATACTGTGAAATTACTAGACGCACATCTAAGTACAACGTAAACGCAAAACACACATATCGGACAGGAACATTAGCCAATTTGGAATTTTCAACTGAGACGCACTTTCTCATCCAAACAAGAAAACTGTTCTTGATTCCATATGCATTTCATATTACCATTGTACTTGAAAGAATTAAACCCAGACGGCACAAAGTGATGAAGAGTGAATTTCTAACGTGTCTCTTTCACTTTACACTATTCTTGACGTGTTTGCGATCGGTTCGAAACATCATGGTGGTGTTGTCGTTTTATTATTTTTTTTCGCCGCCGTCGCGTGTCGACATGTTTCGGACGAAGTGCCGAGCCGTGCTCTTATCGTCACAGAATAAATGAAGAAAACGTAAGAACATTGAGTGGAGAGCGTATTGAAATAAAAACAAACGCTTCGCTAATGAATATAAATGAGCGGAAGAGCCTGATTTATGCGCAAGTCGAAGCCAGCTATCGCGTAGTTCATCCATGGAAGGCGTAGCCGCTTTTGAGCGCCGCCGACATCTTTGTTGCTTGAAAAAAAGTAATAAATATTGATTTCTCCCGTCTCTTTTGCTATTCTTCGGAAGCGTTCGTGTTTCAGTAAGCGGAGTTTCGTTGAGAAAGTATCGGGAAGCCTGGAAGCATCCGAAACCCTAGAGCTGCAACAGTTTCAACATTAAGAAAAAGAACCAGGATATAAACAATGAAGCCTAAAATACCACCGCGTCTTCACTGCGAATGCTCTGATTTCTTTAGGTATTAATTTGCATATACCGTGAAACCTTTTCTTCCTTTTTTTTTCTTCAAAAGCGTGTTCAGCGATACAGTGAACCCTACTAACTAGTCGCCTGAGTGTGCTTCGTTTTAGGGATTGCCATTTCGGGAATATTTAATAGAGGATGCATTCTTTTGTTCTCTAGTTATCCGGTATCCCTCGTGACGTTAGCGCTAACACTTCCGCTGCAGCGAGACTAACAGTAATTATTTGTTCCCCTTTTTTGCTCGCCACTAAAGACTCCGTGCACGAATTTTGAGATGCGTACATGGTGTGCTTAAAGGTAGCATTTTTTTCTCGTCGCCAGGACTCTTGGTGCCGTTCTTTGCCGGAACTTTTTCCTGCTCAAGCCTTCTACCTCTTCACTATTGGTAGCTGTACAGTCCTGAAGAAATATATTTTGATTAACTCTGACAGAAATAATTTTCGCTCACACTTGAAGAGGATATAAACTTCGGCATTATAGTAAAGAAGGTTATGTTAACGTAGTGTCACAGTGAAGGATAATTAAACAACAGAAAGTAGAAAGCAGCAGAGCAACGCGTGGCTTTAAAGCCGCCGTGCGCTGGAAATACGCTAAGAGGAGTTTAATGGCCAGTTCAACTAGAAAGCTGCCGCCGAATTTAAACTTTGATCTTCACTCAGGTTTTATATTCAGCTCATAAGACTCATGTTTTACATTCAGCGTATAACTTGCTTTTCGTAGGTGTGCTAGTGCTACACACACATCAGTGACACCCTGAAGTAAATGGATGTCTGGAAAGTGGCAGCGAAAGATCGCAAAATCCTCTGCGTAAGCGGTCAATGACGCGCCGCGTGTTTTTCTCGCGCGCCTCCGAGATAACGCTGTCTATGCGCCGTTCGTCCTCATTTGTTAAGATTAAATGTTTAAGCAGAGAAAGAAACTGAAGGCGTGCCTTTACAAGTTGCGTCATCTATCTTAATGACAACACAATGCGCTCCGCGCGTGTCGCTTTCGTTCTGCGTAATCTTTCTTCGTGACTGCGTGCAGGCAAAACACTTAATCGCACGTACCCTCGCCAAAAATAAAGTATTGTCGAGCAAAAACAAGCGACTCTTTCAGCCAACCTTACAGCATCCCTCAGTTATAGAAGCACCTCGAAAGAAGCGTTGAATTTCGCAATACCTACCGGAAGATCAATTAGAAGCCACTCACAATAGAAAAATGGCGTTATTTATTGTTGCCATCACTTCTGAAAGAGTGTTAGAACACTCTTTTTCCAAATAACACGCCACTTTGAAATGAAGTCGCAACCTACCACTCTGCACTTCCGTTACAGGTGAGCTAGTTTGAGCACGTTCACGTAGAAGTACATCACACTGGTTTGGATATCTCTTCGTCGGACGCGAACCACGTAACTTTGAGATATTTCTCCATGTTGACCCAAAGCCTTAAGTTCGATGGAATGGTGTGTCTGCTTTAATGCAGTGGTGACCTGCACTATGGCATCCCTTTCTCTCTATCTTCTTTCACTCCAACCCTCCTCCCTTCTCTTACGGCGCGATTTAGGTGTTCACTGAGATATGTGAGACAGATACTGCGCCATTTCCTTTCCTCAAAAGCCAATTTTACCAAAACATTCACAGTTAAACGACCAGATGCAGATACTTGTCCTGCAGGGGCGGAAGTGCCTCGGGACTAATCGAGAATCTTTGAAAAAGTGACCTGTGACAGTATTTTGTACAGACTAGATTCACTATTCAGCCTTTCCCTTCTTTGCAATTGGTCGACCCATCCCTGCATACCGGAGCCGGAGACTTATTGCCTAGATTTCAGGCATGACATAACGAGTAGAAAGTGCTAAGCTAGAATGCAGAAGAATCAGTAGGTAAAGAATGGCCACAAAATAATATCCCTACTGTGTGCGAAGAGGACGTTCCAAGCTCTCATTCTGAAAAAAAAAACGTTTCTTCTTTTTTTTTAAATTACATCACTCAGTAAAGACAAAGGATATGTATGTTAAACATCTCTCGTACCCAACCACTTATTAGTGGCACTAGATTAATCCCACTAAGGATTAAAGTGGATTTTCTGCTCACCGAAACCCCATTTTTTTCATCATGGATCTGCAGACGGTCCGAGCATTGCACCAAGAACTTAGTTGTTGCCATCACCATCACCTTCTCTGCTCAAGACAGTTCTCTACATCCACCGCTCACTTTCTTAACATCGAGTAGTATGGCGTCAAAGTCTCCCTCTACTAAATTTTTGGGAGTTTCTCCTTTTTCTTCTGAGCCTACCTTCGAAAGTTCGGGCATAAAAAAAGAAACCGTGCCGAAGAATGATCAAAATACGTACGCTTTCTTCACGGCCGCGTCTCTTTGATGGAAACCTCATGTTACGGAAGCCCTGGGCTCGCGCTATCCATTTCACTCTTGAATTTCACTGGCCTTCTCGCGTCATTTATTATGCGAATATCTGTCTCACAAGACTTTATTTTTCCGTATGATTTTGCTTTTACTTCCTTGACACGCCTCGCGCAGAACTTCCAGGAAGTGCCTAGCACATTCCCTTCATATCCAAAATAAATAATGGTCCAAAAACTACACATTGAGTAAAGAAAAGATTTCATACGGACGCATGTACGCACAATAAACTGAACCTCCAAACCAGCGTCGTAACCAACTGAATTCTTTTTCCTCTTTTCTAGGTTGCGTGATTGCAACGGGAGATCTGTCTAATTTAGTCGACCGCATTTTTTCTGTATTTTTTTATGTTTGAGGGGTGCGACAAGATCTTCTTCGGCCTCCCGTCTCCTTCCAAAGTCACAGCGCCGTCGCCTTTCTGAAGTTTTGAAATAAGCGCAGGTCGCTTTAAATGCGGCTAAAGTTTATCAAGCCTTCAGGGCTCGTCAAGATTCTTGCATACTCTAAGAGTGTCTGGCTTTGTTGATTCCTTTATTGGCGTGTTTACGTTGCACAACTTTCGCGCTAAAACAACACCACGGCGAAAGCCTTGTGCGTTTTCACTCGCCTAATGTACAACAAAGCGCTTATCTCAAACTTCATTTCGCAATGTTTGACGCCGGTAGCAAGGAAACCTTCTCTGAGCTTGAAGTTTTACTCAGAGCTGTGACACTTGCAAACGCGCATGCATTTATTTGTGTAGCCGTTGTCTGCAAGTGAAGTTCAAAGGATGGTTGCATGAGCACACAAGCTTTGTGTGTGACGAAGAAGTTTTAAGCCTACGTGCGGCATTTTTGTACTGAGTGACATCAGTCGAAAAACAAAGTTTCCGTTCTTACAAAATGAATATTTTGTTACTTTATCGTTACACGGCGTGTGGAGTGTTGTAAATTTTTCAGCTTAAGCCTTTCTTGTGACTTGATCCTGAGGTCACGATGTTCTATCTTCAAATATAAGAAGAGGGCATGGAACAAGAAAGAAATTTCCCACCCAGACCTACTTTACACGCATATTTCACATTTTTAAATGCCTCAGTGCACTCCAACAGCCATGGTACTGCACGAAAGGTCGTCTTTGATGTGTTTTTGCCCACTTTTACAGTCCATCTCTTTCCTCTTACTCATGTTCGTAGTTCAAGATTTTAGGCCTACAACTCGCGGTTTTGTACTTGATGTACGAAGCAACTTTGATTCATGCGCAATAGTGCCGAAATAGTTTGTCGGACAAGACACGTCATGCAACTCTTTCTCGAAGGACTAGAAGTTGCAGACAATGTTCATTCGGGCAGCACAGCCATCACGTCCAATGTGTGTGTCGTCAAGATGCGTTATTCTTTCCCTCCGACCATGTGGTTGACAGCGATTATGAGCCAAGCCAGGAGTCGCTGCGGATCCTTGTGCCTTTATTGTAAAGAACATGTCAGAGGCGGCTTTCGCTTTTGGATGCGGAAAAAACGAACACGACAGAAGATCAATGTGTCATGTAAATTAGCAGGGAACGCTAGTCTTGTCTCGCATATAGTCTGAAACGCCGGCTTGTGTGTCAGCGCTGGAGTGGACGTTCCTTTACCTACTTTTCGACAGGCGCCTGGCTCGTACAGAAATGTCGTGTTATAGTACAGACAAGTTGCGAAACCTGATATCAGTTTTCTACCGCGGCGAGAGTTGCTTCACAATATAGACTCTTGCGTCGGTCAGAGGAAATTGAAAACCAATTCTCTCTCCTTAACCGCTGGCTTCGTCGCGCACAAATTTCCCGCAAAAGTGAAATTTGACGGTAATTCGGTTTTGAACTAAGTTTTGGGGGGGGGGGGGGGGGGAATTTGCCTGGATGGTGAGAATTAATCGGGAAACCCCATCGTCTGCAGTGACGACAAAACAAAAAAAGAAACCTTTCGCAGAGACGGACCGGTAGCGCCACCTCGCGCCCGCCGGAAGTACGAGGGCTGCCTCGTTCTTCTTCAGAGCGAGCTTTCGACGCTTTGCCTGAGCCGCAGTAGCCCAATCCACATTTCGCCTCCACGCATGATACAGCTCCTGAAGCACTATTTGATATTTTGAATTCGCGCAGCGTTCACGCAAAGCACAGCGTAAACACGTACTGCTACTCCCAGCAGCATCGACACCACTTCGACAGTCTGCGGTGTGTTGTCGTCGTTTTCACTGGATGACGCAAGTCGATCATGAGCGCACGCCTTTATCTGGAACTCTTGGTTAGGTGGTCGCTGATCGGAGTCGACGTTATAATGACCAGTCGTGCCGTCACTCTCCGTGGTACAATGAATTCCACAGTGCTCGAAAGCACCAAACGAGAATGGGAAACCTCACCCGCATGCTGTCAGGCAGCTAGTCGACGGCGCTGCTCAAGGCAAGCGTGATGGCATATCCGCCGGTTTGTAGCCTGGAGCACGCCGAATGTGGCCGGGCAGCCGCTCGCAATATGTTAAGAATACAACCATCCACTCCAAAATAATTGAAATAGTGAGGGTGTACTATGGTGATCGTATCTGAAAAATGCAACTGCGGAGGTGTATTTTTTCAAATTTTAATTTGGTACCACTTTCAAGCGACCCGCTTTATCCCTAGTGCTCTCACTTGAAATTAGGCTTTTTTGCACAATGGGTCAATATGCAACAGAGCCAGCTTTACAGAACGATAACCTGAATAGGGCGAACCGGTGTGCAAGAGCGATTCCCGTATATAACTAGCGCTCAAATTCTTATGTAACATTCGATTGCGTCTTTTAATAATGCGTTTGTTTTGTAACTGATTCGTCAGGTAATTTGATTGATTGATTGATTGATTGATTGATTGATTGACTGATTGATTGATTGATTGATTGATTGATTGATTGATTGATTGATTGATTGATTGATTGATTGATTGATTGATTGATTGATTGATTGATTGATTGATTGATTGATTGATTGATTGATTGATTGATTGATTGATTGATTGATTGATTGATTGATTGAATAATTCGGCGACATTCGATAACAGTGATCTTTGCTAAAATCGTACGCAGATAAACATGCGTGCTGGCTCGGGCCTCAATACAAATTTCGCACGGGGATCGTGACTCCCCAACTCGGGTCCGAACACGTCGGCGCCAGTCGTATTTCAACGGCAAAACCACGGGGCTCCGAAACGCAGTCAGTTCGAGCAGCAAAGCAGGCGGCTTGGTCACGCCCACGCGAATGGCCCTAATCGACGTGATGCGTTCAGCTGCCGTCGTTACTGGTTTGTTCTATTTTCTTTTCCTTCGTGTCGGAATTTGTGGCTTTTACTCTTCCTAGTAAAATACCCATTCCAGTCGGCCTCTGTTGGCTTTTCGGAGGATTTAGCTCTATGCATTATTTTTTCTTAGAGGACCGTGAACCAAGTGAGATAAGTGCGAATGGGACAGCCGAGTTTTCGTTTTTTTTCTTTTAAGCATTCTATATGTGAAAATCTATCGTAGAAGCGTTATGCCAGCACCTGCTTCATACTGTTCCTCCAGCTATACGCTAGAAATCGGTTACCTTAAGTTCAGTGACCATTCTTAGAGTTGCGGAGAAAATGAGCTTGAGCCAACCTCGAGGTTCTGTAAAAACATGATTATGCTTGAAATGCTGATTTGTTGCATTTAACACGCCTTCGCGACCACGTCTAGTACAGCTCCCAAAAGTTTTGCACAGTTGTGGTACATCTTCACCTTAATGACGAAGAAGACACTCGTCAGTAATGCCGTCCGGGTGAAATGTGGGTGTATGAACAACTAGGAATAAAAATTCAAATAAGTTCAAATGGATTGAAAGAAATACGTAAGCAGATATTTGGTTCTGTGCCTGGTATAAACTGTGGTATGGTAAAACGCACGTGTTCTTGGGTGCCATGGGACAACAGCTACGCAGTATTGCTTTCAGATTTCGCTCCAAGTGCTTACAATCTTCAGACTGTGAACGGTAAGCCCTTCTCAGCATGTAAGTCCTTAAAAGGACCATGGGTGGTGCAACAGGGGTCCAAGCTGCTTTCACAACGACAGCGGTATGACGGACATTTTTTAGGGTTTAATATAGCTAGCGTCGTAGCATGTCCTAGCCGAGAACTCTTACGGATATCTGCTGATGCTCGAAGACAATGCGTCCGGATAGGCCACGAATATTTGGGCGACACGTACGCTTCAGGGTGGCCACTCTTGAGAATGTATCAGTCGCAGTCTTAGTAAACTAGGTATTCTCTCATAGGGACAAGGAGCTAGGGTGCGGCGCAACTGCACTTGTCACTACTTTGTCTCCGTGGTATGGAGGAAAAATCTGGTGGCCATTACAGCGACAGCTTGGAAGGAAACGTTTCCCGTACTGCGGCATCGGCATTTGCGAAACCCGAAGGACTTTGAGGGCGCCAGGCTGATAGGTCAGCCTGCAGTGACCTCACGCGCGTGACCTCACTGCAACCTTCCACGCTGAGCTGAGTGATCCGAACACAGTAACCTAACATGTCTATACCAGAGTGGAAGACAAATAATCATCAGCAGCCTGACTATGCCAACTGCAGGGCAAATGCCTCTCCCATGTCTCTTCAATTAACCCTGTTCTTTTCATCAGCGGCAACCGTATCCCCCAAAGTTCTTAATTCCATCCGCCTACCTAACTTTCTACCTGCGCCTGCTATGCTTACCTTCTCTTCGATTCCACTCTTAAGGACCAGCGGTTACCTTGCCTTCGCATTACGTGCCCTGCCCAAGCCCATTTCTTCGTCTTGATTTCGACTAGGATGCCACTAACGAAGGCTTGTTCCCTCACCCACTCTGCCCGCTACCGGTCTCTTCACGTTACACCTATCATTTTTGTTTCCATAGCTCGCTGCGTTGTCCTTAACTTAAGAAGACAAATAACAATCAATAAACAAAATTGTAATCATCGCCACAAGCATTTGTCGCTTAATTTCGCATTACACAGAATAAACCGTCCTGCAAGATTTTTTTTTATTTTTTTAGTGCAAAAGCACTAATCCGGCGGTTCACAGCCTATCAAAATTGTCTAGCATTTGTTTGTGCGAGAACAACCTGTGTCTGAGATGGCAGGCGCTAGCGCTGGTAGCGCCGGCCATCTCTGACCAGTGGCTCGGGAAGAGCAGCCTACGTCGTACATCGTCAGTGGCTCACCGCTTAACAGCTGCACCACTGCACCAGGAATGGTGTGGGACCCCACTGATCTATGAATATTGAGTAGAGTAAGACCAATTCTGCATATATGAATACGCCGTGCTTTCGCACTGTACGCGAATGTTGTAAACATTCTCTCTTATTCTGTAACCGTATTGATCACAGGTATGGCTGCTTACATTTCTTTTACTCCTGTTTTAAAATAAAGCTAGGAAGTCCAAGCAGTGGGAAGCAGGACACCTGATTTTCAAACCGCCAAGAATTCAATGTCAGGTATGAGTATGAATCACATTATTATCACAATTCTTAGTGACGCCGTCCTCAGGTTTTTCTTCAGGCTTCGTGCACCGTGGGCAGAATACAACTTTTTTCCAGCTGGGCGCGAAATTTGAATAAGGAAATGAAGAAAAAACAAAGTATAATCAGAATATAATGTCTACCAGATGTACCTGGAAGGTCAAATAGAAAAAATGATAATAATGAATAAAAGTAGCGGAGAGAAGAAGAATCGGGACGGTCGCTCGGAGTCTCAGGATTACCTTACGGGAAAGAATGCGACTACGCTAGCAATGCGAGCCGAAGCCACCCCTGCAAAAGACATACGTCCTTATAAGCACTCAAAATAGTTCCCCGTTCATACGTTGTTGCTCAGCCGCCGTGGTGGCTCAGTGGTTATGGCACTCGGCTGTTGACCCCAGTGACGTGGGTTCGATCCCGGCCGCGTCAGTCACATCTCGATGAAGGTGAAATGCTAAAGATCTGAGTACTCTGTGATGTCAGTGCACGTCGAAGAATCCCAAGTGGTCGAAATTTCCGGAGCGAAGCACTCCACCACGGCATCCCTCATAGCCTGAGTCACTTTGAGACGTTAATCCCCATAAACCAAACGTTGATTCCCATCCAACAGTCTGGCCCATAAGAGTTACTTACGGTGGCCCTATGAATGCTGTGCAATTTAAACGCCTTTGGAAAATTCGAAAGTAGCAGCCAACTTTTTATTTAGGCAACTTTCTTCTGGGCGAATAATTCCCCTATTACTCGAATGGTCCTACTGCAGAACAAAAATTGTCTTTTTTCAGCAAGTTCGCACAAAAACAAGCATTGCAGATGATATAGTGAATAAACAAAATGTGAAGAAATTGAAGTGATGCAATAAAGTTTTATAACTCTCAGCAGGAAAAACGGGGGCGGAATCCCAAGATAGCGCAAAAGATTTCGCCCCGTGTCTTCGGCTCAAAGTTCAGAGAGATACTAAGTCACTCCAGTGCAGTCAATTCTGAACAAAGTAAAATTGTGATGCCTTGCTAGAAAAAATTAAGTGTTCTGAAGAAACCGTAAGGAAACATCATCTGCACACCACTCTTCCAGCGTGTTTTTTCTTTATTTTTGCTTTCTTCTCCTTTAACGTAATTTCTCTAATCCTGTTCTTTTCACCCGTCACTGCTTCCCCTCGTAAACCTCCCACGCTTGTGTGCTCTCCAGTCTTGCCCCCACGCAAGCTCAAACTGCAGTCTAGACTTCGAGAAAACGCCACCTACGAGCTGTTGCCGTAGGGATTCTGCGGGGAAGAAATAGAGATAGATGTGGAGAAGAGCCCAACACACCTGAGCGCGAAGCGAAAGCCTGTGGGAAACTTCCCAACACGCCGTCCTTTTCGACCTCTACCTCTTCCCCTATTCCCTTTTTCTCTGATTGTCCCTACTACCCATCACTGAACTTTCAGCCCACCCAGACAGACGGCCTACGGCGCCGAGGTATGAGCTGCATGGAGCAGGCTCCCTCTGTTTTCCACATTTGCGGCGTTTCTAGTTCCGTGCCACTCGAATCCTGCTACAACCTCACTTTAAGATACCACGAGAAAATGGCAGAATGGTTACATAGCTGTACACCTAACAGTACGTTCTCCACTCCGGCTAGCGGTTAAAATAATCGCATTTTTACCTATGCTTGAGTAAGCATCTACGTCGATGTGTGCCTGGTGTTCCTTTCTCAAATACCATTTTCCAGCAAACGATTACAATGTAACGAGGTCAGGCATGCCGATGTATATATTTCCGTGTAAATTTTGTTTTCGCGTAAAACTGTGTTTTACGAGATTCTTGCACCTCGAACAGACTTCTTGGAAATGGGGTTAAACCATGTTTCTACCCGAAAATGCGTCTTATGGCGGGATAAATTTTCCATCAAATTTTTACGCATGATTTATGTGTTCAATACAGAAAAAAACATAGAAAAAATCGAAGTTGAGGACACAGCGCGGAAAGTGGAGGACATATTGCACCTTATTCCCCCAGGGTTGTTTTCCGTTACCATTTTTAAGGCCTGTTTTAACGACGGTTATTCCGATAAGCTGAATTTGAGGATAAGTTAAAAAATAACCTTTATAGAAGCGAGAGGCCAGAACACGGACAGACAGCAGATGTTTGGTTTGGTTTGGTTTATTGGGGTTTAACGTCCCAAACCGACTGAGGCTATGAGAGACGCCGTAGTGAAGGGCTCCGGAAATTTCGACCACCTGGGGTTCTTTAACGGGCACTGACATCGCACAGCAGATGGGCCTCTAGAATTTCGCCTTCAAGAAATTCAACCGCCGCAGCCGGGATCGAACCCGCGTCTTTCGGGTCAGCAGCCGAGCGCCGTAACCACTGAGCCACCGCGGCAGATGTATTGGTTACTTCAGTGTATCACGCACTGCCCCCGTTAACGATGTTTTACTCGAATGCTCTCGTGCTTTCAAATTGGCCGCATTTATGGCCAGTGAATGCTTTAGATGTGTACCAAAAAGCAAGTAGGTCTTGCATAGACGCAGAAGTTCTGCGCAGGAGGTGGTAATGCGCGCTGCGGAATAAGTGCAGTAAATGCGAAAAACAAAATATCTTATCTGGAAAACATTTCTGTGCGTAAAACCTGCCATTTGATTATTGTGGTCGAAATAATGGACAAAAAAAAGCCAGTTCTATGTCCCACAAAAAAAAAAATTAAGAACACTTGAGTAAAATACTACCTTTTGCTGCAAGAAATGATCTGGACAACCCGAGTTGTGGAACTATTTGCTAACTATCATGATCTGTAACTAGGTTCGAGCTCACTTATCACCGGATGTTTAGATTTGGAATTCTGGAAAGCGCGAAAACGAAGAGCGTTATGTATAAGCCGTAGTATTTCAAGCACCACATGTCTTTTGACTGCAGCATTAAAGGGAAAAAAAGTAACATTCTGAACACAAGCAAACAATATTTCTGGTAACCCCCCCTCCCACATGTGCTAGAGGTGCCACAGTTCCTAAAAAAAAGGGTCACCAAGTTTACATTCTGTCACACACAAAATGTTGGCCGCAGTCGTAGTGGCCGTGACGAAACGGAGCCTCTAAATGAGCTAAAGAGGCTTGAACTGCACTATTACGTCGTTTTCTAACATCGCATTACGAGCGGGATCCCTTCATCAGGTTTGGTAATCGAAACCGTGGTCCCAAATAAAACACCACAGGTAAAACGTAAGGGCACAGTTCTTTCGATCCGAAATAAAATGCAAAGGCAGCACTGGGTTCTTTATAGCCGTCTTTTTTTTTCTTGTATATTCTTTAGAGACGAGGACCCAGGTGTGCAGTAATGCGAAAGCTACACTGCTAAGATTGTGCTTTTTCAAACCACTGCAAGGTCTGAATAGAGAGTTCAGCGTAGCCGTACGTTGTGCAGCACGTCGTGATGCATATGGGGCTCATGCAAATTCGCCGCAGGTTAAATAACAAATGCAGCTTTAACAACAAATATAAAGACGTAGTTAACTTGCATCAATTGTCTTAAACTCTTAGCCCGAATTCTTCGTTTCATGAACGCTGCTATCGAACCAAATGTTACATGCCGTAAGGGCGCCTTCCACCTTTCCGTCTGCCTCGCGTGGCTTTCGTCAGTGCTTGCAAGTGCTTTTCTCCATGATCTGATGCGCAGTGTCACTCTAAGTAACTCTAACTTCACTAATAGTCGCAACAGGAACTTTTTTTGAAGTTCCCTTGAGTTGTAATATACAGAGGTCTTTTTTTAAGCTGCTCGAGTTTAACTCACCAAATTCATCGACACGCTGAATCTTTCCTTCAGAAAAAATTGTCTATGGGACTAATAAGCGCTATACGACAAATTTAATTGTAAAAAAAAAAACACACCCCTTTTGGAATAACGTGATCAACTCCACCATCTTGCCTATTTGTCCACATTTTTGACGGGCCATTTTGCATTACTCCATTAAGTTTGCAAGAACGAACCTGTTCATGCTGTCACATTGAGTTCTACTGTACGGGGTTATTTTGTCTTTAACATTTGCAGATTTTATCCCCCCAAGGAATGTAGTAGGTCCCTGCTTTCCCTTCCTTAACAACTCAATTCTCCGACAAAAGGACTCAAGCCTCCCTTCCTAAATAAATAAGTCATTCATTCATTCATTTTAAAAACTTTAAGAGATACGTCAGTGTGGTCTTTTCTGCTGGATGGTCCAGAAAAACTGACGTTATGTACCTCATATGAATCAATAATTCGACGATTAATTGCTATCAATCAACTAATAAACCTTTTCTTTCTAATTTCAGGGTTTAGGTTACATTGCATGGTTATATATGCTTATCCGTATACGCCCTACTTCATAGATAAACACACGCCCGCTACGAGGTGAACACACCACACTGTATCGAACTGCATAGGCTTGCCAAAGCATTCAGGCCGCCCCGAAAATCCCAAACTCACAGCCAGAGCAGTGGGAGGCCGTGCTGACCAGCTGAAGCCCCGAAGAACAAATACATCTGGTTCAGCTGGCGCAGCAAATAGCCAAGGCTGTAGAAGCCCTGGACTTAGGGCCCCTCTCATTTCGGAAGCGTAAAGCTTTTTATTGAGTAAAATGTTTACCACTGCAATATCCTAACCAGATTTTAATATTTCCACGACTGGGACACCTCTTAATATCCGCGCGTCCGCTACATGCAAAAAATTACATAGTCACTAAGCAGTTTAGTGACATTCTATTGATTTCCTACTGAGCTTTTTGTAAGGGTTACGGTGGGGATCTACCAAGGGAATTCGTGCAAAAAAGAGACGAGTCGTCCAGTCTCGTCACGTCCAGTGAGCCCGTGCTCCATTTCCGTCTCCGTTTCCAGGGGCAACCAACGAACGCCAGCGAACACGGCGCTCTCCCCAAAAAAAGCGTTCTTCCGCTGTTGTCATAGCAACAGCGGCGACGACGCCGCTGCCGGCGCCGGTGCGCACGTTTTACCGTCGGCCACCAAGTGGTGCGCTGCGCGTCGCGGCCGGCAGAGGGCGCCACATTTGTCGCGTCCGCCGCGTCGCGCCGCTTTCGACGGAGTGCAGACGGTGGCGGCGCGGCACGGTTTTGTGATCGTCGCGCCATCAGCTGTGCCGTCCGCGCGGCCGCGTGGGTCGTCGCGCCGCCTGCGCTAGAAATGCGCGAAGACTTCGATGGGAAGCGCTGCTGTTCCGTGCGGCTCAGCGCCGGACGGCGCCGCTCTCTCGGACGCCCGGCACATCAAGAGAGCGGAATCATCAGTGATCTTAGGAATATGTGATTCGAGCAGAGCGAGGCGAACCAGCGGCAGTGTCTGTGCGTGTGTTGTTGCCTTCGCCGTCGTGCTTTGTTGTTTGTTATCGTGTTCGCCTCCAAGTGGACCGGCGTTCGCCGAGAATTTGCTTCTGTTTCACTTCAAAGACCGCATGATAATCATCACGTGACATCTGACCTGACTAAAGGTGTCTTCGTTTCGCTTCGAGTGCTAATACCCTAAGGGCTTTCAGAAAAAATATTTCACCTCAGGTGCTTTTAGAAGGGGGGTTACCAGGAACCAAGTCTTTCTTCTGAGGCGTTTTTGCTTCGACTCTGGACTAACTCCTGAGGAGTTCAAGATCTCCGCAAAGATAACTGTGTCTGTTTTCGTCTCGTCAGTCATGATGGCATTGTCTTCGAGGAGTATCGACTGTTTGTGATTCAAAGGATCGTTCCTCAGCGGAGTGCTGTCTTGTAAACCATGCAATCTTCGATTCAATCAACTCATCCCTGGTCGTTTCCCAAACTGTAGTGTTCTTTCATGAAACTGTTGTCTCATTGCTTTATCAGTGCTGTGGGGCTTTGGACTGAGGACTCATCTCAAAGTTCATCCGTCACTTCCAGTCACAGCCCTTGAACATATGTCCGGGGTTTGAACAATCAAGAACTGTATGCGTTGCTCTAGAAGAAAGTGTTCAATACCAGTGCGGTTCATGTTTCAGACACAGAAATGTGTCTGGTAACCACTCTCAACACCTCACTCTACTTATCAAGCGTCTTACAGTCCAAGCGAACCACTATCAATCCGAGGTGACTTCGATTTTTTGTTTCTTTGTTTTTTTTACAAAACGGGGACTCATACGGATCGGGTTCGTTATATTATTCAACTTATTTTCTGAAAGGAGATAGCTATTGCCTCAGTTTGACTTGATATGCGTGCAAGACAACGTGGAATGCTCAGAAAATGCACTGCTCGATAACCAGGCGTAGCATGAGCTTAAAGCTCGGTCTGGGTCAGCTTAGCTGTAAAGCTGCAAATTGTTTGTAGGAATGAAAAAATTATTTCTTCCACAAGGAAAAGATGTCGAAAAAATTTTAAAAAAGACATGATAAAATGAACCTAAACTAAGCGCCGGGCAAATGAGAAATGCATGAGAAATGCAACAAAAATATATAAAACGCTAGCCACCTGTTGCCATTCGCAAACCTTGACCAGCGCTAGCGCATGCGCTTACCATACTTCTGTTGTCAGTAGTAAGAACAGAACTGTCGCAAACCTTTCTTCATTTACAGTGTTTTTGACAGTTTTCAAGCTTCACTGAAATCTTCTTGGAGCTTTGTATTGCCATGGTGCCGCACAGTCTAGGGCGGCACATGCACCTAGCATTGTCGGATAACTACTTACTTAATAGTGTGAGACAATGAACAAGCGTTGGGTAATGTCGGGCGGGGAGCCTCAATCAAAAGGCTGGGGAAATTTGGGCTGGTTGGTGCATGATCTGAGGCTAAAAAACAGCGCAAACGGGGACGAAGCAACAGCGAAGCAACAGCCCTCTGTAACAGCGTCGTGTCCCTCTGTCTGCTTCGTCCCCGTTTGCGCTATTTTTTAGCCTCAGCCTCAATCAAGTTTCCACAAAAGGACAGTAGTGGGGTGCAATTCAAAAACGAAGCGGCTTTTTCCCGTCAGAGCACCCTCTTTCCAGCCAGTAGCGTCATCCGATTCTCATGACGCAGCTAGCATGACGATGCAAGGTTTGGCAGGTGAAAGTGGATAATCTCTTCCCTGGATTGTCATGCTAGCAGGCTCATTGAGAACTGGTCGACGCCATTGCCTGGAGCAGGGTCCTTTGAAGGGGTTACGGCACTTCGTTCTTGAATTGTATCCGACTGCAGTCTTCGTCTGATCTTGTCTTCTTTTCGTTGCACCAAGTCTTCTTGTTGAATTTGTTTTGTGTTCCCGAAAATTCTTTCTCTCTACCGCGGTGCTTACTGAGCTGTTTTATCGCATCACCATCTTCGCTGCCTAAATTCGTTCACTGACACATCGGTCGACTTTGCACCAGTTTTGTCCACCATGGCACCGGGCGATACTGCCGGCCGTCAGTTCCTCACGTATGACAAAATCGCACATGCTGCAACCCACCCAAATGGCACAGGTAATCGGCCCAATACTGCAAATGGATGGATTCACTCTGGTCCTTTGTAGGGCCTGCATTTGCCAATACGTTTCCCATATTTAGCCGATTAGCTTTGCTACTTGGGCACATTACTGCTGCACTTTGAATTGCGAGTATTTCGCAACAGTTACCTTATCTGAGAGTTTCTTAGGAGTATACACCTTCAGCGTCGTGTCTCACCAATGAAAAGGCTGATCAGCTGAACCGAGGAGTTAAATTTTGTTTTAAGTGGCAATGCCCGCATTGGGCAATTTTGACGTTACCTATGTCGGTACCCCCAATCAAGCCTATATATGTATCGGCCTATCATATCAGAAAGAAAGGAAAGTATCACGTCAATACTGATTGGCAATCCTCACATTGGCCAGATCGGCATTGCCAATGCGGCCACCATTAGTCAAATCTTTGTTGCCATTGGCTAATCCAATGTCCACCCATTCATCTAGGGAGAGAAAGTACCAGCCATTGCTATTGCTGTAATTTTTTCTTCGCGGTAATCAGCAGAACGTTCAGGTCTTTGACTTTCTAATATATTCTATACCAGAATAATTCCTTGGATATTGTGCAGATCAGTCACTCTATAATTCAAGTTCCTAGTTTATAAGTGAAATAAATTTAGTACATCTGCAATGAATTAGCACTTAAAAGGCAGCAATGTGAATCCAATACTCGAACCTCTTTAACTAATGAACTGAGGTATAGAGAGCACCGATTAATTAGCACTGCTCATTATGTCCACCAGCCACATCGCACATTTTTGCGGGTACGACCTGAGTATTAAAGAATCCTCGCGTACAAGCCTCAATGTGCTCAAATGCGGACACAATACATACCTCCTGAAATGTCGAAGACCACGGGTAAAACTTTCAAACCAGGCGTGTGAAATAACGCCGCAAATTGTTTTTCAGATGGCCGTCTCCTTATTTTGTGATAGTTCTGATATGGTTTCGGTGTGTCGTTCGTCTGATTGCATTTTTTTTTCTAAAGCATGTCCAAAGTCGGCTGATTTTCTTGCATAGTGACTTCGTATGACAAGAACGATAAAAGTTGACACACAGAAAGCACTGTTGAGCCACGATGCGTACATTCCAAGACCCGAAATTAATCACTACAGTTTATCATCTGTGAGCATGAATATTTTCTGTGCACAATTTTGCTGTGCTCCTTCTAAAGTCGGAAAATTTGAAAATTTTCCACCATCTTACATTGAATTCTCGGACATGTACGAATTTACGTAAAACAGCAGAACAAAAGCGAAACACGTTAACATGTTAACACGTAGGCGCCTTACGTTAGGAGTGTCCAACAGTAATGGCCGCATGTGAATGTGCGCCTGTTGGGAGTGAATCCGTACCAGAACAAAAATTCATTGAAAGATGGGAGGCCAACAAACTTCCCTTCAAGCTTTTTTTTCTTTCGGTGAAAAATAAATCGCCACTAAAGTTATAATTCGTTTCCCTCTGCCTTTTCAAGTGCCTGGGGCATCGATGTTAATCTCTTTCTGTTTTTTCTATCTTTCCTGGCAGGCTGAGACCTGAGTCAACAACAACGCCCGCAACTCTGGGGAGCAACCGACGACATCGCTGGGACACCCCGACCCGAGGTCGTCGCGCCGACCGTTAGCCGAATCCGCAGCAACAAGGGGAGGAGGCGAGGATGTTTACTCAGCCGTGTTTGTGTTGGTCATGATCATGTGTGTTCTGCTCCGTATGTGGTGCATGTTCGCCGCCACCTACCCAGTGATTTACGTCTCCTGCCAGCTGAGCGACAATGAAGGTGAGCTGGCCTCAACTTGTTTGTTAGTTTTGTTCTACTTGTCTACTTATTCCGCGCGGAACCAACTCTGTTACGCCTTAGAAACAAAAAAAGAAACTTCAGACAGGTGTTATGAGATTCCGGTATTTTGTCAAGAAAAATTCAAAAGCTCTATAATTTAGAAATTCATGACTTTTACCCGACATTTCTTGACAAAAGCATTTTTTAACGGGAAAAAGTTAATAAGTGCAACTTTTCATATATTGTAAGCTTTCACTACAATAATCAATGTATACGCAGATCTCCTGTCGGAGGGCTCGCATTTTTTTTCCTATTAACGTTTTTGCTATCGTCAAAAGCGTTCCCCATTGGTTTCCTATGCCATGCAGTCTAGACCGCTCTATGCGAGCAATGGAAACATTATAAAAGAAAGATTTTGCTACATATTGGAAGAATGGACCATTGGCTTCAATATATCTGTACCAACATCTAACAGATTTGCAATTTTCAAAATTTTCGTCCACGAATGTTGGACATGGCGTGGCATCTTGTACTGCGTATTTGAAATGTTGTAAAATTGTTCACAAATACTCAGGTGCATAAAATGAATCCGCAGTAAAAATCAGAACTGTTTAAACCCGGGGCCATGCAGCTTAATGTCCGCATAAAGTTTGTGTTGTTTTACTGTTGAAGTTAGCATTCGAAGTGGCCTATCGCCCCGCTGGCAGCCTGCATTTCTGGGAGCTAGCACCTTGACCCGGTTGTGTTTGGAAAGGGAGTTTCTGCAACAGTGTCACGAATTAATATAAATCTTGGAGCACAAATAAAAACTACACACACTTTTACTGTGTGCATCGTACCTGATACTCCTGGCATCATTTCATTAAGCCTTGCTGTTTTGCCGGGAACGACGCACTTTTTGTTTATTTATTTTTATTTAGACAATGCTGCAGGTCCTTACGAAAAGCCCAAGCATAAATGTGTTGAAAAAAAATCAATGCATCGAGAAGAGAAAGCGATATAGTGTACAAGTGAAAAAAAAACCCACTCAATTCTTAAGTAGAAAATGCCATGGCAATGTACAGACCATTATTAATACAAAATGCAAATACAAAAATACGAAGCTATGAGAAATAAAATAAACAAACATAACAAGTCTGAAATATAGGCTTTATGCAATCGGTTGTATCACGACAACCAACGCTGTCTAGAAGGTTTTATGCCAACTTGTGCTAGCCATTTATATTTATAGTCCGCGAAAAAAAGAATTCTTTAAAAGAATTAATATTAGTTCTTGATAATTTATAGTTATTTCAGAAAACTTTTTCACGAGCTTTAGATTTCGTAGCAACCGCAGCAGCCAATAGGTGTTTGGGAACCGCTGTCTCGGATAGTCTATTGATCCTTTCCAAACAGGAGTTGAACTCATTGAGAGAAGATTGATAAGGAACAGTAGAGTTTATTTGTAAAAAGTCTAAAAGTAATGCTATAAATGTGGCTGATGTATTTTCTGCTTCCGAATTTTCAGGACAGCTTCTTCTGAATCAGCGTTTGTATAGTGTTAAGCATAGAACTCTCAAAGGCCAATTATACCGGGTGTTTCACCTAGGACCGTATTCAATTCTTAAAAATAGGGTTAGGGGAGATATTTTTTTGACATAGCATTGTCAGTGGTCTAGTGCATTAGATTACAACTAAAACATGCTAACTAGTAGATTGGTTAACTAATATTCAATAGTTAACTTTCTAACTATTACTGCTAGTCTCCTTATGTGTGAACAGGCGTGTAGCTGACCGTAAATAATATCCATATCAGTTTCTGAAATATCCAAAACGCTGCTACCTTCGACGCTCTGGCCCAACAAATTTTTCCTACATCGCGCCAAAACAAATGCGCTTTCGAAAAGCTTTTAGGCAAAGCCACCCCTCCAGTGCACGTAATTAGTCGCAATAGCAAAATTTGTTGAGTCACAGCGCCGAATTAAATGGTGTTCTCGAAATTCTAAACACTGATATAGGCCTTAATTACGAGGAGCTACATGCCTCTCTCTAAATCACGAGACTAACAGTAAAAGTTAAAAAGTTAATTGTTCAAAATTCGTTAACCAGCTTACTAGTAGTACGTCTTAGCTGTATTCTGATGCGGTACACCGCTAACAGTGCTATAGAAAAAACGTTATAACTCAAAACGCCTTTTTTTCTTCTTTTCAGAACATCTTGGGTCAAACACCCGGTGTAGAGGGCTAATAAGAAGAGACTTAGTACAGATTAAAACTGGTTATATTAGAGCATACAAGATAAGAACCGCAGGTTCCTCTCATCCGCTTCTTCTCTGTCGTGCTGTCCTATTTCCTTTGCTGTACTCAGTATAAATACATTAAATGCATATGTGCACTATGTATCGAAAAAAATATCTTCAAACTTAAATTATGAATTGTTGCGTCCATGTGCTTCAGACCACCGCGAACTCTTGAAGTCTGTTCTAAGCATCTGCCGTGCGTTATTTCAAAGTACGCCGCTCACGAAATCTCGCTAAAATTGACATTAAACAGAAAAAAAAGGTTCCACTGAAACCAATCACTGGCGTTCTTTTTATTCTGCCATGAAACTCACTAGTGTCGTTCTTTTTGCGTCTCGTGAGTAGATCAGAATTAAATTTTCTTGAGCCTATTGAAGAACGAAACGACGCAAAATACGGGGACAAGAAACGACAAAGGAAGCGGTGACAACGTTTTCGTTTGTGATCCCCGTCTTTCGCATTATTTGATTCGTTAATGTGACGCGACACCAGCTCACCCAGCTGCCTCTATTTCTTCGTCATGTCGGGATATGCTCTGATAACCTAATCCTGATTCACTGGGATGGTTGGCTGACAACGGACAGGAAAAGGTTTTCATAACGCTCCGAACAGTTCGCCGGTGACAAATTACGTAACTTCAGAATTCATCCTTTGTGTACTATAGCGATAAGGTCAACGTCGCTGAAGATCAGTCTTACAAAGCTTGATGCTCAGCGCACATCTCGACTCGTTATTTCTTCGTGGCTTTATGACACATGTTTGCTTTATCATATCCAATTACTTCATTTTCCTGCTGCAGATGACGCTCGTGTGACTATATTTTGGACGCAGTGAATTTTATGATGATAGTGGTTTTTTATAAGCCCAGTGAGTCGAACGGTAGCTTAAGCCGTAACTACGATGACAAAAACCTCCTCGTTGAGCAGAACTATGAAGGTATCAGTTTTGTAATCCTCCTAAAAATCGCTATTCATGGTTACCGCAGTTTCTCGGACATGTTGACACAATTAACGTGGTAATAATTCGTTAACGAATGCCGTCCTTGCGGAGAGCCGCTCAAGATTACCAGCAGTGCGATAACTGAGGCATTTATCGTGATTATCTCAGAGGCAGGTAAACACCAGAGTGCACAAAACAGCCAGCTAATGCGTCTTCCAGTCTCGAATGAATGTTAACCGTGATCAGTTCTGAGAAGCTTGCAGACGCGGACGCCGACAACGTTCCCTAAATATTTAGCGCCTTTTTTTTTAATTCACACCTTGAAACCAAACGAATGTATTCATTATTTATGACTCAGAGTTAACGCAAGTGAGAGGTTTTAATAGAATTCTATTAATGTAAGTAATAAAAGTGCAGTGAGAAGTTTATTTCCTACGCAGTGCATTCCGCTGCGCCCCTCCAAATTTTGCGTCTGTTTTGTAATTCAATCGAGATCCGCGCTTGCCCTTGAACTTCGGCACTATTTACTTGTGTTATTGCTCTCATTTTTATCATCTTTGCCTACGAGATGTTGCCAAGATAGTCGAGACGTGTGCTGTCCACAACCCTGTACCTTTTTATTTATTTCACATACTACCCTTACTTCAGTTTCTCCTGCCTGTAGTGCATGCTCTTCCTCAAGTAGGATGTTGATGCAAGGAAGCACGCTTTACAAGAACACATTGGTCCTCGGATACCATGAGGGACTTTTCGGATAGGGGTTTGCAGGTTTTATACATTTGTACATGCACTATTTCTTCTAAAAGGGTGTCTTACTGCTATTGCAACTAGTACTGCAACCGCTACTACTACTACTACTACTACTACTACTACTACTACTGCTACTACTACTGCTACTACTACTACTACTACTACTACTACTACTACTGTGCACGAAAGTTACAGTCAGCAGCAAAAATTTACAGGACACAGTAGTTTGAAGGAACATTATTTAGGCTGGTCAGGGTCAAACACGAGTTAAACTCTTCCTAGTCAAATTAAAGAGGAGGAAAGGGGCTTGGGCACTGCATGTAATGCGAAGGCAAGATAACCGCTGGTCCTTAAGGGTAACGGAATGGATGCCAAGAGAAGGCAAGCGTAGCAGGGGGGGGGGGGGGGGGGGGGGGCAGAAAGACAGATTGGCGGATGAGATTAAGTGGGTATACGGTGCCCGCAGCTGGCACAGGGCAGGGTTAATTGGAGAGATATGGGAGAGGCATTTTTTTTTTTTTTTGCAGTGGGCGTAGTCAGGCTGTTGATGATGTTGTACACAACCCGATCAATCACATTGAATGCCACCAGGCAGGAGGGAACATTCATGCTCCACGCGATGATATTAATACGTAGCGACCGTGTCACGTTGCAGCGCTGAAATGATTTTTAAATACGACGCCATTATTTCCCCCTTTCGCCAGAGTTTCACTCCTTTGCGCCCATGTAAACTACTCCAGCGCCCCTCGCGGGGAGTAAATCAACCAGCGTTCGAGCCGGAGTTCCACCGGGGCAGTGCGAGAAGGGTGCGCAGAGGGGAGAGCGAAACGGCTTGATTCGCTACACACCACCGATGTCGGCGCGCCATCTCAGCTCCGCCTGCCTCTCTGTCGTGTTCGAGCTTGTGTAAGCGATGGATGCTCCAGGTCCCTCGACTAGCGAAGGCGATGGGACATCCTGGGGTGATGGGCGTCCTTGAATGCGGCGGCTAAGACGACAGCGGCAGCTGGCAGGGCAAGACGCTAGGACTCAGTGGTGCAAGCACCAGAAACGGAAGCAGTCCGTAGAAAACGTAAAGCGCTAGCGGAGGAAACCCGGCTGATACCCTGGCGTCGCAGATTTGTCGCATCACATTATATGATCACCCGTCATTTCTTTTTTTTTTTTTACTGAGAGACTTTCAGTGTTCTTCTGAAGTAGGTATACATGAGTATCTGGAATGTTATATATGTGAATATTGCCCGTCGAGGTCATGTGTACCGAATAGTGAGTTTGTGTTATGCAGGCAAAGCTGCCACTCTGCTCTCTTGAAGAGGTGGGATGCAGTAGTAACGGGCCGTTATATGCACTGGGCTTGATTTTTTTTTTTTTCGGTGGAAGAGCAACTGGATGTTTACGTGCGTGCATGCATGCGCGGGTGCGTGCGTGCGTGCGTGCGTGCGAGTGAGCGCACACCTCAGGACGCCCACCTGTGAGAATGCGTCTCCCACATACTATCACGCTCAATATGAGTTGCAACGCGCGGTCATCGACCGGGGCTCGTTCCGTGGTGTGCCTCCTCCAAATAGTCGCTCGGAATTCTGGGAGAAACTGCTGTTCCAGGAAACCACAGCACCCCCGCTCAGGAAAAAGTTTCTCCCACAATTCCGAGCGACTGTTTGGAGGAGGCACACCACGGAACGAACACCGGTCGATGACCGCGCGTTGCAACTCATATTGAGCGCGATAGTACAAGCCTGTATGCACCGCCTCCACCCACCCTCCCAATTGCACCCTGCAGAATCCTCCACCTATCGGAAGCACACGCAGAAGCGGAACAGTATACTGACGGCGATTTCAAAATCGAAGAAGCAGTGTGAAAGGCGATCAGTGTAGAATCGAAATATAAAGCCGAATACTGCTGGTATGATCAGCCATCACTTTTTTTAATATTACGAGAGCGCGGTTGCCTCGCTACTTCTCTGCTCCGCTTGGACTCGCGTCCTTTAACAGAGTCCAACGTTCTGGAGCCTTGGACGCAACCTTCCAGACAACGGAAAGCGGTGAAAGCGCTCCTGAATTTCCTAAGGGACTCGGGGTTGCATTCCCGCCTATAATCTAAGTTTTCTGTGCGCGCCCTCTGTCCCTGTGACATAGTGGTCGATGGACACTTGACAGACTCATTTCTTTGCCGCTCTTTTTCCTTTTTTCCTCTTTGTTCCCCTCCCCAAGTGTAGGGTAGCCAACTGGGCATCGCCTGGTTAACCTCCCTGCCTTTCCGTCCTTTTCTCTCTCTCTCTCTCTCTACACTCATTGTCCTTGTTTTTCCTTTTTCAGCGTTCTATACTTTTTAATTGCCTGGAATATTTCATGCTAAACAAAAACGATTGTTGGTTTACCACTTGCACGCTCTCTAAGACAGCTTAGAGGTCACGTGCGTCAAGTCTAATGCAGAGATTATCGCCCGCCAGTCAAGTGTGCGGCGTTCTGAAGTAATCAACTGGAAAATCGAGTCTTTAGAAAGGGTCTTCCCAAGGGGCAGGTGGTGGTATGTCGTCGTAGTTTCTTTGTCGCCGTATCTCGCAGTCAGGTTAAACAATAAAATGAATCACTAGTTTATTAGAGGTCCGTACGGAGGTGTCATGTAGGGGTCACTTGTATTGCTCCGAAACAGAATTAAGTCGAGCAGTTCAGGAAGAAGCTGGAGAGAACGAGAGAGAGAAAAAAAGCTTTTACGTCCTAGGTCCCGGCCGCTGGTTGGAGAACAGAGGGATGCATTGGCAGCATTGCATTTTTGTGTGATGCGTGTACCGATTCGCACAAGTGTCACTTTACCCTCACTGTTGCAATTAATCGCAATGACCAGCCTTCCCCGCTGCGCACCACTCCCCTGGCTGGACGCCGTTCGCTCATTACGGTTTTCGGGAGTCCCCTAATGAGGACTTCTCTTCCCCACTCTCCTCCTCCGCAGGGCCAACCTCGTCCCCAAACGACGCGTTAAATATAGCTCGGTTAACCTTTGTCTCGACGGTGTGGTCGCCTGTCGCGGCTGCATCCGCTGCGCTGATTAGTGTCGCGTGTGAGAGTTCTGGCATGCCCCAATCCTGGAGGGATCAGGTGGCGCGGGGACGCGGCGGGCGTCGTAATTTTACTGTGTTCTGGCGGGTCACGTGCAGTGTCCGGCATCTTACGCTTTTCCCGTTGAGGCAAGTGTCTAACCAGTCAGTGTTTTGGTGGCATTCACATGCCAATAATGTGTGTGTGTGTGTGTGTGTGTGTGTGTGTGTGTGTGTGTGTGTGTGTGTGTGTGTGTGTGTGTGTGTGTGTGTGTGTGTGTGTGTGTGCGTGCGTGCGTGCGTGCGTGCGTGCGTGCGTGCGTGCGTGCGCATGCGTATGTTCCTGCAACAAATCTCTAACTGCAGTCAGGTGGCTATGGGTAATAGTTATAAAGTTAGTTTGTTGCAGGAACATACACATACGCGTGCGCACGCGTATGTGTATGTTCCTGCAACAAATCTCTAACTGCAGTCAGGTGGCTATGGGTAATAGTTATAAAGTTAGTTTGTTGCAGGAACATACACATACGCGTGCGCACGCGTATGTGTATGTTCCTGCAACAAATCTCTAACTGCAGTCAGGTGGCTATGGGTAATAGTTATAAAGTTAGTTAACATGATTCGCCTTTTTGACGCCCACTAAAACTGGTATTACTATACCGCAATGAGCATCTCCTTACCTCAGAAACCTTACTTTTAAAAACTAATAGTCACCTTCCCTGCAACACCTGGTATATTTACTGAAAAAGCCGACTGACACGAGCTGAAAAAAAAGTTTAGTGACGTTTCGACTGGGGACCAGCCTTCATAAGACTGGTCCCCGATCGGAACGTCTGTAAACCTATGTTTTTTTTTTTTCAGCGTGTGCTAGTCTGCATTTCCGCATATGCCTTCTGGTTCTGGCTCAGAGGAAAATTTATATCAAGATAAACGTTGGCTTACTTATAATTAGACTCGCTCGCAGAATTATCAAAGCAAAGTTTACTATAGTATCTGCTGTGTATCAAGCAAACTCTAATGCGATTAAAAGTGTTATTTCACCGAATAATCAACAAAACCATGTTACTGTATTTTTCAACATGCGTCAGCTATACCTTACAAGTGTATACCGTTAGGTTGGTAGCGATGGGCTTCCTGTATTTAGTCATGACGAGTGGAAGCATTTCGAAGCGTTTCACACATGAAAAACCAGAGCCCAAAGTCAAGACAGAAGATATCCAAGATTTTAATTTTAACATAACGTCTTTTAAAACAAAACCGATAAGGAGCTCATGAGACGGAAAAGCCGACGTCGACGTCGCCGCGGTGACTCAGTGGTTGAGACGCTCGTCTACCTAGCCGGAGTACCCGGGTTCGAACCCGACCGCGGCGGCCGCGTTTCGATGGAGGCGGAACGCAAAAGGCGCCCGTGCGCTGTGCGATGTGAGTGCACGTTAAAGATCTCCAGATAGTCGAAATTATTCCGGAGTCCTCCACTACGGCACCTCTTCTTTCACTCCCACCTTCCCTTACGGCGCGGTTCAGGTGTCCAACGAGATAAGTGAGACAGATACTGCGCAATTTCGTTTCCTCAAAAGCCAATTTACGACGTCGCCATTGTCGTCGCCGTTGTCACAGTCTAAGGCGGCCGCTGCTACGTCGCGTCGTTAGTGTTGTAAAAAGCTCGCTCAAGCTTTCCACTTTTCGCAGAGGCCACCAGGAGAGCTGTGAGTGAGTGTGACGTCATCGTTGGGAGTCGAAAGTTCCCATTTCGCATGTGGGCCTCTAGGAGCAGCAACGGAGTTATACTGTCATGTGGATTGCATAAGGAGCAGGTGCTGGCTTGCTCCTAACACGTATGTGGGATGGAGCCTGTAAGGTCTACTGTAGCGCGAGGCTTTCTTCTGAGTCTGCGTCTTCCCCGAATGCTCATGTGCCATATACATCGACGGGTGTTCGACCACGAAGTAAATCTGGCGCGTTTCACTCTTCAGGCGGAGCTTAAGCGTCTTCCAAGTTCCATTGGTTAGAAAAATAATTTACTAACCAGAAGTCATAGTTTACAGAACACTCTTCGTAGTTGGCAATTTCAGGGAACTGTAGCAACTCACTGTCGCAAGAACTTGTTCGCCTTCATTCTGCAGCTCTCTCCGAAAAAGCGTAAAACACCTCTCATATCAAACGCTACCATGCTACAAGACCATGCATCATCGTACCTATCCCTAGCGCCCATATCGACCGCTAGGAGGCGGTGTCGGACACGCCATTCGTGAGACCGCACTTAAGTTATTCATTTTCTCTTGTCGCGTCCTGTACAGCAGCCAAAGGTCGCTTGCCGTGCATCGGCGTCATTACCTGGATATACACCGAGTCCAGGTGGCGAGACGTAGACATGCGGTAAATAAGATATATACTTTGGCTGCACTACACGGTGCTTTGCGGCTACGTTCGAAATCCGTATACGCAAACGCACACGCGGTCAATACGCACAGTCGGAGCCAAATTTGTGTAGAGCGGCACTGGGGTGATGGGCATCAATAGTACCTCGGCTTAGTCTAGTTAGTCTAGGTGAGAGAAAGTAGTCCTGACTTAAAAGACAAGGACAAATAACACGTACGCAGAACTGGCTGCCAACTGATGATACTTCCCAAGCCTTGAATGAGCAGATTTAGGTAGGGAGATGTCGGTTCCATTAAGATTTTTGTTAAGATGATTGCTGGCATTTTCACTGATGCTACCTGGTAGCAGCAGTATTCAGCTTCACGCTACTGTATACTATCTGATACATGATACTGGTGGTGGATACTGTGCGTTAGCTGGCGGTATCTGGTGCCAGATACTATTTGGTAACCTGAAGACCGCTCGTAAGCCCGTGGCTTGACAACACCCTTCATATCGTAATTCTGCTATGTTGGGTCCGTTATTGTGCGCTTCTGTGAACAAGACGCAACCCCTACTTTATCTGCTCTATATTACAGATTTATAGCCTTATTTTTCACACACACATCATCGATGTGAAACTCTTTACTGCCAAGAATTTCTCACAGTTTCAAATGTTAGACAAATCTGGATTTTATTCGTTGTGATACTGACTTGTTCACTATTTCTCGTTTATTCTCATGTCCCTCTGCATTGAACTAAAGACTAAGAGCACTAATAGATAAATAAATAAAACAAACCATCAAGCCGCTCGTCTTAAAAGGGAAAGTCTGTATACCCACTGGCATAACATCCGAAATATACGGAATATTAAACTTCTAAAGCAGCTACGTTACCGCTTTTCTCGTGAGGTACGCCCGAAATAGACCCGGCCTCATGCCTAATGATCTTTCAACCTATCAGGCATTCAGCGTTCGTACGATTCGATATTGGAAAGCTTAGGACTAAAAAAAGCGATATGACGACATCATGCATATTGTGAACTAATGGTGGCCAGCGAATGCTAAAATTGGAGCCAGTATCTTTTTTTTTTTTTTTTCATTCACAGCACAGGCATAACATCATTTACACATGTCGTGGTGACATTTTCCATTGCTCGTTTGGCTCGATATAGCGATTTCTTGGATCAGAAGTAAACCACTGTCCATACGAAAGCGCGTGTGCACAGTCTTACGCGATTCTAAGGCAGTCAAGCTCGTTTGGGCCGAATAAGGTTCATTAATATTTGATAATGTGATGGTCGCTTACTATCCAATAAACATATCGCTGTAGTATAGAAAAGTTAAGCAGCCAGCTGCGCGTCTATATTTCGTTAAGCCTTCTTTAAATGAAAAAAAAATCTCCGTTAGAACAATTATAGTCCAGAAGGTTAAGCCTAAACAGATCACCTTCAAACCTAGTTATGCTGAATTCCAATGGCAGATCGAGACCGCTCCGTCGGATCGCGTACGGAGCGCGTCGGAGCGCGTAGATTTGCCACCTCCCAGTTTGCGATTGGAATGCCAGTGATCCCTCGGGAGCGCGACGCCAGCACCGCAGCGGCGACCGCGGAAACTAGGCGCGCTGCCGGAGCGGACGCCCTGCTAGCTTCGGGTTCGAGTGCGACAGGAGTTGCGCGAGGCGCGATCTCCGCGTTGACAGACGCCGTCTCGGCGAAACAAAAAGGAGGTAGTACGAAGGCCGTAATGTAAAACCAAAACCAAAGCGTATGTACAGGATGGTCCACTCTCCGTGAACACGCGAGTATGCGGCCGCGGTCTTCGGAGAGCCGGTGAGCCTGTCCCTACCGTTCACGAAAGAAGTGGCGGACGACGCGCAGGCAAGTTGCTCGCTGCTCAATTTTCCAGCCTTGCGACTGCGAGACGCAAGCCGCTGAACCAATCAGCGAGACAGTCGAGCTTTCGGCAACGACGCGCCCGCGGACACGCCGAGCGACGAACTGCGCTGCCCCCCGGCCAACGTTTCTCCCTGGCTGCCGTAGTCGTCGCTAAGCCTAACTGTTTTTCATCGATGCCGCAGCTGAGGGCGCTTCGGAATTCGCCAGCGCTGTAGTAAAGGTGCTACTCGTGTCACCGTTTTACTGTGCTCCTCGTTTCATAATAAAATAAAGACATGATCGATTTCTGCGACGCCTCCAACAGCGGAGCTAGCAGACAGCAGGCCAGCCGCACTGGGCATCAGGAAGAAATTTGCTTGTATCGCAGTTATCACTTTTACCAGCAACTCGGTATTGGCCAACGATCCTCAAAAATGATTCATTTTTTACATTCCTCTACTCCAGGGCTTGTTATGAACGCGAACAAAGAATATTAGCGCATTTTTCTGACGCCGGCGGCAGGCATATACAGGCCGGCAGCTTCACACTCGCTGTCCGTTTCAGACGAATCTTCATTGCTGGGCTCTGAGCTTTCAGTGCCCGAGTCGGAACTGTCACTTCCATGAAGCAAAATTAGTGCCGCACGGCTCGAAGCAAGATCATTGCCGTCCACTGTTGACTGGAAAGTGCCCGTCTGTCCCGGCTCGCCCGGCTCACCACGTAGCGACGACAGGAACGAAGCGGCTGCTGCCGGTCGCGACAGGAAGCAGACGCGGCGGAAAAGAAAACGTCACGCGAGGTTCCGGTCAAATCCGCCGATTTCGGCAGATCAAGAATCGCTGCTCCACGGAGCGATCCGGGATTTACGCCTGATCCCGATCTGCCATTGGAACATAAACTCGCGCTCCCATTTTACCATTGGAATACGACTGATCCAAACCGAGCAGAAAAACTTGATCCCGATCTGCCATTGGAATTCACCATTAGACTCTAGGAGAGGCTATAGTCCTGTAGCGCTTCGACGCTCGTAAATGACGCCAGAGCATCCCGCAGAGGGTTTTATACAGCTATGCGGAGCACTGCAGTTCGAATAGGTATGCCTGAGTTATATACTACCTGATAAGTATAGATAGGTATGGCTATCTATATGTCTACGTAGTTATAGAGAGGTATGATAGATAGGGGTGCCGGAGTTAGTTACGACGCTTCAGGACACAAAACGCATGTACGCTGTGTCTTAGGATCATCATCATTTATTTTCCCTTAAGGACCCCTAGGTGGGGCATTACATAAGGGGGGAGCAAAAAAAAACGAAATCACAAACAATAGGAACATTTGAAATATAACAGTGAAGAAGGCAAAACAATTGTTAAAAGATCAATGCAAAATGAAAAAGGGAACAATATCAGGTACACTGTGGCCATCACGCTATATTACGGGTAACACCCCGAATCAGGAAGAATTTTTCTTCAACTGGATATCTCTTCAACTGGAGCGAACTTGTGTAGGTAATTTGCATGTTACTTGCTGCCCTGCAATGTGGGGACCAAAGGACATGTCAAGCCACAATTGCTAGCTTTTTTTCCTCTACCCTAACCATGTGTACATGGGAAGATAAATTTAAGAAAAAAGCTTGGTGGCTTTCCTTTATAGCCGTATGACTGTACTTCGATGAATACTAATAAATAATGTCTCGTTTATGAAAAACAAAACGGCCTCTTTTTGCTGCTATAAAAGTCTGGAATTCGTTACCTCTAACAATCAAATAAGCGCGCTCACATCTCGCTTTCCACACCTCACTAAAAAACTACCTCTTATCAACTCATTCAACTTCAGTCCATAACTAAGTTTTCCTTATTCTCCTTTTTGTGTTCCCCACTCCTACAGTAAACGCTCAAAATTGTTCCTCATTTCGAATATTTTTATTTGTCTTCATTTCCGCTTCTATAACCTCTTGCACTAAGCAAAGCCGTTCACTATTTTGTCTTTTTTTTCTTTTCTCATGTTCTTATGCATTTACCGTTTTACCCCGTTGTTTTATGCTTGAAAAATCTCCCATCGTTAGCTGTTGTATGACTGATTCATTGCCGCAAATTTCACTGATAGGTTTCAATTTATCCGCGTTTTTTTTAGCTTACCTTCAGACTTGCGTACTTATACTCATGTATTTTGGACGGCAGATCCCCCAGTCATTTTAACTTTGCGCCCTCCTGTCGTATTAGCTTTTTTTATGCAGTCCTGATTGACAGAATTTTGTTTTAATAGACCTTCAATAAAAGTTCGAACCTTCTCTTTTGCCCCGCTAAATTAGCTCCACCTTGGGGTATTCCCCTGAAACACACTGCAAGGCACTGCCGAAGCTCAATTTTTCGCAGCCTTATTCGAAAATCTGGCCGTAGTGGGGACGGTTGCTAATTGATTTAGAATTTTTTGTTTTTTATACTTGCTCTCGAAGTGCTTCTTCTTGAAGCAAGTGCGGGTCATTACTGAATGCGTTAGCATTAGAACCTCCATGTCTGCAAAAACTGTCCGGCGTCCGCCGTTCCCTGAAGCCTCCGAGAACCACCTGTCACGGTTGACAGGTGGCAGCGTGGAGAGAGAAAAATCCTCCTCTCCACTTGTAGGGAAGAGGAGGGATAGGCCGGAAGATGGCTGCCACGGGATGAACCCAGAGCATGGCTACCATGGAGGGAGGCGGCACTGACCCGGGCGGAGGAATTCGCTAGCAAAGGGTGATTGCCATGGCAACAACCCGGAGTGTGGACGCCATGGAAGGTGGAGGGTGAGGAGAAAGTGAGGGGAGAACAGAAACGAACATATCAGAGCGGCACGTGAACGCCGGATGTCACTGTTCCGTCGACATGGTTGTGCACGAGCCACCTCCAGAGTTGAGTGTGGATGGATACCTAATATCAGAATTGGAATAGATGACCAAGTTTACAAGCAGTCACGCGTAAAGAAGTACAAAGAAGACTAAGCGTGCTATAAATGTGGGTATATAGAACTGTGCGTGATGTGTCGAGTCATGCAAAGGGGAAAGCTACACATACTAGGTGGATCGGCCCACTGATCGCCGGCCAATTTTGTCATTCCTTATCTAGGCGTGCGTCAGTCGTCGCCACTAATGCACACTATGCCCAACCGCGCCCCATGCGCTAGCGCTTGGTGGCTGTTCCTGGGTGAAGGCCAGGCGGGTAGTAGTAGAGAAGTTGTAACGAGAAGAATTAACATCGCAGCTCTTTTTCCTCTGGTCGATGGACAAACATGGTACATATCGACAGCCGTTTCCATGAGTTTGTTTACCTATTCGGGGAGTTCACGTAGTATTTATTCTGCCCCTGTCTACCAACGGTAATGAAATGTTCATGACCGGCGGATCTTTCGATCAGCGTCGACAAGGTCGCGAAATGAAGCGATCCACTGTTGTCACTGGTGTGAAACTCATACATGATGCTCGGTTGTGTTGGTTCCGTGTGGTTATGGAAATAAGGACAGAGTTTCAGAGCCGCGATAAACCAGGTGATGGACTGCCTAGTCATTTATTGTGAGGTCAGGTACGTACATATACAGACATGCAAACAGACGCTTTGCGTACGTGCGTACGTGCGTGCGTGTGTGCGAGCGTGCGTGCGTGCGTGCGAGCGTGCGTGCGTGCGAGCGTGCGTGCGTGCGAGTGAGCGTGCGTGCGAGCGTGCGTGCGAGCGTGCGTGCGAGCGTGCGTGCGTGCGAGCGTGCGTTCGCGCTCACTCGCGCAAATGGAGACGGGTACCAAATTGTGTCTGAAGCTTCTACACGATGTGCTCAGCTATTCTTCCACTTAAAACCTTAAGCTCGAAGCAGTTCTCATCTCCACCTACCCAACTTGTTTTGGGGCATACAAGTTTCCAAACCTCGTCGGTCTGTTGTGTCCGGCTTGTCCTGGCTGCCCTGGGTCGTTAGCGCAAGCCGCATCCGGAATGGTGCGCACCACTTCCGGGTCATTCCAGTGCCCCCACCCCCCTCCCACGACTCCTACCAACCGGCGTCCACACGCCAGGAATCCCTCATTCCTGAAACCAAAACAAGTCAGTGGTTCCTGGAGACGGAGCGACACGACACGATCACGCGCTGCGACTGCAAAAGAATTTCCCATGCAGACTTGCAAACCCATCAGAAGATCGAACAGGGTTCATTGACTGTGGCGCTGATTTCAATCTTGTTGGCGGAGTTCGCCGGCTGGGGGTACGCATCAAGCATAGCTAGCCGCGTTTCAGGAGAGGTCATTTGGCGTGCAATTGTTTCCCTATGCACGTTTTCGTCGCTGGCAGGAAAGAGGCAAAGAGAGAGATTTTATCGTATTCGTATTATTCCCAAACTCCTCTCAAAAGGCAATCTCTTCGCTCGCCCGTCGTACGTCTCATTCCGTTCTGATCACATCTTTCAAGTGTGCGTGCCGCTTTTTGAAACTGATACGTGTACTGATTCTATTATGCTGAGAACTAGCGCTAACTGAAACAACATAAATGGTTCCATCGCTTCAATTTAGGACACAGCATGTTTCGAGGCTATCGCATTTTTTGTTGTTTATAAAATCTCGATCGTATATTTCAAAATGTTCTGTTTTTTTTCTTGGTTAATGTAACGCTCTTTAACCCGGAAAATATGTGAAACAGTTACGTACAGAAATAAATAGCTATAATAAATACGCAATTGAATGGTGATCTAGGGCCTACGGCGAACTATGCCAACATTCACTGCTCACTATCTGTTGTTAAGTATTAATAACGCATAGTGATTTTGATTTTGTAAAACCCAATCATCGCAGAAGGAAACGATGCTCTCTCTACAATAAGCATCTTCATTCAAAGCGACAGCCGTGCGTGAATTTCCTCTGGCGCAAACGGCGGCGTGGACGTCGGATGTCGTAGCCAAAAACGTCGTACACGCACTGACATCGTTAATCTGACATCGTTGGTTATTTGATCCAGGTTGGCTATGCGGAAGACACTTTCGTGAACGGTTCGGCATCGCCGTGACTTGTTAAGTGTCACTGAAGACATCTGGAAGTCCTTTTCATTTCGCTGTTTATTGATTTTTTATTACTTTTTTTAACTTGGAAGCTCACTGTGCATCTAATCTCAAACTCGGTACAAAACGGAAAGCGTTAACGGTAATCCGGCGAGAGGCCTTTTACTGAAGATTTGATTCCCTTTGTTTTCTTCATTTAAAGTTAAATTTTATAAGGAGTAATTGTTTATTGCAAATTGAAGAGGTTATTTTTTTCTGTCATTTGTGGAGAATAAAGGTTCTCAGGCGAAAAGCTACAAGCCAGTAGCTTGAAAGCGCCTGAGGTCCTTGCATATCTTTGAGAGTTTTTGAGAACATTTGGGATTTTACGATTATGTGTAGTTTGTGCCAGGACTCAAAGCACTGTTGATATGCTGGTCACGGTGCGGTGACCGCGGTGGCACTTCACACCAACAGACACCTTTAGCACACCATGTACCATGTTACTGGTGCCAGTACCGGAGTACGCGGAGCCCGCGCGCATCCAATGCGCATGCGCAAATCGCCTTGACGGCGCCAGATGGCGCCAGGGGCCCGGTAGCTGCGCGTACATCTGCAGCACTGGGACCAATCAGCGCGTGCTCATCGGCGGTGGGCGGGCTCCCGGTACTTTGATAACGGCAATGGTAACACGTTACACGGTATGCTAAAAGTATCTAATGACGCACTAACGCCTCGTGCGTCATCTCGTCCAGATAGCGGTAGCCATTAGCAGCTCGTTCCCTCCGACACGCATTTTCGAGACAGTGATGCGAGACATGCGACGGAGCCACGAGCTATTCCTTGTTTAGTTTATTTAGTACGAGCTCAAACAAAATTTGAGCAGGCCAAAATAAAGGAAAAAAATATCTGATTCTAGCCCGGCCTAAAAGCCTCAACGGAAGAAGCTTTAGCTCTTACCACCGCGCCACTTCGTTCCCGTTTGGGAGGCGGACGCCGAAACGCAGAGCATTCTGAACGAGTTGCCGTTACCACGGATCGATGTTCCAGTTCGCCTGATCTGGGTGCCAGGAATGAGCGCAGAATAACGGAAGAAAGCAAAAAAGAGAGAGAGAGATCAAAGAAAGAAAGGAAGAAAGAAAGAAAGAAAGAAAGAAAGAAAGAAAGAAAGAAAGAAAGAAAGAAAGAAAGAAAGAAAGAAAGAAAGAAAGAAAGAAAGAAAAAAGCATAGATTGAAAGGAATGAAAGAAGGATTGAGATAAGCAAGGAAGAAAAATAGCAAGTAATATAGGAAGGAAGGAAGGAAGGAAGGAAGGAAGGAAGGAAGGAAGGAAGGAAGGAAGGAAGGAAGGAAGGAAGGAAAGGAAAGGAAAGAGAGAAAGGAAAGAACGAGAAAAAGAGGGAGGGAGGTATTAAAGTAAAGTGAAGTGGAAGGAAGGCAGGAAAGAAAGATGGAAGAAAGGACATGAATAAAGAAAGAAGAAATGCAGGAAAAGAATGACGGAAACAATGAATGAATGAATGAATGAATGAATTCTGTTAAGCCATGCTCCGATGAAAGCCAGATTAGTTTTACATATCCTTCAGCTCCCGGTCCTGTTGCGTTAGTTCCGAGTCAACAAAGATTCAATAAAGTTGCAGTCGGTTTCGTCCATGTTTCGTTCACTCAATGTTTTGTTCAAGTTCCACAACCGGATTTGCGTAACTGATTCCCCAAAACAGGCTTCTATGTCGGAATTCTTGGTCTTCTTAGTGGTCCTCATTTTAAAGACTTCGACTTGTTCCTTTTCAATACGCCAGAGCAGTAATAAACTGGGCAACATTGATCCGTCTTCACCTGCAGAAAGCAAAATCGTACCTTTATTTGTGAGCGCGCAGCCTTCGTACCATAAACATTACTGCACTGTATTTCGCTATGCGAAGTTTATAGTCACCCAGTACGATTGGAAACATCATTTTTCTTTCTTTTTCTTGTCGCTAAAGGGCGGAAATGAAATGTGGGCACGAATCTGGGCGTTTCTTTCTCCAATACCTCTCTGTCTCTTTCTTTCTGTATTCTATCCATCAACCATTTCTTTATTCGTTTCTGATCCGCAACGAACAGAGTGGTGTGTACTCGATAAACAAGCTTTTATTCAGGGTCGATAACGAAGTCGATATTTGGCAACGGGTGTCTCTATCCAGAGATCTACATCCTATATTCCGTTCCCGTTTTTTGCGGCCTTTCATCCTTTTTCCCTCACTCTCTTCTTCTATTCTCTCTGTCTCAGTTTTGTCATTGCGAAATGACGTTTATGTTGTTTTTTTTTTCGAACGTCCGCAGAGTTCGATGGTAGCTCTCAACCGCCTCGCTTCTTCTTCTTCCTGAGCTTTTCGGGTTCGAGGGCAAGGGTGAAAGGGGAGGGGAAGGTCACGCTCTCTCGTGCCGCTGTGGTGTGATGGTCGTAAAAGGCCGATACTGGGCCGTCACCCACCAGCACGCGAATCGCCGAGGGCGGAATGCGTGTATCGAGCGCACTGAGCGTTCAGCCTGGGATGTTTGCCTGGGATGATGCATTCGTACACAGGAAGTGTTTCCGCGATGCCGACCGCAACCACTCCACACTCATTCGCTCTCCTCCTTCCTACCTTTCTTTCTTTCATTTTATTGCGAAAGCAATACTACTTGCACTTTCACGCCTTTGCCGTGCCGCGGCCGGTGACCACCATCGTGCAGCGGCGGTGACCACCATTGACCTTAATTTGACCTTGATTACATTAGAGTGGATTAGATTGGATTAGATTATATTGGACTGGATAGGACTGGATAGGATTCGATTGGACTGGATTGGACTGGATTGGATTAGATTAGATTACATTACATTACATTAGATTACATTGGATTGGAGTGGATTGAATTGGATTACAGTGGATTGGATTTGAATGACTTGGATTAGATGGGATGGGATCGGATGGGATTGGATTGGATTGGTTTTAATTGGATTGGATTGTATAACCGATGCATCACCACAAGTCTAACCACAAGCACCACCACCAGCCAGACTACCAGCTGTACCATGGCGTAGGTACGGATATCGCTTTCGCAATTACCGGGCTTAACCAAGCTAAGCCACAGCGAATTTTTTTTTTCTCTTTCTCTCTTTCTTTATTTTGTCCTTCCTTTCTTTCTCCTTTTTATTCGTTCATTCTTCACTAATTTATTTGTTTATTCCTCCACTCCTTCCTTCCTTCCTTCCTTCCTTCCTTCCTTCCTTCCTTTTCCCCGTTTTGTTCCTTTCTTTCATCCTCTCTCTTTCGACCGTTGTCTCTTTCGTTCTCTCATCGTATTCTCACATTCTTCCTAGTTTGTTTCATTATACCTAACAATCTTTTCCGCCTTTCTCCTTTCTTCTCACTATTTTCCGTATCTTCGAGTTTCCTTTTCCCTCTCTCTCTCTTTCTTTCTTATCCTTCATTCTATCTGTTCTTCCTTGCTCGTTTGCCTCTATTTTCTTTCAACCTTTACATACGACGCCACAGTTGCTACCAGAAGCCAAATTGATTGTCTCGAAGGCACGACGCTCAGGTCGTGTAATGGAAGGTAAGCCGATGAGATAAACTGTTTTAATGGCGGGCGTGCCACCACAGTGACGAGTAAATAATCTCTTCCGTGTTTCTGCAGGATAGAAAACAAAGCGCCGTTTGGAGAACAGTCGTCAAACGAAAGGAAGCACCTCGCGGCATGTCTGTCTCTAAGTGACTGGAACTTGTACAACACGAGTGAGCTGAAGAATATTTAAAAACGATATTCGTTTCACTCGCTGCGGATACCACTTGATGGCGCAAGCCCAAATTTGCTGAACTTCATCAACTATCCTTGGTGGCAGCTTCTCGTGGCAATGAAGGGAACCCCAATTTCCCTGGACTTCGCAGCTATTCTTGCCGGCAGTGTTCCTTGGCAATGAAGGATAGGCTACGGGGGTGGAGCGTGCAAAACTGTCATTCCGCCAGATAGTACGGCAGCTCAACGGTGCTAGCGGCCGCCTGACGCGTTGGTGTCTCCGTGGTATTTTCACTCCGTCGCTGGTGTAGCTGACGCTATCTATACAAAATCCTTCTGACAAGAATTGCCTTGCGAGTTTCTTTGTGATGACGAAAACTGTTTTTTTTCTTGAAGGTTACAGTTGGAAGTCGTGTTAGAAATATGCTTTAAGTAACTAATGCTGACTATATACTATGTTTTAATAGAAAAAAAAACTGCAAGCGTACACTACATTTCGCTGCGCAGGAAGAAAAAGCGTGTTTTGACCTCGTAACTTCTGCTCCATTGCCATAAAAAGTTGTCGCGGCGTGTCACATCTGTCCGCCACCATTAGCCCACACCACGTAATTCAGTGGCGAAGTTTTCACTTTCCTTTGTGAGGAATATTCTTAACGCCAAGGCCACACTTCGGAAACGGTCCCCGAAAAAATTCAAGTAGTTTTTCAACCCAAGTGCACCTTCCTGCAGTTGTCTATGTGGTCTAAAAAAACAACGAACTGAATTTAACGGACTTGTCATGGCAACAGCGAATGAAATGTTGGCAACTTGATTGCAGAACACAGCTTTACACACCATACCTTTCACCAATCTAGCGACTTTTTTTCTTGAAAGCGTACTTCAAAGAGCCTCATAAATATCTCAGTCATTGCAGGTACAATTCATTTCATAACTCACGGCTGAGAGAAGGAAAAAAAATGGCACTCATCGCAACAAGAAAAAAATGAACAAGTATCGAGGCATAGCCCCAGTTCGCTTTATCGCTCCAAAAACTCACTTATTGCATGTTAATCAGCATGGAATACATTAATCATTATTGCGATGCTTCGCCTGAATCGAAGAAGAGTGTTGTAACCTTCATCTTACGATGTCTGTGCCGCAACCGTTTCAACTAGTTGCTATGACTACAGCGCCCTACGAAACGCAAACGCGTTCAATGATTTCGTTTTCCTTTTTTTATCTTTGCTGCTAATCGTGCTACGTTTACTCTTAGGTTTGGTTCATAGAGACAAGTGGAAGTTTTAGAGAAAAAAGTATCTCGAAGTCTATTTTTTTGCATATTAGATTTTATAAAATCGAAGTTCCCTTTCAGGCAGCAAAAAAGGCTTTATAAACCGAAAAGCGTGGTTGAAGTTATGAGGCAATATTTTATTGCTTATTTTCGAACGTGCTATAGGCTCACTATAGTTTAATAAGTGATTCCAGCCGTACATTTTAAATAAAAGGTAAAAGGAACGCTCACAGGAGCACCACGGATTTGTCGTTCTTAGCAAAATTCTATTGTTTCGCTTTTTTGTTGACTTTCTTGGGGCAGCAAATCATCTATTATTAAAAATTTAATATTTCCACGCGATAATTCTTTGTTTATTACACGGTAGCTGCTTGAACAAGTCTCGCTTACGTAATGACTTGCTGTATTTTATTGAAAGTGTATTGTAACGACTTTCACTACCCCAGCTTTCCTATTACTGGTTTACTATTCCAAATTCCTACTTCACTACTACGTCTCTGTTAATGTATATTTGTAGATATATTTCTTCTCATCTTTTCTTATTCAACTTAGCACAAAATATGACTGCAAGCAGAATACTCCTTATTATTTTCCTTTTATCTTCCTAGACCGTAAAATCGACGTCAGTATATTTTCACCTTTTATCTTTCCTTTCTGACAGAAACGAAGTTTTGCTTTTTGACATGTTCGAAATTCGTGTTGTTTGTGTCGACATTTAAAAAATCCCTGCAAGTGATGCCTCCCTTTTCATCTTTCGATATCACTTGCCCGTGGTATAAATCTACTGCTTCACGCCCTTTGTGGTTTGTTGGGGTCGGGCCTTACTCAAGCTGTTTGCACAGCTTTTCCCCTTTTGGGCCTGTATCATTTCGACAAAAATGAGCAATAAAAAAAAGTTCCTGCATAACTAACATGCGAGCGAAGCAAGGGAAGCAGCAAAAAGACGAATAAGCGAGTTTTCCCGTGATTAGTTGGCTAAGTTATTAAACGAATAGAGAATGAATTCAATCGTGAGTGAGTCAGTCATCTACTCTAGAATGCTTGCGCCAAATAGGAGACATGTGGTACCCTTGCGGTACCTTGATTCGAGTCCATTGCTCATCCATGCGAGATCGATGGTCTTCCAGTAGTTAATAACTGCGCTCAAGTAAAAAGTGAGTGAGGGAGTGAATAGCTGAGTTAGTGATTGAGGGACAGAGTGAGAATATTAATGAGGGAGTGAGTGGGTGAGTATGAACTCGGTAATGAGCGGGGAATGAGGGAGACACCGCTATGTGTCACCCACTTCACGTCCTCTGTACCGCACTGTGATTTTGACCTCCAGGAAGGAATGAGTTAGTGTAAGGGTGAATGTATTCAGTGAGTGGGATAGTGAATCGGGAAGTGAACGAGTGCATGACCGAACGAAGGAGTGTGAGAGAGGGAGTTGGTGGAGTAAGGGGCTAGTGGGTGAGTGATGACTGAGTGGGATAAAGAATATTGTAGTGAATGAGCGGACGGGTGACTCAGAAACTGCGAGAGTGAGTGGAAGGGCATGAGTGAGGAAGCGAATGGCAGAGTGAGTGAGTAGTTGGATGAGTAAGTAGGCGAATAAGTAAAGGGAGTGAACGAGAGCCAGTGTGCGGGTAAGTGAGCGATAGAGAGGAAATGGAGGTCAGATGGGGGCGAGTGAGTGAGTGAGTGAGTGAGTGAGTGAGTGAGTGAGTGAGTGAGTGAGTGAGTGAGTGAGTGAGTGAGTGAGTGAGTGAGTGAGTGAGTGAGTGAGTGAGTGAGTGAGTGAGTGAGTGAGTGAGTGAGTGAGTGAGTGAGTGAGTGAGTGAGTGAGAGTGAGTGAGTGAGCGAGAGTGTGAGAGCGAGTGAGTGAGAGAGTGAGCGAGAGTGAGTGAGTGATACATAGAAAAACATTATGAACACGCCCACGTTCATGCGAGCGCTAAAAATTCTATGCCTCGCCGAAACCTTTCCACCTCCGCCGCCGACCTCTCTCACCCTTCGAGTAATCCTTCGACCGAGCAGGCCATCGACTCGACTCGGAGACAAGCTCTCTTCGCGCCTGCTTAACCCCGCACTCGGGGAGCACGTCATACGCGACGCGCACAAAAGCCGGGACTCATCCATCAAGTCGTCGCCGGCACGCCGACGCAAAGAAGAGCGGCAGCGCACTCTTGATCGCACCGGCGTCACATAACGCGTGGGCCGCACGAGAAAGTCGCGCTCTACTCTAGCAACTATAAAGACTGCCGCGAGACGACCTACGCTTCGCCCCCTGGACTGCTCGCTTCTTTGAGTGGCGGCAAGTCCTATCAATATTGCACAAACCTGTTCCGTACTTTTTTCTCTTTCCCTCTTTTTTCTGCCATGCTTCCTTTCTTCCTTTATTTCTTCAAACAATTTTTCTTCCTTTTCATGTTTTCTTTCTTTTTGATTTCATTTCCTCCTTTCGTTTTTTTATTTTTTTTAATTTCTCTCTTCCGCACCCTTGTTTCTCCATTTCTTCTTTTTGTTCCTTTCTTCCATCCTTACTTTTTCTTCCTTCCTTCCCGGTTTCTCGATAAGCCGCGAAGTCCCAAGGAGTGCCGAAGGCAGCAACAGCTTCATCGCTCCGAAGGAACGTGCCTTCGTTCGGAGCCAATATTTTATTCAGGGCGCTTCAAAAACCCCCTGGGATGCGGTCGCCGGCGTCGGAAGAACCCATCTCGCGATGCAGTGGCCGTTTGTCGTCGTAATCAACGTCGTTGTTCCTGACACGCCGCTGCTGTCTTTCGTTCGGAAACGCCGTCGCCTCGCAAGAAAAACAGCATGGATGGATGCCTTGTTTTTCCTCCTAGTTTGCGGACGGTGCGGTTTGCGGTGTTGCTGTACGGTCAGAGATGTGCTAACTCCTCTTGTCAACCTGCAGAGGTGCGCAGTTTAAAAGGCTTTCAAAATTCCGTAAATAATCCGTCGTTACCGCATGCGTAAGGACCCCGGACGTGCTAAATGTCAAACGTTAGTTTTCTGATGAAGTTGATGATTAATTTCTTAATGCGTTAGCACTAAAGCCCCCCCCCCCCCCCCTTCGCCGATTTTGCGTCGTGTGTGTTGCATCCAAACTGAACCGCTGCCCTCCGTGGCGGGTGGCCATTACCGCATTAACATTAGTCGCTACGACAGACACCCATCCTTTTCGCAAGACCCTAGCAAACGTATTTCAATGGTAAAGCGACTTTATTACTGTATAAAAGTCGTGTCCTTTCCACATTGCCATTATTGCTGTCTTTGTTTTTCTTTTACGTCTGGTCTTTCGTATGCTGTAATATTAGGCGTTTCTGTTCTAATACCATTGTACCCATTTACCGTTTTTTTTGTTGTTTTGTTCACTGTATTTTTCCCAATACAATTATGTTCATCATCTTTGCTTGTCTTTCTCGATATAATCATGTACTAAACCCCCTCCCATCTGTGATGCTTCCTGTGCGCCCTGAGGGAATTCATAAATAAATAAAAGCTTTGAATTCATTTAATCATCTTTGCGGGTGGTTGACCAACTTCTGTGTGCGAGCATATGCGACACATTTACGTGTAACGAGCCTTCGTTGTCTATACCGACGTTTCCCTGTCATGTTTGTTCACCGGTTTGCCAAGTTCTCGATCACTGAAACGTGCAGTCAGGTTTCAACTTTTTTTTTTTCTATCCTGAGAGTCTAAAGCGTCGTGTCGCGAACTCCCAGACGCCTCTCTCGAGCCGTTCACACAGAAACCGCATGACTGCACATCTGGGCGTGGACAAAAAGGGGAAAGAGGTTGTCTTCGCCATGCAACGGATGTTCTGTCGTGGATCCTTTGTAATTTTTTTTTCCCTAACTCCACACTTAGATTTGGCCAGAGTTGGAACTTTTAGCACATCCTAATTTTTTCTAAAACTAATTTTTTTCTCTCATGCGTCCCTAAACAAAATACCGACCACCATGTAGCTACCAAAAAAGAAAAACTGCAAACTGAAAACAAAAAAAAAACGCTACGCAGAAGTGTTGTTGGCGAACAAGAAACTCGCCGGCTTTTTCTTCGCGGTTGAGTGAGTCCTGTGGGAAAAACGGTCCGTGTTCCGAAAGTGGCAAAGCACGTGTAACGCGGAAAGCTCGGCAAAGTTTCGCTTTCGCATTGTTTTTGTGTTGTTTTTTTTTTGTCTCGCTTTGCTTGTGTCGGTGAAGCAGACGAGAGGGTGCTGCTCACCGTCTGCCTTGATAGTAGCAGACGACAACTTTTCGTGTTTTTCTATTTGTTTTCTCCTCATCATTTGGCCAAACTTTCTGCTAAGGAAGGGAATACTAGTTTAGAAGAGAAAGGGGAGATTATGCAACAAGCGCACCCAAGATGCATCGCGCTTTTTATTTCTTTCTTCTCGCTTTACCCTCGCAGTCTTTTGCACTGAAAGAAATCCGGGGGCGTTTCTTCACAAAGAAGCAAAAGGAAAAACAGGCTTGTTATTTTTGTTTTTGTTTTAGTTTTGTTTATGTTGCGCGCAACCAGAGACCGTAAACGCGAATGCAGACGACGATCACCCGAGTTTTCGTTTCCAACAACTTGTTCTATCCTTCGTGCGTTTCGGTCAATGCGTTTGGGATCTCTAGACGTTTCGAGCCGCTTCCCGTAGACCTACCCTTGCGTTTTATGCGTGTTTTTTTATGTATGTGTGCGTGTGTATTCGTGTACGTTCGCCTGTATCCGTCTATTTTATCCTTGTAGTCGTATCCGCGTGTTTGTTATTTTCCTTCCATAGTTCCCTAGTTTTGTCTATGCCGTATTTCCTCCCTCGTTTCCCGGTCCCCGGCGCATTGAAGAAGGCTCACGCCCGAGTAGGCGTGAACGAGCTGCTCCTCGTCTCCGCAACGGTTTCTTTTCTGAGCTGTCTTACGTTCATTTTCGTCTTCGCTTCTCCAAAGAAGAGTCTTCTCAGATCTGGAAAAAAATGTTCACAGGAAAAAAAAAAAGAAAGCAGTTCGAAATCGGCGAGTCGCACATACTTCTCTGCCGCCTTTGCTCGCGCAGATTCCGCCATTCTTTCGTTTTTGTTGAGCGATCGTCTGCATTTATACCTTCCTGTTGCCTCTCGTTTTATTTGTTTGTTTGTTTTTAACGTTTTGAAAACTGTACGAAAAAAGATAATCCTACTCAAATTTCAAGTATCTTTTGAAGTAGGCGGCGACGCCAAAGCAGAAATGAATAACCGCGTTCCAGTGACGCAAGGGATGTTGCGTAAGGCTATAAATAACGACAAATAAGAGCTCTTCGCCGCAGTCCTAAAAGCGTCCGTAGTGGAGGGGTCCTGTAGCGTAACATCAGGTGATCAATCTTCATTTTAGTTGCTGCCTCTGTCTCTTCCCCCTCCGCTGTTCACATTTTACCCTCTCCTCACAACGATAGCTTTCTAGGGGACTTCTTTTAGTGCAAGCAGCGTCGCCGTTGGCGTCACCGCTCAAGCACGTGGTGAAATAAAACAGACGTCTTTACCCGCTTACCGTTCACAAAGCTATCGAGGTAATCCTGAGAGCGGATGCTGTCTGTAACGTGCCTTCTGTGGTGGAGTAATCCTATTGGCTCTAGTCTCTGTAGTCCTTGTAGTGTACGCTTTAATAATGTAGAGGCAGGAAGAAAAATTCAGGTTGAGCCACACTGTTATCGCTATCACTCTTTCGCTCAGAAAATTGGCTAAGAAAGTTGGTTTTTGAGGAAAGAAAACGGCGTAGTAATTGTCGCGCTTCTCGATGGACACCTATGTGTCTGAGAATTTTTACAATTAGAAGCCCCACGGCGCCCAGTACTCGTCAATCATAAAATTCTCCCATTGGCTGAAGGGAAGCGACGTGACCAGACGAAGCATTTTCATTGGCTGAAAGGAGGTGACGTCACTTCTGGCAAAGGAATCCGCTGCTGCTAACGCTATCGCAATGCCAACATATAACGGAATTAGTATTAAGGGAGAAAATTACTCATTTGCATCCACCCAAGCTCTGCCATACGGCTACAAAGGATAACTATATAGAGCTTCCGCAGAAACTTCGTAGTTAAAGAAAAATTCGTCCTAGTCCGGGGTTTGAACCCGGGACCAGCGCTTCTCCGGAGCTGTCACCCTACCAACTGTGCTAATAGGGACGGCTAGCATATATTAGGCGAGATCGAATTCTTTTTTATCTACAAAACTCCAAGTGGAAACAGTGTTGGTCAAATGTTTAGGGGAATCCCCCAAGGTGCAGTAAATTATTAATAAGGGAGTAATTACTCCCTTATTGAGAGTAATTACTGAGTAAATGAATAATTTTTCCTTCATTACAAATGTATTGCACCTTGGGAGACTCCCCTAAACATTTGATCATAACGCAATTAGATCTCCCTATGAATTTTTTTCGGGTTTTCTGTACGCACCTGTGTCTCTTGCTTATAACATGCATAAAGTGCGCTGCAAGAAATGTGCTCATACTCTGTGTCATACGTCATCATCTTAGAGCACTAAACGAATTCCTGCAGCTGTCTAGCCCGGTGTTAAAGCGGGCTACATACTACGTTCAACTTGTTCCTTGCATGAACCCGACCTGGCCGAAACGTAGTTTCACTTTTGAACGGGAACGTTTTTGGCTCCGATATACGATGTAGTCGGCGCATAATACAAAATGGTGCTTTACACCGCTACTTCTGTGAGACAAATCACTTTTGGCCGTTTTAGAAGTACACTGTTAAGCTTGACGCTCGAAACAGTCGGAGGACTTTTTTTTCGTGATTTTTACTTCTGCTGATAGAACTGCAATAAAGGAAACGACAGTGACTATGGGTACATATATACTTCATTCTGTTACTTTATTCTCTCATCTTCATTCCTTTACGTAAACAGAAATTAACATATCAGTGGATTTCTAAGATGCACAGCAACCTGTGAAATATCATACGCACTAAATTCGCATGAAAAGCATTGTCCGCCATTGCATTAGCAAAGCGCACTTCGCAGATTTGTGCGCTATTGTTATGCGAAAAAAAATGCCTGAAATATCTTCAGTCATATCTACAGGCAGTATCTTCAGCAAGACCAAGCAAGCCCAAAGAACACTAGAGTGTTGTAGTATGCGATTCTCAAAAGGCCTATAAAAAGGAGCTTGCAGAGCTTGTTTGTTCTTGCTTACATCGGTGAGCCTAACGTAATTTCCGTGCAGAAAGCCAGTAAGTCAGTAACTAAAAAGCCATGTGGTACTGCAGATATTGCACACACGCATAGAGATGCGTATCAAACTGATGAGATACAATAGTGACGCGAAACGGAGAACGATCGTTCTGCTGTTTACAAGGCTCAAATAGTATCCCCCGATTTCGGAGTCCGTTGAAATGATCCTTTTGTTTTTTCTTTGCGGTTTGTAATGACACCATTGTGTTCCGAATATAACGCCATCCTTCTCGTTGGCACGGTATTCTTTTCTGGCCACTGAAGCTGATTGGAAATTCATGAAAGCATTATTACGAATAACACACCCAATATCTGTCCTCTCTGAAAAGAAATCGCATTAGGCCTACGGGCCTTCTTCACTTGAAATATTTATGATGACTCAGGATTTCCTGTACTTGAAATATGCACTCTAGAGTAGAGGCTGCTATAGTAGGGATGCAGTGACGTGTTAAGTTCGCTTCGAATGAAATGGATGTTATCGGGCCGACAAAGAAAAGGCGATGCAGAAGAAAATCTACTTCAGTCAGAAAAATAGAGCGCTCAAAAGTAGGATCATGACTTTTCAAACTGAGCGCAACAATGCCTGTTGTGTCAATTTTGAGCTGGTTAGCTGTTTAGTGAAAAAGAAACATGTCGATAGAAGAGGGCGACTGGTTGTTCCGCCGAAAATCCAAGAGATTTGACTTCAGAGTACAGTATGACAGCAGTAGAGTACTTCAAATGAATAAAATAGCGTGAATGCTGGAGAACGGCAAAAGACCGAAAAGGACCTGACAGAAAGTTTTCCACTTTTTCTGTCTCTACAATTGTCCCGCTCCCTGCACCGTTTTCTTGTTCTGAGACCAGAAAATGCACCAACCTACCCATCGAAACGTCTTGTTTCCGAGTAGTTCGGACGGCGCGAAAACAACAAAGACAAAGGAGACACGAACACAACAGGACGGGCGCCAACCCGAGACTGGCAAGTAGATACGGCAATAAGGTTGGTACACGTAATGACGGGGTCGGTACAGAAACTTGAATAGAGGAAAGGGCCCAATGCAGAAGAAATATGCTCAAGAAGTACTTTGATTTGGGCTAGTTGGTTCATATTTTGAAAGTAGTTCGGACGCCGCGAAAACAACAAAGACAAAGGAGACACGAACACAACAGGACGGGCGCCAACCCGAGACTGGCAAGTAGATACGGCAATAAGGTTGGTACACGTAATGACGGGGTCGGTACAGAAACTTGAATAGAAGAAAGGGCCCAATGCAGAAGAAATATGCTCAAGAAGTACTTTGATTTGGGCTAGTTGGTTCATATTTTGAAAGTAGTTCGGACGGCGCGAAAACAACAAAGACAAAGGAGACACGAACACAACAGGACGGGCGCCAACCCGATACTGGCAAGTAGATACGGCAATAAGGTTGGTACACGTAATGACGGGGTCGGTACAGAAACTTGAATAGAGGAAAGGGCCCAATGCAGAAGAAATATGCTCAAGAAGTACTTTGATTTGGGCTAGTTGGTTCATATTTTGAAAGTAGTTCGGACGGCGCGAAAACAACAAAGACAAAGGAGACACGAACACAACAGGACGGGCGCCAACCCGAGACTGGCAAGTAGATACGGCAATAAGGTTGGTACACGTAATGACGGGGTCGGTACAGAAACTTGAATAGAGGAAAGGGCCCAATGCAGAAGAAATATGCTCAAGAAGTACTTTGATTTGGGCTAGTTGGTTCATATTTTGAAAGTAGTTCGGACGGCGCGAAAACAACAAAGACAAAGGAGACACGAACTAGCCCAAATCAAAGTACTTCTTGAGCATATTTCTTCTGCATTGGGCCCTTTCCTCTATTCAAGTTTCTGTACCGACCCCGTCATTACGTGTACCAACCTTATTGCCGTATCTACTTGCCAGTCTCGGGTTGGCGCCCGTCCTGTTGTGTTCGTGTCTCCTTTGTCTTTGTTGTTTTCGCGCCGTCCGAACTACTTTCAAAATATGAACCAACTAGCCCAAATCAAAGTACTTCTTGAGCATATTTCTTCTGCATTGGGCCCTTTCCTCTATTCAAGTTTCTGTACCGACCCCGTCATTACGTGTACCAACCTTATTGCCGTATCTACTTGCCAGTCTCGGGTTGGCGCCCGTCCTGTTGTGTTCGTGTCTCCTTTGTCTTTGTTGTTTTCGCGCCGTCCGAACTACTTTCAAAATATGAACCAACTAGCCCAAATCAAAGTACTTCTTGAGCATATTTCTTCTGCATTGGGCCCTTTCCTCTATTCAAGTTTCTGTACCGACCCCGTCATTACGTGTACCAACCTTATTGCCGTATCTACTTGCCAGTCTCGGGTTGGCGCCCGTCCTGTTGTGTTCGTGTCTCCTTTGTCTTTGTTGTTTTCGCGCCGTCCGAACTACTTTCAAAATATGAACCAACTAGCCCAAATCAAAGTACTTCTTGAGCATATTTCTTCTGCATTGGGCCCTTTCCTCTATTCAAGTTTCTGTACCGACCCCGTCATTACGTGTACCAACCGTATTGCCGTATCTACTTGCCAGTCTCGGGTTGGCGCCCGTCCTGTTGTGTTCGTGTCTCCTTTGTCTTTGTTGTTTTCGCGCCGTCCGAACTACTTTCAAAATATGAACCAACCAGCCCAAATCAAAGTACTTCTTGTTTCCGAGGCATTGAGAGAGCATTCAATTCTATTGACATCGCATTGCTCACGTGCCGATGGTTATAGCCTGTAAATCTGTTAAGGCGCAAACTAACTTTTCTTTTCTTTTCACGTTACTGAATGATTGGTTGTCTCCATTTGGCGGGCACAGCAACCTTGCGCGGTCCTTTTGGGAATCTTTCCTCTGGATACACTTGGCTCACTTGGAGTAAAATGATCATTATTGTATTTACTTAAAGATGGGTTACGTTGCATGCATTGGGTTCTGAGCGTTACAGAGCAGATTGCGAATGTTAATTGTCCGGGAGACAGTTTGCAATGAGGGACCTCCCGACAAAAAAAAAAATCAAGGGTTTAGGTTTAGTTCAGTTTGATAGTATAGGAAAACGCAGATCCATAAAAAATGCTAAAAGAAAATGCAGGAAGGCAAACGCATGTAGAACAGTGCAGGGCAGATGAATGCATGTGGAAACGATGTATCGCAATAATAGTATGTGATTGCGTGAGCGCAACCTTATATGCGTATCTTAGTTCACAGTCCTCTTCTTTGCTATCGCCGTCACGGTGGCTCAGTGGTTATGACGCTCTGCTGCTGAATCAAAAGACGTGGATTCAAACCCGGCCGCGACGGTCCCATTTCGATGGAGGCAAAATGCTAGAAGCCCGTGTGCTGTGCGATATCAGTGCACGTTAAAGAACCCCAGGTGGTCGCAATTTTCGAAGTCCTTCACTGCAGCGTCCCTCATAGCCCGAGTCGCTCTGGGAAGTTAAACCCCCTAAGCCAAAAACCATCTTCTTCGCTATCGATTATGCTACATTTACTGTGAACGCATGACAAGAGACTTTCTGACGTCGCCGTAGCCTACGTCAATGTATTGGGCCCTAACCGACAACTACTGCGTTTAGTTGCTTCTTAAATGCTGTGTGTCCACTGCTGTGTGTTCCTTTTTTATAAAAAGGGCAACGTAGAGCCATGGAATAAAAATCAAACATTTCTTATATCTAAAGAAGCTGAATAGTCACAGACTACTATAACACGACAAAGATGAGAACTAGTGAGATAGAGGTTCCTAAACTTCGCACAGTATTTTCACAACATTAATTTCCAGTTCCCTGTCGCAAATACTCTTTTTCTCGCTAACATGCTTTCCGATCGATATAGTGTTGTTGTTAGAATTTCGAAGCATGCAAAATCGCTTTCCTTATACCGTGTGCTCAATACTCGCTTCGTTGATGGCGTTGTCCAATCAACGGCTAACAAGGACGCTGTGCTGTTAGTCCGGGACACAAAGCATCGTCTCATCTCGTTTGTGGTGGAGGAACGTTCGGACTCGACGTGTTGCCAAATATACGAACGATAGACGATACAACGGCTGGACGATTATTACTACGCCTCGCATGGCATTCGATACCGCTGTCTGGGACGACGCGATACCGTAACTGAGCCGGACATCAACGGTAGCTTCACCCTTGTTTCCCATTAGGGATATTGAAACTCGCTTTTCGTCGTTGTTTTGCGCGACGTTCGACCGTCTATTTGACGTTTTGGTGTTTTGTACCGGAGCGCTCATTGGCTCCGCTAGGCTCGTTTGGTGTTTCTAATCATAGTTTTTAGTAGCGCACAATGGACGACTCACAGTATGCCCTACGCCGCTACCTGTCATGGATGTAATAGCTGGATGTTTTTTTGACGAACGCCTATCTTTTGCCGCTCCTATTTAAGAAACGCATTACTGAGTACAACGACGTCCATTTTTCTTATTAGTCGATAATGACAGAATTTTCTTGCTCCTTCTTAGATTAAGACTACAAATAAAGAAAAGTGAACGCTATCTACATCTGCCGCAAAGATGCGTTTTCACTGAATTCCGAGCCCTTGTAACCAATCGTGGCTATTTTTTCTTCTTCGTCTGTCACTATTTTCTCTTCGTCAAAAGCTGACCTGGAAAGCATGGGTAGCCCGTCGCTGAATTCCGAGCCCTTGTAACTAATCGAGGCTATTTTTTCTTCTTCGTCTGTCACTATTTTCTCTTCGTCAAAAGCTGACCTGGAAAGCATGGGTAGCCCGTCGCCCTGCCTACGCATCCGTGTGTGGGGCCATGTATGCATGTACACATATGCGTATACACCAATACCTATACCCATACCCATTACACTGGAGAATACACGCTTATCGCATCAAGTACGCACAATCTTTGAAATACCTTATACCAGCTCCCCTAACCAATTTCCTTATTCAAAATGTTGATATTCTTCATCTTAATATTAGACATCTAAAGCCTCTACAATGTACGAATGTGCATATATAGCACCACATTATGCATTTTATATATACATGTGGCCACTTGCATTGCATGAAGTGTACGCTTTTAAATTTGTGTATGTTGTTTGTTACTATCCAAGTGAATCGAAAACTGGAATGTTTCAGTTGGAGGTCTGCAGTGCGAAATTTGAAGTGTTCTCACGAAATGTGTACGCGACAAATACGTCAAAATCTGCCGTGCCAGCCTATAGAGTGCATTTCCGAATTAAAAATCGCCTAGATAGTAATAGCTACCTTGCCTCAAATTTCATACTTTGAAAATACTTACGTTGGTATAAGTGGCTCGACCCACGTGATCGCCACGTGGCACATATAATGAATCCCCATTGGCTGGCCTGCCTGGCTTACACTGTATAAGGCCGTCATGCAAACTTTTAGGTCACTGCATACTACGCCAGCGACCGAAGCCATAAGGCAGAGAAGGCGTCCCCGATGCAAATCTCGCTGCAAAATTACCAGTGACTTTTCTTTTTGTTTGTTTTCTCACACAGTGAATTTGAACCGTACTACGTTCGCTTTTCGTGAAACTTGACCATTCACAGGAGGTCCGTCCGGAGGCCTGCCCTAATTTATAGCCTCAAATAAGCGGGCGGGGATGCAGCCGCAGGCAGGAAATTGGACAATTAAGGCACTAACGACGATAAAACGGCGCGCCGTTTAAGCTTGTGACCGTCCATCCGTACTGGCCTTGGAACCCTACAAGGAAAGAAAACAACTTAGGATCGAAATGAACAGGCGCCAAAACGAACACGAATAAGCTTAAATCAAAAACTTCATTCTATGTACGTGTCGTTCCGCCGTTTAATTTTACATCCAATGCATTTGGTACGAGTTTTTTTCTCTCTCTCTGGCCTGATAATAGTTCATTGGAAGCCATTTCGGCCAGGGCTTTTAGATGCGGTGAGAACGGTGATTGAAACGAGGCTAGCATGAAGCACCAGCTTACGTCCGCGGTTCAGGTCAGATGTTGAGGTGCTTTTGAGCTTACTTCGTCGTTTAAAATGCTGTGAGGTGAACTTCCTGTACTGTCCCCGTATACTGTAAGTACATATGCCCGAATGAGTGTAAGCTTAAAGGAGTATAAAAACCAAATTTTTGCATTGCTCTTTCTTCTTTCAAATGATGCGTTAGACGGTAGTATACATGGTTTACACCGTGTATTCGCCTACGACCACAAAACAATTTATGGTTGAATTTCTTGATGCTGTTTCGGTTTCGTCGTCATCAGCCGAAAGATGTCTGTGACGTGTAGTTGGTGTTTAGCTCACGTGGGGCATAGAAAGAATGACAGTATAACCGGTGATACCTTGTTTATTGGAATTCCATCTCTTGAAGCAGGCTGATTAAAGTGTTGTAGTGATTTAAAACTATCTACCAGCAAGATGATCAGGTGTTATAGCAGAGCTAATTTTGACCAAATGAACCATGAATTAACCTCTTTCTCTGGGCGGTTCTTGGCTGAATCTACATTCCGTTCCATTGAACAGAACTCGATAGTGTTTAAAACTACTCTAATTAACCTCATTACAAAACACATACCGGTTATCACAAATAAGTGCAGCAAAAGTGCGCCCTGGTTCAGTGGGCGGCTGCGAAGAGCTAATAATAAGAAGAAACGTTTGTATAGGCAGGCAGTTGCTAACAACCAATTAAACACATGGGAAAAATACAAACAAAGTGATAAAAACTACCAAAAAATGCTTAAAACTACCCGTCGCCAGTTTTATAATGACGTTTTGCCTGCCATGCTATCTAATAACCCCCGTAGGTTTTGGAGAGTAATTAACCCTCATTCGCGTGCCGATTCTTTTTTGACAAGTTCTGATGGTGACCAGCTGGACGATGTCCATTCTGCTCAGCTCTTCAACAATGCCTTTTCATCTGTTTTCACTCAAGAAGTCATCACCACATCTCCAGTTCTCAACCCATTTCGAGATTATTCAATGCCCCCAATAGTCATCAGGGAAGATGGTATTCTTACTTTGTTAAGTAATCTTAAAATTACCACATGCGCGGATCCACTGGGCTTTAACAACAAAATACTAAAAAACATATCTCACAGTATTTTCCAAGTCTTGTCTGTACTTTTTTCTCAGTCTTTATCTTCTGGCTCCATCCCGCACGACTGGCGTATAGCCAAAGTAATTCCAATTTTCAAATCTGGCGTCCGCTCTGATCCTCTAAACTATAGACCCATATCATTGACTTGCACTTTCTCTAAGCTCCTTGAACATGTCATACACACTCAGATCATTCATTATCTTGAAGATCATAACATCATATTTAAATATCAGCACGGTTTTCGCAAGGGATTTTCTTGCGACACTCAGCTCGCCGGATTTACTAACGACTTATTTACTTCTTTAGATGTCGGAATTCAAGTCGATGCGTTGTTTTTAGATTTTTTCAAAGGCATTTTATCGGGTTCCCCACCATAGACTACTTCTCAAGCTATCGCACCTTAATATTCACCCTCAGGTACTAGCATGGATTGAAGACTTCCTTTCATCTCGTGCTCAGTTCACTTCTGTTAATGGTTCTAACTCTACAATGGCCCATGTCACATCTGGTGTGCCTCAGGGGAGTGTGCTTGGTCCCCTGCTCTTTCTAATATTTATTAATGACTTGCCAAATTGCATTTCTTCACAAATTAGACTGTTTGCTGACGACTGTGCTGTGTATCGAACCATTACAAATGACGGTGACCGACAATTCTTACAAACTGACCTCGATTCTATTAACATTTGGTGTCAGTTGTGGCTTATGACCCTAAATCCCTCTGAGGCAAAGCTCGTCTCCTTAACTAGAAATTCTTATCGCATACCAACCGCATACTCTCTTAATGACATAACAGTTGAGACAACTTCCACTTACAAGTATCTAGGAGTTCACCTTCAATCAGACTTAACCTGGAACTATCATATTAACTTGATTCTAGCAGCTGCTAGCCGTTCTCTTGGCCTTTTAAAACGTAACCTTCGACATGCTCCGGCGCATGTGCGTAAACTTGGTTATATTACATTAATTCGACCTAAAATTGAGTACGCTTCCGCCATATGGGACCCAGATCAAGCCTACATCAAAGATAACATAGAATCCCTGCGAAACCGTGCTGCTCGTTTCATATATTCTGACTACTCACGTTTTACTAGCGTCACGGCTTTAAAAGCTCGTGCTGGACTTGACAGCCTTTCCCATCGTCGTAAACTGGCTCGCTTAACTCTTTTTCACAAAATTTACCATCATCCGTTGCTTCACGACGATTTCTTTCACTTACCCTCAGCAGTGTTTCCACGCCGTGACCATCCTTTCAAAATCAAACGCATCGCATGTCGCACTTCAAGTTATGCTAAATCATTCATACCCAAAACCATTATTGATTGGAACCGGCTGCCTTACACAATCGCAACTGAAGCGAATGCGACATCATTTCATGAACTTTTAAAAAATCAAAGCCATGTGTAGTTTTCTTCTAGTTCTGTTCTGCTCACCGCAATGTGTTCGAGTTTTGCTTTTCGTTCTGTTTGTTCCGTTGTTTTTATCTTTGTGTTTTCTTTTCTTGTTTTTTTATTTTGTTTATTTTGTGTCTTGTTGTTCCGCCACATTTCGATTCTTGCTGACTACCAGTTATTGCTCTTTTCTTGCTTTTTTTTTGCCCTGTTACTCATGTTAATGTTCCTTCTATGTATTCAAGTTGAAATTTTTACCATCCCCTATGTAATACCCTCGTGAAGAGGGCCTTTAGGGGTATCTTGAAATAAATAAATAAAAATAAATAAATATATGTAAGGTTTTTCCGCGCCTCACGTGACCGAAACATCAACTACACGTAAAGTGACCATATCTTTCAGACCCCAAAGCGGGACATAGGTGGGAGGGGAGGACATACATTAAACCAATGTATGGTCCGCAGCTTCACAGAACACCTCCAGTTCGCTCTTTTGAACACATTTCTTTCCGTGTTCATCTTAGTATGTGCGGCTTAAAGAGTGCTGTCTCTACACTCCAGCCTTTTCTTTGCCATTCCTTATAGGATATTTTCAGGTGTTGTAGATATAACCTATGTGTGTTTCCTCTTCTTTTTTGTCTTTCTTTTGCTTTCTACACCTAATCTGCCTAATCTATTTTTACACCTAATATTGTTATGTTTGTTTCGAGGCCCACTCTTTTTTTCCTCGCCATTAACTTTTACGTCCTTTCTGTCCGAGAAACAAACCTCGCCATAATTCTCCTTTCTCCAATTTCTTTCTCGCTTGTCGCCCACTTCCCTTTTTTTTCCCCTGTTTTTGCGCCTGTCCGCCTAATTTGAAACACAGATTGCTGTTTCTTCCCCGCTCCTTCCCCACGGTCTTGCGCAAGTCCTGTTCCAATGTCCTATTCGTGCAAGTGCCAGGCCGCACCATTTGTCTCCTTCCTTTGTCGCATGCTCGTTTCCCCTTCGTCATTCCCTCCCTTTCATTTCCCCCTTTGGTTTCTCGCAATACGAGTTGCGGTCTCCCTTCAATCTCCCCATTCCCCGGACCGAACTGCGGCCGTCGCCTCTGCGGCTACGCCGCGTCTCGCCGAGATTAGCGCGACAGCAGCAGCAGCGCCGGTGGCGTACAGAAAACGAGGCGCGCCTGTCCTCCATTGTCTGTTCCCATTAATCTCGGTGGGGCCTATAGTCTCGGCCAGCACCCCGACCGCGACCTGCCGTCGGTGCCTGCTTACTCGCCTGGCGGCTTGCCTGCCTGTCTTGCGGCAGCGTTGCTTCTTTCGCGCTGTGGTCGTCGCCCTCCCCCTCTCTCTGACCCTCACCACGGCACGGTGTTGAGGTCGCTGGGTGGCGTAGCCGTAGACACAATTCGTGCCGGGGCTTCGTGTCCTCGCAATTAGGCTCGCGTGTTCAGTTCAGTTCGATTCGGTTCTCGAGCTGTATTGCGACACTGCCTAGGGGGACTCATTTGCCTAATTACTTTATATCTATACGTGTATGATGGACCTTCTCCTGAGCGGATGCAATCTGTGTGGGAATATGTGGTAGCAAAATAGAAATTGGAAATGCTCAAAAAAAAGCTTAGCAACCACAGAAGCCGTTGCTGTTTTTGTTGCTGTACTGAAGGGATAAATGGCGCATTCACCGGTGCTGTCATATTCTTCGACCACAACAGCTTGCTGCTCTTCGCCTCTGCGTTCTTTCAAGTTCACCTGGAGTGCACGGATAAACTATCACCCTACCTACGCGGCCATACGTATACTGTGTGTGCTAAAAGTAACCAGGCAGTGTCGTTTGTTTCTTTGCGTTTAGCGGAGCACTCGTAGCACCACCTTTAAGCTCCAAATTTGTGTAAGGTAAGAACATTTGTCTTTAAAATTTGAGACCTTTTGGTTTTTAAGGGTGGCGTAAGGGCCCCACTAAACGCCTCAAAAGCAAACACTGTTGCCTGAGTACTTTTTGGCAAAGACGATACGCTCTGCGTGGTCATGTATACAGGATAAGTTCATAAACCCGTGAGTCCTCTTTACTGTTATCCAGGTGATCTCGGACCTGAACAAGTATCGAGGCACGCTAGGAAATGCGGACGCAAGAGCAGGTTAAAACCGGACGTGCGAGCCGTACAACGTGTTTCTACATGAAATATGCCGCGTTAGCTTTTAGCCCGTAGAGGGAATTTCGCCGAGGTGAGCCGCAGTGAGAAAATGGGACGGGTTCAGTGGAGTGGGCGTTTTCCAGTGTTTGCCGTTTCCATCTGGCTTCACGCAGGTGACGTACTATCTTGAGGGAGGGAGGGAGGGCGCAATAATCAGAGGAGCTGAGAGGGAGAGGCGAGATGTGATACTTTAATAGCTGACTTCTCGACGGAGGAGAGAGCCAAAGAAGCTAGGAGTTCCTATTTTATCATTACTTTTGAATTTTTGCACTATTTTTGAAAATAAGCTTGCTATGAAGCGCAATACACTGCAAATTTTGACCGGTTGCTGCGCGGTAACAAGTAAGCAAGATATTCAGCTGGGGACAGACAAAGGAACTAAAGAATCGGACGAAGCGCTGGGTTCTGTCTTTGTTTCTCTTTACTGCCTTCATCTGGTCCCTGTGCTGTACCTCTTGCCTTGCCATGGAATTTCTTTCCTATTGCCGCCCAAGTTTCTAGGCAATATTGAACACTTTCAGGCAATTTCCCGCTTAAAGTTTTAACAAGAAGCCACAAAATACATTACTAAAAAAAAATTGCCGACGATTACGTCACTTTCTAATGCGAAATTTGAGCGCAGCTCATCAGCTGGTTCAGCTTTTCGATAGATTGAGGCAAAGAATTCGAGCAAGACATGTGTGTACAATTACAGACAACTTATTTTTCGCACATATTCTTCCCTCAAGAAACACTCCGCTAACAGTTCCTTACTGTCATGAAGAAAGCTTTGTGATCGGAGAAATAGGTAGATATATGCTCGACTTGCTGCACCAGTGCACGTTAAAGAACCCCAGGTGGTCGGAGCCCTCCACTACGGCGTCTCTCATAGCCTTAGTCGCTTTGGGACGTTAAACCCGATAAAACCAAACCAAACCAATTTCTGGTTCTCAAAGAGGTCTATGCAACCATTTCGTGAGGCTGTCACAGACGTGGGAGGCATTACGAGCGAGAGGAACGGGATGTTCTCCCATATGCGTGGTAAGGAATTCCTCTTTGTTTGTCTTTATATCTACATTAAAGTGCCCACCCACTCTGCCACCCTGGCAGGTGGCAGTTAATGGTTGATCGCGAGTTCGCACACTATTGTCAGCGCTAACGCATACGGCCTACCTCTCTCTCTCATCACCCCACGTATGTACCTATAAGCGCGACTCCGCCGTCCGCTGACCCAGGGAGCCAGTTATACGCACTTCCTTTCCATAAAGTGATCGGAATGTAAAATGTTGTCAACGCCAGTGAACACAACGAACGCCGACGGCCTATGGCGTCAGCGTCACGTTTCTGGCACAAGAAGTAGCAAGCGGACGCGCGTCGCATCGGTTCCGCACATTTTGAGCAAATTCCACCGGACCAAATCATTCTCGCCACCGGATTTTATTCGGAACGGAAAGATATCAAGTGCTGGATCCCCAGGATAGAAATTTCAAGAGGTAGGACCAGTTTTCGGCTTTCTACCGGACTTGAAAGTTATAAAGCGGGCGCCGGCCCGCTAACCCTAACGGGCCACCCAGCTCGACATCGTGAGAGCATGGGCCGCTAACCTTGTCGACGACGCCGACGCCTAGCATCGACGCCGTTTCAAAGACGGACCATATGGCGGGGCCCAGCCAAGACAACGATGTGTCAGCACAATCGTCAAACGTCCTTCTCAACGAATTCCAAGTGATGGATGAAGACGACTTCGGAGACGCCGACTTGGGAAGTGAGGACGAGATCCCGTCCGACTCCTCGTCGAAGCCAGCCGGGTACAACAACGATGCCAGCTGGGAGCTTGTACAATCCAAGCGCCAGAGAAAACTTCAAAGGCGAAAGGAACGCAAAGGCACGGGAACCGGCCCGGACGCCAATCCTCAAGACGGAAAATTACCGGGTGATGCGACCGGCTGCAACAAGTATGGATCAAGGGAGCAGAGCAGGCCTAGGCGAAGAATGCCGCCACTCCCCAGAAGCGACTACAAGATCATTATTCGACCCAAGAAAGGACTCATGGTGAAGTCCCTCACCACCCACCAAGTAGCGCGCGCAATTGTCATGGCGTGCGGCCAGCAATGTAAGGACGAGGACCTACTTGTAAGGCTTCGCACCGGATCCAATATCATTATCGTTAGCACCCCGCACGAGCAAACGGCTCAGCTAGTGCGGCACATTACCCGTCTCAAATTCGACGGAAAGCCTTATGATGTAAACGCTTACGTGGCAGCACCGGAAGACGTCCTGCGCGGCGTGATCCATGGTGTAGAGCCAGGTACCCCTCCCGAAGAACTTAAAGCACACCTACGGGTCAGAACTCAAGGAGTGACCATACTTCAGGCAAGGATGCTCGGAAAATCCAAGACGGCAGTGCTCACTTTCGACGGCCCAGTCTTGCCGAAATTCGTCATTTATTACGGAGGTGAAGTACCATGCTACCAGTACCGCCCCACTAGGCAAGTGTGTTACGTCTGCTTCCAGCAAGGACACCGTTCCGACGTGTGCCCCACACCGAACATTATTGTGTGCGGACTGTGTGGAGTTTCAAACCCGCCCGCCGACCACGAGTGCACGCCCAAGTGCATAATCTGTGGCGAGGCACACCGGACCGGATCCAAGGAGTGCCGAGAGAAATTGAAAAAAGCCAGGCCAAAACCCACAGGAGAAAGAGGACGCAGCGACCAACGCGGGCGACAACCCAAGCGATGGCTCAGCTCAGAGGGAGAGACATCGAGGAGCCGATCGAGGTCCAACTCCTTCCCGCCTCTACCACCAGCCGGCCCACAGGAGGGGGAGAAGCAAGAGAAAAAGAAAAAGAAGAAGGTTTCCCAGACAAGCGGCAGCAAGGTGAGCTGGGCTTCTACCACTGCTTCGCACTTGGTAGGAAAGGGTAGTAACATAGACAACACAAACAACAAAGACAGTCGCGTCACAGAACCGAAGGACGCGAACAGCGATGCGCTCAGACGCGAGCTAGAACTCGCTCGAATCAAACAAAACGAGCTCGAACGCAAAGTTGAGGAACTCACAAAAACACTAAAGGACCAACAGCGGGAACTCGACACGACTAGAGCCCTTCCAAAACAACAACCACAGGCATCGAATGAAGGAGACCTTGAAACACGAATGCAACAGATGATGCAGCAGATGATGCAGGATATCATGCAGCAAATCCAATCGCAAATGCAACAGATGCAAGTACAATTCCAAGGGCAGATCGCAGAGATCAGAAGCGCTTTTCGAAAACAAAAACATACAGAAAACATTAGGGAAAAAGCGTACAACCGTCCAGCGCTAACAGCTTTCGCAAGCGAACAAGGCAACAGCAGTGACGCGTAAACATGATCAATACGTATCGGCAAGAACAAGAACACTTAGATATTTGGCAATGGAACTGCAGAGGCTACCGCAAAAAGCAGGCCCTTTTAAAACAATACATAAACACACAACTGACACCTCCTGATGTAATTGCGCTCCAAGAGACTGGAATCAAGCCGACCTTACAAGGGTACGAGGTTTACGAGAGTCAAAACGAAGGTAAAGCGGCCGTCCTAGTCAGCAAAACCATTACCGCCATCAGGCATGATACCATCGCCGACACCGACATCGAGCACGCGCTTGTTGAAATTATTCCGAAAAAGCGACAGGGAAGCAGCACGTTCTTACTTAACGTGTACAGCCCGCCGAGACAAAGAAAAGCCAAACTCTTCGAACTGTTCTATGGAGCGCACAAGCTGGCCAAAAAAAATGCACTCATCATCGTAGGAGATTTCAACGCCATGGACAGGAGTTGGGGATACCAGAAACAAGACATCAAGGGAAGAACATTAGTGGAAGTAGCGGAGTACTTTGGCTGCAGTCTAATCACAGATCCTGCGACCCCCACGAGAATCGGAAATAGCGTGAGCACGGACACATGCCCGGACCTCACCTTCGTAAGGAACAGTAGGGAGTCACAGTGGGAAAACATGATGGAAAATCTAGGCAGCGATCACTTTATCCTCCGGACACGAATAGCATCCGACACCATAAGACGCCAGATTGGACAGGCGAAAATCACTGACTGGAACGCGTTTCGCGGGGCTTGCAACAAATCTGAAGGCGGTATCCAATCACTGGAGGAATGGAGCGGCATGCTGAGAGAAACGCGACAACGATGCACAAAAAGTCTAAGGAGAACGACAGCAACGCCTGAAGTAGACGCCCACCTCCTCAGACTATGGGAAGCGAGACGCAGTCTCACCAAAAGATGGCGGAAGCAAAAACACAACAGGAAACTAAAACTAAAGATAGCAGAAATTACGGCAAAGGCGGAAGAATATGCGATGCAACTCGCGAAACAAAATTGGGAACAACTCAGCGACTCGCTTAGGGGAACTCTAGGCACGGCCAGAACCTGGAATCTCTTAAGAGCATTAATCGATCCGACCAAAATAAAATCAGAAAACAATAAAGCCATCCACAGGTTCATCCACTCCTTCGAGGGATCAGACATCACCCTACTGGAGAAGGCACGAGAAAAATGTTTCGGCGATCACAACCCCCCGCGATACCAAGGAACGTATCGAGGAGCCGAAAACGAGAAACTCGACCGCCCCATAACTGTGGAAGAGGTTTACGCGGCCATAAGAAACACCACCAGAAACACGGCAGCCGGAGCGGACAGAATCGACAACGCCCTAATCCGCAACCTGAGCGACGACCTCATACAAGAGCTCGTCAGCTTTCTTAACAAACATTGGGAGGCGGAGACGGTTCCCGAAGATTGGAAACACGCCGAAGTAATAATGATACCTAAACCTGGTAAAAAGCTACAAATTGAAAACCTCAGGCCCATATCACTCACGTCGTGCCTTGGCAAACTTTACGAACGGGTGGTAACTTTAAGACTGCAAAATTACATGGAAGACAACGACTGTGTACCACATACCATGTTCGGCTTCAGAGCGAAGCTCTCGACGCAGGACGTTCTCCTCCAAATACAAGAAGATGTCCTGCGAAACGTACCTCGGACGGGAGAAAATGTCATAATGGCCCTGGACATCAAAGGGGCATTCGATAACGTCAGCCACGAAGCGATCCTTACGGGCCTAGACAAGCTGGATTGCGGGCGCAGAATCCACGGCTTCGTCAAAGCCTTCCTGTCCGACAGAACTGCCACCATCGGCATAGGAGACCTTCGATCGGACAAAATTCGCACTCCAAATAAGGGAACACCCCAAGGGTCAGTTATCTCCCCCTTACTTTTCAACATAGCTATGATAGGCCTAGCTCGAAAACTAGAGAACATCGAAGGCATCAGGCATGCAATGTATGCTGACGATATAACAGTCTGGACAAACACGGGTTGTCTCGGAGAGAAGGAAGAAAGGCTACAGCAAGCGGCCTCTTGTGTAGAGCAATACCTCGCAGAAAGAGGACTCGCATGCTCGACCGAGAAATCGGAACTGCTGAGAGTCTGGAGAGGCAAGCAAAACCGGACCGTCCCAACCAACGAGGACCTAAAACTCAACGTCTACCTTGACGGGACACCCATACCCGAAAAGACAACAATAAGAATTTTAGGCATGTGGGTTCAATCCAACCAGCGCAGTACTCACACTTTTACCCTGCTCAAAGCAACAACACTACAAGTCTCACGCATGATCACCCGCATCACCAACAGGCGACATGGCATGCGTGAAGAGGACACACTCAAACTAGTCAGAAGCCTTGTAGTTAGTAGAATCACGTACAGCCTACCCTACCAGTGCCTCAACAAAAACGAAATACAACAAGCGGATGCCCTGCTACGCAAAGCGTATAAGACAGCGCTCCGACTTCCGCGCAACACGTCAACCGAAAAACTCATGGCCCTGGGATTACATAACACCTTTGAGGAGCTACGAGAGGCGCAGCTTGAGTCGCAAAAACTCAGGCTGTTGCAGACAACGACTGGAAGAGCGCTCCTGCAGAGGCTCGGATACCGCGAGCAGATGCGAGAAATGACGAGGACGGCAACGATCCCCGACGAGCTTCGCAAGACCCTCAAGGTAGCGCCAATACCAAAAAACATGGATCCCAACCTCCATCGAGGCAGAAGAGAAGCGAGGGCCGACTTCATCGAAAGAACATACGCTCCTCAAGCCACGACCGTGTATGCAGACGCGTCTTGGAGAGGAGGAGACACCAAAATCGCTGTGGCGGCGGTGGTCGATTCGTCTTTACGCGAAATGACCAGCGCGTCTCTCCGAGGCTGCACAGCTGCAGAGTCCGAGGAAGTAGCCGTTGCTCTAGCGGTGGCGGAGGGCTATAGAACCGGGCGGTCGCTAACAATACTCACCGACTCTCAAACAGCCTGCCGAAATTACATGAATGGCAGGATAGGTCGTCACGCGCTCCGTATACTCCTCGCAGCGAGCGACAGAATTAAAAACCAGGAAGAACAAAGCGACAAGATCCCACACAAAATTGTGTGGGTACCGGGGCACACGGGGGTGGCAGGGAACCAAGAGGCCGACAGGATAGCTCGAGGATACATTACTTTCCGAGCATCCGATGAGCCCGCGGAACTCGCGCCAGCACCCAGGGATTACTCGGCCATACTACAAAACTACAGAGGCAGAAGATTGCGGTATCCCCCACCGCACAAATCTCTCAGCAGAGAGGAAGCTGTCACTTGGAGACAATTACAAACAGGCTCTTTCCCAAACCTACATATACTAAACAAAATGCACCCTACCATATACGCGGACAAATGTCCCTGGTGCGACGGAACACCTACTCTCTATCACATCACATGGGCCTGCCAAAAGATAGACGTGGTCCCCAAAATACAAAACCCGAGTGCGGAGCAGTGGGAGACTCTGCTGTCCAGCGACCGCTGTGAAGACCAAGAAGGTCTGGTACAGCGAGCTCAACGGGCGGCAGTGGCCAGCGGAGCCCTGGACTGAGGGCAACCGACCACTGATTAGAGGCGGACGACTTCGACAGAGAAGACTCCTGGGGGTAAAATCAAGGAGAAAACATCTCTGAAGATGCTCCCAAACCGCAGGAAAAAGGACTAGAGTAAAATAAAGTTTTTCCTTCCTTCTGGCACAACGTTGTCAATACCAACGCATGCAGCGCACATGTCACTACCGCCACGTAGCTTAAAGCTCCACTGAGGTGTCCACTGTTCCAAGAGGGCAGTTATGCGCCTTCCCTCTGGTTCAGGTGTCCACCGAGATGTATTATACAGGTAGTGGGCCATTCCCGTTCCTCAAAAAATTGGCGGGGGATTAGCTTTGGTTAAGCCTGGTAGGTTGCGAAAGCGCGCAGCGCCTCCAACTTAAGGAACGCAGTGCGCCGCGTCTACAGGTCACGCGTGGCTACCGGCTTTTTGAGGAAAGGAAATGGCGCAGTAATTCTCTGTCATCTCGGTGGACACCCTAACCGCATTGTAAAGGAAGGGAGGAACGCCACCACCCGTTCGGCGCGATGCCTTGTTGCGACTGAAAGAAAGAGAACTTGTAGAACGCCGCCGGCTCGCCATTCTGCGGCATAGGCGCGTTGCTTAGCCAACCGCTCTTGTCTTTCTTCATCTGTCTCCTCGGCACGGCGCCGGCGTTTGCGCACAGCACGTCGCTCCAGCGACGCCTTGTACAACTCCTCAGACGTGACTAAGCGGAGCGCGCCTACGGCGTTCCTATGAAAGGACTGGGTAAAGCTGGCGAACGAATTCTCCTCAGGCTCTTTACAAACACCCTGCTGTGCCCGGCGGTTCTCAAGCACTTTAATCCTTCTTTTGACGGCCGCTGCTCATTCTGTGGGGAGGTGGCCGACACCTTCCACATGGTTTGGGCATGCAGAAAAAATCCTTCTCTCCCCCCAATCACCCCTTCCCCTACCCGAGAGGACTGGGAGGCGGCCCTACTCAGCTGCCAGGAACTATCGGCCCAGCAGGCCCTGGTTCGGCGGACTTGTGTAGCGGTCTCGACCAACGGGATCCCGGAATGAGGGACTACGACTAGTATTGTAAGGGGTGAGACCCACTAGGGGCCTTGGAGGAGAAATTCGAGGCCCGTGTACTGTGCGATGTCAGTACACGTTAAAGAACCCCAGGTGGTCGAAATTTCCGGAGCCCTCCACTACGGCGTCCCTCATAGCCTTAGTCGCTTTGGGACGTTAAACCCCATACACCAAACCATACACCACCACCACTAGGGGCCTCTCCCCGAGCACCTCTCTGTACATTACCAAATAAATGCTTTTCTCCTCCTCCTCCTCCCCGTTTATCCTCTCGTAGCGAGCGCCCTGACGCGGCGGGCCGAGGAGGCCGTCACGTGGTAGCCGCTGCGCTGAGCGAAGGAACGACTACGGCCGAAGAGACGAGTTGGGACCCCTCTGCTCTCCTCTGGTCGTGACGTCACGCTGTCGCGTGGTCGTGCGCCGCAGCTGCGCCGGAGCGAAGGAACGACCTCCACCGACGGCAGAAAAGTGCTAGCAATATTACTTTCGAAATAAAACTAATTTACTCATTTTGCCCTCTGCTTTCCAAGCTCCCGCTCCATTGGTTTCATAACTTAAAGCACGACTGAGGTGTCCACCGCTGGTTACAACGGACGACGGCAACGGTGGCGCCACGAAACGCAGAAACGGGCGCCAAAGAGCTGCGCTCTAAAATAAAACGACATAAATCTTGTATTTAAGTTTGAATAAGGGTAGTATTCGGTGACTTTAAACAAGTGATTTGGGTTACAGTCGGAAAGAGCGTACCGTGCAGAACAGCGAATGTTTTTGGCGTTTTCTTTACTGAATCTGAGAATGCCTTTCGGATATTTTACGCTAAGAACAAAACTAGTTAGGAGACAGAAAAAACAGCTCTTGCCACATATAATTATGGAGTAATCAATAAATCACTGCCCAAACCTTGTCCCCCCTCATATTTCTCACAATTCTACACTCTAAACAATAAGGAATAAAAAGGAGTAAGCAGTCCTTCAGCGCACACCCTTTTATAAAAGGGTGTGCGTAAAAGGACAGCTTAATTCTTTTTTATTCCTATACTGGCGTCTATTTGAGTTTAGTGTGTGAGTAGAATGTCGGACCATGATCCTTCGCTATTCCCAGCAACACGAGTGAAGAGAAAAGCAAAATATCGACGTCTGTTTAAAAAATTTACGAAACATTTTGTCATCTTGAACTCTCTTTTTTGCTTTTGTTCTTTTATTTTCTCAATGCACGTGGCTTCCCTCTGATGCAGGCAGTGGTTTTAATTTTATAAAGCAACTTCTGCCCAAGTACAACGAGCCCCATTCATGGTTTTTGACAATAAATTTTTCATTCCCTGGTAGGTTCTCTTCACATTTTTAAGTGAGCCGCCTCTTCAGGCTATTAATTCTAATGAGTCACTTCAAGAAAAATGTGCGTCTGTCTGAAATCAGCTTTACCTGTCTGCACGTAGAAAATGAACGATACGTGTCACGCTTCGTACGTTGCTACACATCTTAGCCAACAAAGCCTTAAGTTCACGTTTTTTTTAGCAGCTTCGTCTATGCCCATTATTAATGACTCGTTTCTTCTTCGTAACGAACTTACGCTTGCAGTGCCGTCGTCAGTAGGCATAAGAATGAAAAATAAGCTGTGACAATAGCGCTTTGTCGCAACAGGGGACGGTTCCTGGTTCCAGTGAAGGTCATTAATCTCGATCGCGTCGCCTGGAACAGACCAGAAAGGACAGCCGAGGGAACTTGTTTGCAGAAACCGCAAACGCGACAGGAACAGAAGGACTGCACTGTCGGGCAGAGAGTCACTGTAATGAGGAGGGTTTCGTCAAGGCAGTCGCTTGGAGCAGCGACCGGCGCAGTGTATTGGGAGAGTGGTTCAGCGCTAAAAAAAAATGTAGTTCTGTTCGTCAGGCTTTGATTTCATTTGCCGATAGAGCGCACAAAAGTGAAATAGGCTGCGCAACAACCTCTGTGTTTCTTGCGGACTCTTGTATCTCCGCAAGCCCAGCAATGACTGCCACCAAAATGGCGTCGGTTTCACCATATCAGTGCTCTGCCAGCATTAGGTTTCCAACCTGCCAGTATTCGGTGTTCGTACTGGGGAATCATTAATCAATGAAGGCGCTAAGAAGAAGCAGGTGAGGATGGACAATAGGGAAGAGTACAGCCAGAGGCATCGCGCTTGGGGAAGGTAGAGAATAGAAGGAAGGAAGCTGTCTGGTTGAATACACCTCCTTAGGTCGTATCCCGTGTCCTTGTAAGTGAGTGAGTGAGTGAGTGAGTGAGTGAGTGAGTGAGTGAGTGAGTGAGTGAGTGAGTGAGTGAGTGTGAGTGAGTGAGTGAGTGAGTGAGTGAGTGAGTGAGTGAGTGAGTGAGTGAGTGAGTGAGTGAGTGAGTGAGTGAGTGAGTGAGTGAGTGAGTGAGTGAGTGAGTGAGTGATTGTGAGTGAGTGAGTGAGTGAGTGAGTGAGTGAGTGAGTGAGTGAGTGAGTGAGTGAGTGAGTGAGTGAGTGAGTGAGTGAGTGAGTGAGTGAGTGAGTGAGTGAGTGAGTGCGCTAGAAGACAGGTTGCCCTTTTTTCACTCCTATAAATGTGCATTACTGTTTATAGTGCACCATATATTTGTACGGATCCCATAGGTTATGCTACATCGCCATTTACTTAAAAACTGCTGCAACCAGTCCTCCCTCACGTGACGTCACGAGTTTGAATCGAGCGGCATGAAATTCCTGCATTCAATGTGCTCTGCCATAAATGGATACTTTGTTGCTGGACAGACGCTAGCATGTGTGCCCAGAGAGAACCAGATAACCAGTTTTTAGAACAATAACTGGATAGAGTGATCTTCACTGTCGTTTCAAGGACACGGATATGGCACTCACTCTGACGATCTTTGACGAAAGGGAGGCGCATTCGAGTTTAGAGTTCAGGCTAGCCACTGCGCTACCCATTAAAGAATGCCTTCTCCCCATCCTACTTCTACTGGAATGCGTTTGAGCATGCTAAAATTAAGATGCTTGTGTGCGTGGTCACGTGACATGTTTTTTTTAATGCCCTGAGCTTTATGGCAACCTCGAAATAATAAAATTAACCAATCTGAAGTTGCTTTCAAGAAAACAATAAAATAGGCAGTTTAACGCTCTCTACAGCATGTACAGCCTTTGTAAAAAGTTTAGAGCCCAGGGAGTTTGCTTCTGAAAACTATTGTGGCGCTCCTGTAGGACTCGTAGAAGTTCTACGCATCTTGGGGAGCAGGACCAAAAATCTTCTTCCCTTCAGGAGATTCGGGACGCTGAGGACGCATTACGAACCACACAGTGTGGCCCAGAAGCAAACCGCCTGGGCTCTAAACTTTTGACAAAGGCTGTACATCATGAATGGTATCCTAAAGTTAACCTCGAAGTTAAGTTTTCACGTTAGCTAATTTATCTTCACTATTTAGCAGGGAAGTGGCATACAGAACATGCTTACCTAGTTAATGTCGGTGGCTACAACTCTGCCATTAGCCTGAGCTTTGCACCAACCGTTTTTTTTTTTTTTTTTTGCATAGCGCGTTAATTTTTTTGTTTTTTAACTTGGTTATTTATAGCCGAAACTCCCTCCTGTACTAAACACGCAACTGTATAAATAAATGCATCGAAATAGAGCATACATCTTTTAACCACGCACGAAACACCATTTATTCGAGGGTAAAAAGAAGACCTAAAAATAGAATACAATCGATGGTAACTGCCACCTTTTTACGCCAGACCGTTTCGTGACCACCATCTACTTCAGAAGTGGCCCTGCCGGCTCTGTCTGTTTTTGGAAGTAAAGTCCTGGGTGAAGTTTAAGGGCATCATTAACCTTTTCCTTTTTTTCCCCTAATGATCTGGGCAAAGTGTTACCTTGTGCGCCCCGAGTAGAATGCTCAGCAGGACAGCTTCTCACTCGCTTCGCAACTGCGTGTAGCGTACGTGGTCACGCAATCCCTCCGAAGACATCACGCAATTCTTCAACGTACCATGTTTGTCTTTTTCTTATCTCGAGTCTACACCGCCATTTTCCCTCCGCAAGTTTCTCACGCTAGGCTCCTCTTTTTTTGGTGTCACCCCGAAACCTTCTTCTCGGCAACACCAGGTAGACACAACAAGCAGAAAAAAGAAGAAAAAACAAAAAGCGCAGATCTTTGCTCTAGTTCGTTGCGTGTGGCAGTTTCACAACATGGAGCAGCCTGTATCTTTTCTTTTGATATATCTGTACGTTTTTCTCCTGTTTTCCCCACTTTTCTTTCATGTTTCCCATGGGGCCAAACCACAGAACAAATATCGAAATAAAGAAAATAGTTGTTTACTCACGCCGGGCTTGGCTTCCGGCTTCCATTTAGTTTTTATCCTATTCTTGTTTTTGTTTCGTTCCTATTTCGCGTTTGAGCTTGTCGAGTACTTAAGTAAAAAGCATGGCGTAATCTCCTTGGAGGACCCCCAGGTAGCGTCAGGGTCGTCCCTACGCCACTGCTCAAGAGACAACGGCAAGACCGGCAGCGCAGCAGCCTAGCGAGGCTGGAAGAGAGGAACATTTTATCCTGATGAGATGACATACCCTCCCCTCTTCACAGAACTTAGGCTTTCCTCCAGCCTTAACTGTTTTCTAGCCACAGAGAAGAGATTCACGCCAGCATCGTGCGTGAACTTGTTACCCTCGTGAATTTCGCAGAGGTCTTCACATCCCCCTTTTTTGAACATTTCTTCCGTAGTTTAGTTGCATCTTCTACTCCTAACCTGGAGGCACTTTTATCTCGTGAATTATTCATTCTAACAACGCCGAGTCCATTTTTACACCAATAGCTATGTCAAGCAGAAGTTGCGGATTCTGCACCGTCGTCGTCGTAGGAGTTTTAGAATTATTCCTCAATGGTTCATTAACAATACTCAGACATTACCAAAGGTTCGGGAGAAAAGCATGTAGTTCCATTGGCTGCCACCACGTGTCGCATGGCTTTGAACATTGAAAAATAGCGCGCTGACGTCATCTGTGAAGTAAGAAAGGAAGAGAATGGCCGAGTGGCTACAGAACAGAACGTAATAGGCCGTTAGGCTTAGCGGCGCCTGCTGTGCACTGTCCTGAATTCTAGGTTATGTTCGGTAATGTGCACCAAGAGTAGTGCCTGCCTAGATGTCTCCGTAGCACCGGCGTTCGACTGCTGAGCCATAGGTAGTGGGATCGAATTACTAAGGCAAAAACCAAAAGAGGTGCGTGTCTTGCGTGACGTCGCTTATCATGAAAGGATCCTAACTGTTTGAAATGCATCCCCAGCTCTCAACTATTGCATCCTCTTTAGCCCCCGTGTATATTCCCTCATTAATCCCCGCGCATCATATAAGGTCAGATAGTGCGGGGGACTGCAGAGAGCATGGTGGACGGCTTAGTTTAGGGAAGTTCACAGGGATAGGTGGTCCATAGCTGACTCAGGATAGGGTTAATTGCAAGGCAGTAGGAGATTCCATTGTTCTGCACGGGGCGTGACTGGGCTGAGGGCGATGACAGCAATGGTGACGGTACCACAGCATGCCACACCATATCACGTAGTGAATCCATTTAAAACTGTGCCTGAAAACAGTGAACCTATATACTCGCTTCAAAAATTGATGCTGCGACCGTGCGCTGCACGTCATGCCAGTTCCTCCTTCACCCTGACGCCATTATCGGGCGCCAGTAGTTCTCAGGCCGTTGTTGAACTCCACTTAACTTGAACTCTACTTCGATAAAGAACGGAAGTTATTGGTAATAGCGCGATTTTAAAAGAAAGAAATCTATCTGTAGTTTAAGTGTGCTTCCATCCGCATTAGTCGACGCAGCAGCACAATTGACTATTCACTTCTTGGTTGTAGGGCATGACAAAAACTCCACAACGTCTCCTTGTACTTTTATTCATACGCGCCATCCAATCTTGTTGTTTATCAGCAGTCGTGGCCAAGCTATTTGAACTCGTCGCAATGACTTCAGTGAGATAGATAGCTGTAGTATGTAGGACTTCGCGAGGAGTGGAATGTTATTGGCTTCGCTGTCGTAGTATGTCGTGACCAGAAACTCACACTCCTTCCTGCAGCATAAATATAGTGTTGCCTAGGAGGGCCTGGGAATGGGTGTTTCTTAATATGGGTCGCGTATGATCACGTGACCGAGATGGGCGTGTTTCATGTCGGTATCTGTCGAAAGTTCAGAGACTTCTGGGCCATGCAGTGTGGCTTGCCATGGTTTGCCAGCGCTTCAAATCCATTGAAGGAGAGAATAAATGTCGTCCTCACACCTTCGAAAGTTGGCACTTACGCGGATGCTACTAACAGTTCCAGCACGCACGGCTTAGAAGCACGCTTCCTTGGACTCTTTACTTTTAGCAGAAACTGTACAGGCATCCCCGTTGTTAAAGAAAATAGCCAGTTCACACAAAAGAACAAATTTTCTTCCTGTTGTTCCGTTTAAGCTGAAAATTACTTGTAGTTATTATTCATCCGCGGAAAAGTTTTCTTGATCAAGGAGCAAAATTATGCTTTCGGGCTTACCGAGTAATCATCGGTAGTGCGCTCGTATGTTCCCCTTTATGTAGTTCTAGCTTTACACCCACCTTGCAATAGCCGCTCTGAGAAGATGAGGGTGGTGTACCGTTATCGCTATCAGTTTACTCCGGAACAGAGGGAGGAGGACAGAACGTCGAGGGGGGGGGGGGGGGGGGGGTGCTTTTGGAACTCGCTTTGTTCTTGTCCTGCTTGTGTGAGTGGGAAGGTGGGTATGGAGAGTTGGGTTCATTAGCGGGAAGATCGAGAGCGACGTTGCATCTCTCGTCAAGCGATTGCAAGAAAAAAAAAAGAAAAATATTTTCGAAATAATAATGAGATGCCCGAAAGACTTTGCATGCGGACAAAGGAAGGGTGTGTTTACGAAAGAGAGGGTGTTTGAAAGAAGTAAGGGCTTCAAAGAGGCAAGGAAAGGGGTGGGTTAGTAGGAGGGCTCCATGAAGAAACACCGGAAGAGAATTTGCGGCACAGGAATTGCGTCCTCCTAACTTTGCTTACTTTTTCTTGTATTTTCTTTGCACTCACGCGTGGGCTGAGAAAGTGAAAAAAAAAAAAACTCTCAGCACGTCGTGGTGACATCACACAAAGTCTGAGTGATATGAATCGATTTATTTCTTTACTCACTGACGTAAAAGAGTTTCAAACTTCGCTCGTTACCTTTCTTCCTCGTATTCAAGAATATATATTTGGTGTTTTTTTTCTTCTTCGGCACAAAAGTTTCCGCGAGCTAATCTGTTACGTAACTTGCGAAACGCACAATGCTCTTTGTGTCGAGGCCCAATCTTTCTTTTTCTTTTTTTTTCTCTAAGGTGTTTTCTAAGCAAATTTCTTTGAAACGCGACAGCCTGGGTGTGCGTTTGGCAAGTCTCCTGAAGTGAACAATGTGCTTGAACAGGGTAATATCGCGTTTATTATCATTTAATACGTTCCCCGTGCCACTTTTCTTCGAAGGCATTGGAGGAGAAGTCGGGATCATGTCGTAGTTGCGTAAGCTTTCGTTGAGCACATTACTACCGCAAACTAAAGCTGGCCTGTATCGACCGCATTGCAGTGTAGAGATAAACGGTGGTTTCATAAGCTGTAAAGTAGAAAATAAAGATAACACGCAGGTACTGCCACAACCGGCCGTTTTCAGAAGCTGACTGCAATGTCGTCAAGGCTGATTTTTCGCCGCCGGTCTCAGAATCTGGGGTGCACCGTCATTTATTTACAAGCCGTTATCACAGGGTCCTCTCGGTCTTGATGTCAGGTGTGTTAACACAATGACGGGGAAGGCAGTGGTCGAATTTTAAATCAATTGTCTTCCCAATAAATGTTCCTTCTACTCCCTAGAAAACATAGACATAGCCCTATTACCCAATTGTGACGAAATGCCCATCCCGAATACTCAACAACAAGTCTCACGCAGTTAAGCCGTTGCTCTTGCGCTTCCAAGAAAAATTCCAAGCCCTGAACATACTAAATGAAATTAAAAATATTGCCCCAAGACACGAAGCGTTACCACCGTGGTGCACTCTCCCCACAGTTTGTGACGTCACACTAACACGCCTCAGGAAAACCTGTACGCCACATGACCATATAATACAAGAATATCTAGCACTACAAGAAAAATACAGAAATTACACTGCATTTTATACTGATGGGTCAAAAACGCATGCTCATGTAGGAAGCGCAGTAATACAAGGAAAAAATGAACATGTAGTACGACTTCCCTTATGTGCTACAGTTTTCACCGCGGAGTGTTATGCTATTAGTGTTGCGGTACAGAAAATAACAAATGAAAACATCAAAAACAGCATCATTTATACAGATTCACTGAGCGTCCTTACAGCATTAAACTCCAAAAATGCCACGGAGCCACTGATTGGAAGCATCATACACAATATAGTAAAGGTCACAACACAAAAACATGTTATAAAATTCTGCTGGGTTCCCAGTCGCGTTGGCATTAGGGACAATGAGAGAGCCGACATGTGTGCTGCAGAAACCAGAACCATGGAAATAAAAAATGTGAATTTGCCTCCTAGGGATTACATGAAGTTAGTGCATAGCAGACTAAGAGCCAAGTGGCAAGCTTCTTGGGAAAATGAAGGACACAACAAGCTGCATACCATAAAGCCCATTTTAAAATAATGGAAATCATGCCGCCATAAAGAGCGTTTTATCGAAGTAATTTTATGTCGTTTACGCATAGGTCACACACACATCACCCATAACTTCTTATTAACAAAAAAAGACAAACCTCTGTGTGAAATGTGCGGTGAGGAGCTCACAGTAAATCACATTTTAAGGCGGAAGCCTTTAATGCCTCATCGTTGTAAGCAGAAGTTGTCGACAGAAAATGTCACGCTTTTCAGTTGGTCGAAACGGTCGTGACGACACAGTGCGCGAATTTCAAACGGGGCCAATTGTACTTCGGCTACTAACCATGCAACCAATTAAACGGATCGTATAGTGATGCTCCAAGTAAGTGGGACAGAGCTTAGTTAATTGCTTACTTAACCAATTAGTCCAATTAACTTTCTAGTTAGACCAGATAAATAAATAAAACTGAGTAAGAAATTGGCCGAGCTTGGGAATCGAACCCCGGTCTCCGCAGTGCGAGTCGAGCACGCTACCACTCCGCCATGCCAATTCGATGGTTTGAATGAACAAAGGTGCGTCTAGTGAATACGGTATCTTCGTTCACTCCCATCTTCCTCCCTTCCCGTTACGGCGAGGTTTAGGTGTCCACCGAGATATGCGAGACAGTTCCTTTCCTCAAAAACCAATCTACCGACGAGCAAGTCGTATTTGTCCGCGTTTCTGATTGGTCCAAATTGTCGTGACGTCACCACGCGCGAATTTTGACGGGTGTCCACCGAAATATGTGAGACAGTTACTGCGCAACTTCCTTTCCTCAAATACAATTTTCGTCTAGTGTCTACTGAGATATGTGAGACAGTGAATGCGTAATTTCCTTTCCTCAAATACAATTTTCATTTTCTTCACTACGGCCCCTCTTTTTTCTTTCACTCACACTTCCTCCCTTTCTGTACGGTGCGGCTCAGGTGTCCACCGAGATGACAGAGAATTACAGCGCCATTTCCTTTCCTCAAAAAGCGTTGCGTTCAAATGGCAAGGCATCGCGCCGAACGGATGGTGGCGTTCCGCGGACTCCCTGGCAGCGCTGCAACACGCTGTCGCGTTCCACTCCTAAAGGCGAAGCTTAAGCGTCATTAATGAGCAGTTAATTAATGCACCAACAAAATGGGAAGTAAACAATCGCGTAGCAGAATGCAGCACTCAGGCTTTCGCCTTTCACCACTTTAGCCGCTAAAGTTCCTCGTAATTTTTAATTTCTTGTTCGCGTCTCGAAGAACTTAGAAAAAAAAATTTTACGGTATTTTACAATGAACACATTCCATTTCATCCCGCATTGCTTTTAGGCGAGCAAACACTTGTCGAGTTTTCACTTGTTTGTAAGTTTCTAAAGAAAGCCAATGTTTTAAATCTATTATAATGTAACCTCTGTACACTTGACATAACATCATCTAACCTTACGTTTGGCGCATGATAGCCATAGTTGCTTATGCGCCATAAAACCGCATATAACTAACTAACATAGCCCGGAAAAGCCAAACGGTCGATTTTTATTAATGACAGAAATAGTAAAAGTGGTCCTCATTGTCACTTTAAATGGAATGAGATAATAAAGGGCAATTCTGGAGGTCTCTGAGCATTTCAGCTAATCACCATGCAATCAAGCACAGCGCTGGAATTAGTCTGTCACAAGAACACGTTTTATTATTGGTTCGTGCAGAGAACATCACGCCATTCGAATCACCTTCTCACGGATAACATATCAATATTCGTAGTCATCCCCACTCAGAGGAAGTGGAAGGCACCCCAATAATCTATTCGTGCATACTGCACCATTGCCGACTGTCTCGCAGTACACACCCGCCATCTCCTCAAATCTCCATCCAGAGGAGGTGGCCTTCCGGGGCCAACTGGGGACTATCACTTTTCCCCATCTTGTGCTTAGGCACACATTTTATACCACACCACACTCCTCAAACTGCCCTTTTTGTGGCGCACATCCAGCCCTCTACCATTCCACAAGAAAAGCCCCAATCCTCCCTAGTAGCCCCATACCCTACCTCTGCCCATTCCAGTGGGAAGTCGCCCTGTATAGCATAGCCTCAAATGACTAGTCTTACTTTATCGCCCGGGCCATTCGAATAGCTGCGGCAAATGGGCCCTGAGACTGACAGTTACGCCTTCTAAGGACTTCCCTCCAACCTCTGTTGAAGATTTTTTTTCCTCTCTCGGTCCATACCGCTACTCATTGTCTGCGATCTTACTTTTTGACCGCATGTAATTGTCCTTGAATGCAAGTCTTCTTGTCGAAACGCTACCTAGAAGCCTGACACTCTCTCTCAACCCTGGATCCATTTGTTTTCTCTTTTTAAGAATCTCATCTTCCAGCCCTGAATATAACATCTATTAGAACGACATTCATTATTATTTTATTTTTGTGGTCCAACTGCATGTGCCTGTTATTCTTACTATTGCGTTGATTTCTGTATTATTTCCCGCCTTTTTAATTCATTGTGTTTTGTAATGGATCAACTTCCCTCCACAATGCTTTAGACGATCGAGGGCGTTACACAAATAGATAAGCTATCGTTGACATGATTTTCTTCGCCACTGCTGACGGCAACAAAAAGTGGGAGATGTTAAACCTTTCAACCCTTTGTCTAACAATGTTCATGCGTAACTGGTTAAATGTTATAATCATAATGCTTTTCACTATGCTATGTGAGCAAGGTACAGTTTTTGCCGAAAGTAACCAGGCTGCATGGTTTGTTTCTCATTCGTGTAGGCGAACCCTTACGGCTTCCCTAAAGATCAAAAAGTTCGTTCAGCGTGAGGACAGGGGTTCTCCTTACCATACGGAGATTTAGAGCATGAAGGCTGGCATAATAGCTTTAATATACGACTGAGGAGCAAACCATGCAGCCTGGTTACTTTAAGCAAAGACTATAGGTTACACGGATTCACAGTATTAGGTGTCCGCACAGATGTACCTGTGCGGTATTGATAGGGATGCACCTCTCAAAAGCATATATCTATATACCAGGCCTCAGATTCCGCCACCTTTGGTAACAAAGTTCCAGTGATCGTCTGCATTTTTTTTTTGTAACTATAACACTAGTAACAAAGCACTTGAACACGTCATTCCTCGTAATCTTTGTTGCAAAGCATATGAGAAATGTGCTTCAACAAAAAATTTTGCCCAAATTACCGGCCATCCTTGTTCCTGTTCTGCCCTCTTCCCTAACCCCCGATTGCTTTCGCAATGATGGCCTACAGAGGACGCCATAATGGTACCCGTGGTAGAGTCGTCGTCTTGCGCTGGCCGCCGTCCGTGTATTAAAGCAACGCCCGAACGCGGGGTCAGCAACCGAGTTTGTTTACCGAACGGGCGCGGACGGTCGTATTTCCCCATCTTCTGCCCATTCCCTCCTTTACCCTTCATTTTCCCTGCCTGTAGGGACCGGAAAGCGCGCTGATTTCCCGCGACACCGACTGGGCGTCGCTCGGCGCTTTTCCCCGCACGAGACTCATCAGCGATGTACCGTCGCCATTTTCTCCGTTTAGCTCGATTCTTGTCTCTCCCTTCGTTAGCTCTTGGCTGCTGTTGACGCATCCTTCCTCGCTAAGGTCACACGTTCTTGACCTGTTTGTTTTAATCCCGGCCACATTTACGTCCGCGCATGGTCGGTTTACGCGTGCGCGATGTTTGCTTCCGTCTGCTCGATGCTCGTCTGCACACCGTTCGTGTTCGTCTGCAGACCGTCTACTTTCGTCTGCTTTGCTGCCCCACAGGAAGAACCAGTGAAACTTCGTTTGATTGAATTGAGGCGGGAAATGCTGAATTGTGCTTTGTCGGTGACCTTAATTGTGTTCCAGATTATTTGATGTGTCGAGATTAGACAGTTCAGAGCTGTTCGACACCCAAAAGAAACCCTTCGGAATCAATATTTACCACGGCTTTTTAGTCGTACCAGTTGGATAAATCCGCTTCGAAGATTGGCTTTCCCCCTTTATCACTTCACAGATGTTAACAAACGGTTGCGCCACCTAGAAGACACACAGCCAACGATTTGCGATGCCTTGAAACATTTTCGCTCTATACATGTTTTACATTGCCCTTAGCGTTTCTAGTAAACGCCGCAGGTGGCATGACACTCTACTAACCTCAGATTTTTATGCTGACGTTGTACAGAAAGCTTCTCGACTACTATAAACAAAGCGCTTTGAGATCCACCTACAAATCCCACGACCGCAAGTTGAACATTCTCGCTGACGCTTTTTCCCGGCTTATGCGGTTCTTGCGATTCTGACCAGCTAAAATAATTTTCTGGGTGCCTGTTATCCTTGTACCACATTCTCATTCTCATTAGGGGGTCATTCCGATTTTGACATACGACGCCTACGGGGATCCTCTTTACACCAAAACCCGAAGCACAGTTTTCAGTTCAGTACGATGCCACCCACATTTAACATGTCTTGTTCTCTGAATGGAAATGTTATCATGTACAAGAAGATTCGTAGTGAGCGGTTGCAGCTTTTGTAGCAAAATAACACCGGCATAGTGATGAGAAGCAGTGCTTGAAAGCGTATCTGTTCTGACGACTGCTGGATCTGAAGAAAGTTCACAGATACTCACATCCCTTCTTCGCGTTCCTATTCCCGTATATATATAACCTGTCCTCGTACACAGCTGTCCTTGTATATGTATGTGCATTTCGCATAGCCGTGCCTATAGCGTACGCTTCTTTTTGATTTTTTTTTTTATTTATGGGCCTCATGCCGACCAGAGTTAGGTCCAGGCAAGAAAGGCGCATTATGAAGAAAGCAATGCAACAAGATGTGCACAAAAGAAACATGAAACGCAGCAAAGGAATGTAATATACGGGGCTCATATGGTTTGGTTATCAAGTTTCGTTCATTTATGATGCATCTAATATAGCTGGACCGTGCAATATACGATGTTAACGCAGGTTGTGTCACGGTATCTTGAATTTCTTGATGGCCTAGTGGTTTTAGCATCCACCTCGCATGCGGAATGGGCGGGGTTCGATTCCCAGTGCTGCATGGTACCCACTGGAGATACAATGGGTGCAAGCTTTTCCCTGACCTTGCGTTCGGCTTGTCTGCGATGAAATGCTTGTGAAATGGGTCTTTAATCTCAACTTGTGTCAAAGAAAAATGCCTTGTGTCATGGCACTCTGTGGCCAAAGCTGCCCTTGCGCCAACAAAAATCATCATCATCACCACCACCACCTGTGTGGAGCGAACGCTGAGCTACCTCGAACTGCGGACGCAACAGTGAAAGAACGACTGGCGTGCTATTCACAAGAAGAAATTTCTGCATTAAAAATTAGTGCCTGTATCCATGGCGACCATGAGCGGTAGTAGCCATTTTCTTTCCGAGAGTTTAGCATGCGCAGAAGAAGCGCGGTAATCTAAAAACTTCATGACACTGACTCTACTCTTGCGATGTGTGGAGGGCCGTCCAGAAAAGTACAAAGGCAAAAATGAAAAAGTCGTGTCCGAATCTATTTCTTGTCCACGTCCGTTCATAGCAGCGGGCAAATCATAACATACACAAGCGTTTATCTTCTCTTCTTTTAATATTTTTCTCCGCTATAATATTCATAGACCACGACCTCTCTCGCTGGCTAACCACGCCACTGGCTCCAGCATAAATATGCGCGCGCACGCCTGTCTGGTGTCGTCGGGACCGCCATCATTCCTACTCAAAAACCGAGCTTATTAATTTTTACGTCGCGCTCGCCAGGCCACTCTTCCCTCTTTTGGAGCCCAGCTCATACCCGTACTCCTGTCCTGCCTTTTTTTTTTCCTCTTTCAATTTCCTTCCTAACCCTGCCTACTTTTACCCGCGCCGAGAAGTAATTTACTCCATTGCGAGCTTGTCTCTCTGACATCCAGAGCTGGAATTCCTAACGTGTCTACACTGTATATGCTCTCGGTGGTTTTTTGAATTATAGATGTAGACCGGGAGCCGGACTCGGCGGGAGAGGGAGGTTCGTGCGACCCGGCTACTCTATTTTACTTAGCGTGACGGCTGGCAAAGAGAGTCGGGCAAAACGGTCGCTCTTCTGTCCTAAGAAAAACCGTGCAGGACTACGCGAGCTGTTTCTGAAGCTAGTCCGATGTCACAGGTTCTAAAAAACGGTGTCAATGTTCAAAAAATACCCAGAATACCCCCCTTTCGTCCGGGACGAAGAAGTGATATCGAAAGAGGGCGTTTGTGTTCCTTTTATTATCCTTTCGTCCTTGTTATTTCGTTGCTGTGTTTCACGATATCGGCCGCCCCAAATGTAGCGTGTAAGCTAATCTCATACGGCGTGTTTAGATTGACTAAATCATCATCATCATCGTAGTTGTCTCTGTCGTCATTATCTTATCGTTATAAAACCCGCTACGTCCACCTCATGGGAAAGTCCTCTCACATTGATCTATTGACAAACCTACCATGCGCCAGCTGCAATGTCCCTATCCCCCAGATTTCCCTAATTTTGTCTCCCTATCCGAATCGCTCCTTGTCACTACTTTGCTTTCTTTCGGAATCAACTTCGTTAACCTAAGCGACCATCGGTTATTTCCTTTTCATGATCTCAGCTTGAATACCAATGACACGCGTTGGTCTCTAACCCACTCTAGCCTCTTCTTATCTAATACAGTTACCTTTATCACTTTTCTTTCCCTTGATCACTGCGCTATCCTTAAATCAATTTCAATCTGTCCGTCTGCCCCCAAGATCCTTCTGGTTAGGTGACGACTGCCAAGATGCAGCTGTCTTACACTTTCCCTTTTAATAAATACTGGTAAGCTGCTGTCCAGAAGCTTAGAGAGCGCGTGCCAAAAGCATTCCACCGCATTCTTATGCTCCCGCTGGTTTTTGTTTCCAAGCCCGAATGTGATGTCACTACTTTACCTGAATAGATATATAGACATGATAAGACATTGATGATGATGATGATGTCCCCAGTCCATGGTAATTTTTACAAGATCTAAACTTTATCTTCACTTGCTCCGCAGAGCACCCTTCGGCTGCTTTCGACAGGCGTGCTCATGTTCGTATTCCTTCGCAATTTCCAAAACCGCGCTGCTTATCGCTGTTTCTTTGCACAGACTGTTGAATCTGACCGCAACCAGTTCTCAAATGTTGTAGTATACTGACTCCGGCGCAGAAATTCGGTCCCCGCACATATCAGGGTGTAGCCTATTTCTTTCTCTTCCACTGCATGGACCCAAATGCCAGCTGCGTGTGAAGGATGCTCGCGAAATTCCGAGTCGCAATTCCCTCGCCTCCGTGTGTCCGCACTTTGAGAGTTTCTGCTGTTTTTTTTCACAGGGTATACCTCTCGTGGGACTCTAGGCGCGCCGTCTTCGCATTCGCGACATGGAATGAAGAAAAATGGAGCGGAACTCGTTGAAACCTTTTCTTTTTTTTTTCCGTCTCGCGTTTTCCGTCGCCTTCGCGTTTTCGTCCTCAATCTGCATTACTCCTTTTCTTGTCCCTTCTTTCTTTGTTCCTTTCTTTTATTTTTTTCTTCCCTCTTCTTTCTGTCTTTGCACATTTTTGTCGCTAGATTCATTTCCTCCTTAGGGAGCAAGCTACACTCTAAACAGAAATGAATAAAAAGAGGGTAAACAGTCCTCCTGCGCACTATCTTCTATAAAAGGGCAGCTGCTAGAAGACAGCTTAGTACCTTTTTATTCCCGCATAGGCGTATTGTTGTTTAGAGTGTAGCAACTGCCACGGAGGGTTGCGTCTTTTAAGCATTATTACTTTATTTCAGCAACAGAAAAAGTGCATTTTGCCTCGTTTCTCCCAGCAGCAAAAAAAAAAAACGAATATGAGCATGAAAGCGTCACCCTCACTTCCTGAACATTGTTTTCTCTTGGTAGAAATGGCGCATTGATTTTATTCCGAAGCAGCTTCTAATTAGAGCATTGGACGTGATTTACTATTTGGTTTTAGCCGTTCGCGTACTTTAGGACACTTCTTTTTTCCTTTTAGTCTACACGACTACGACCAAGAAACGTCGTATTCGATGTAACGTATATTCATTCTAAGCAATGCGCTACCTTCGCGCCCAAGTCAGCTATCCTGAGCCTCACTAGTGCCATCTAGTTGCACTCACTAGTGCCATCTAGTTGCACTCACTAGTGCCATCTAGTTGCACTCACTAGTGCCACTAGTTGCAAACACCATTCAACTCAAAGTG